>NC_134397.1:11855914-12203480 GCF_050003625.1 Haematobia irritans
ATGAGGTCAATTCAAATCACGTCTTACATTTTATTTTATGCGTGTTTCGTTTGTGCTGTTCATTTTTTTGTCTTTCCATGACTGGGGTTTGTGTTTGGGTTTTTATACAACCAACAAATCGCTATTCGTATCGTCATTAGAGTTTATTCACTTCATAGCCTACCACCACCACCAATCATCATTCCAAATGCACCGTCTCAATCAGTCGCAGACCAGATCTCATAAAATTACCACCACGTTCCAAAATCAAAACGCTGGGTACACTACAGTCACCACCTCCACCGCTACTACATACAAGGTCAATAGTGAGCCAATTGTTTGTTAGCTTTAAATTGATTCGGATTTTTTTTGTTATTATTGATTGATTGATTGATCATCGATCGTTTGATTTATATCACAAAATTTGATATAAATCAAAAAATTTATGGAAAAATTTAAAAAACAAAGAAAAAAGATATTTGTCGGTAAGAAGCAGAGTGAGTGAAAAAATTACCAGAAGCAATGATTAAACAAGAATAAAGTTTGGAATATATCGAAATGATCTTGGACGTCCTACATCCAATATTGAACACAGATTACCAGTGGATACTGGTAATATCCTGTATACGGATATACGTAAACCCACACAGATTGATGCTTCAATTGCATCAATTAAAAAATTATTTGATCCATTTAAGAATTTTATTGATTTAAGTAATTTTTGTGATTGGATTTTGTTTTGAAAATTATTTTAAAATTTAAGTAAGATTTTTATTTGATAAAGTATTGTTAATATTTTTTTCTGTGTAGTTAGACTAATCGAAGTGGGCTATAGTGACAGCTAACCTATTGCAGGTCAAAATCTCTCTCGAAATCAGGACGTTATTGACATTATTTAAGATTAGACCTAGAGAGATACTGAACAAAACAGGGAGACCATATCGGCGACTAAATAGAGAACGATTGGAGAGGGGATTGAGGCAAAGAATAAGAAGAATCATCAGAGAATGTTGTCAGCAAAAGTGAAAGAGACAGCCCGATATTTCAGACTCATTTGTGGTAAACTTTTATCTTATCACTGAAAGCAGCCCGATTCTATGTTTAGCTCCTTTTTATAGCCCAGTCGAACGGGGTTCACCATTGCATTGAAACCACTTACAGAAGTTTTGAAACACTCAGAAATGTGGTGATATTTTGCTGAGAGGCGATAAATCACCGCTGAAAAATATTCGGTCGAAACTGAGCCTTTATAGAGAGAATAGAACGACCATCATTAGGGCCATGAGAATATCGATACAGAATATGTTGTAAAAAATTTGTCAAAATTTTATTTTTATAGAAAATTTTCTCAAAATTTTATTTCTATAGAAAATTTTCTCAAAATTTTATTTCTATAAAAAATTTTCTCAAAATTTTATTTCTATAGAAAATTTGGTCAAAATTTTATTTCTATAGAATATTTATTTCTATAGAATATTTTGTCAACATTTTATTTCTATAGAACATTTTGTCAAAATTTTATTTCTGTAGAAAATTTTCTCAACATTTTATTTCTATAGAAAATTTTCTCAAAATTTATTTCTATACAAAATTTCATTTTTATAGAAAAATTTCTCAAAATTTTGATTCTATAGAAAATTTTCTCAAAACTTTATTTCTATAGAAAATGTTCTCAAAATTTTATTTCTATAAAAAATTTTGTCAAAATTTTATTTCTATAGAAAATTTTGTCAAAATTTTATTTTTATAGAAAATTTTCTCAATATTTTATTTCTATAGAAAATTTTCTCAAAATTTATTTCTATACAAAATTTCATTTTTATAGAAAATTTTCTCAAAATTTTGATTCTATAGAAATTTTTCTCAAAACTTTATTTCTATAGAAAATGTTCTCAAACTTTTATTTCTATAGAAAATTTTGTCAAAATTTTATTTCTATAGAATATTTTGTCAAAATTTTATTTCTATAAAATATTTTGTCAAAAATTTATTTCTGTAGAACATTTTGTCAAAATTTTATTTCTATATAAAATTTTCGCAAAACTTTGTTTCTATAGAAACTTTTCTCAACATTTTATTTCTACATTATTTATTTGTCAACATTTTATTTCTACAGAAAATGTTCTCAACATTTATTTCTATATAAAATTTCCTAAAAATTTTATTTCTATAGAAATTTTTTTTCAAAATTTTATTTCTATATAAAATTTTCTAAAAATTGTATTTCTATAGAAAATTTTGTCAAAATTTTACTTCTATAGAAAACTTTCTCAAAATTTTATTTCTATAGGAAAATTTCTCAAAACTTTACAATTTTCTCAAAATTTTATTTCTATAGAAAATTTTGTCAAAATTTTATTTCTATAGAATATTTTGTCAAAATTTTATTTTTATAGAATATTTTGTCAAAATTTTATTTCTATAGAAGATTTTGTCGAAATTTTATTTTTATAGAAAATTTTCTCAACATTTTATTTCTAAAGAAAATTTTCTCAAAATTTATTTCTATACAAAATTTCATTTTTATAGAAAATTTTCTCAAAATTTTGATTCTATAGAAATTTTTCTCAAAACTTTATTTCTATAGAAAATGTTCTTAAAATTTTATTTCTATAAAAAAAATTTGCACAAAATTTTATTTCTATAGAAAATTTTGTCAAAATTTTGTTTCTATAGAATATTTTGTCAAAATTTTATTTCTATAGAATATTTCACAAAACTTTATTTCTATAGAAAATTTTCTCAACATTTTATTTCTACATTATTTATTTCTCAACATTTTATTTCTACAGAAAATGTTCTCAAAATTTATTTCTATATAAAATTTCCTAAAAATTTTATTTCTATAGAAATTTTTTTTCAAAATTTTATTTCTATATAAAATTTTCTAAAAATTTTATTTCTATAGTAAATTTTGTCAAAATTTTACTTCTATAGAAAACTTTCTCAAAATTTTATTTCTATAGGAAATTTTCTCAAAACTTTATTTCTATTTATGATTTACCTCTTAGTTGGAGAGGAAAACATTGCAAAAAAAGCATTAAAAATTCTACGAATATACCAAACAGTAAAAAATGTACCATTTTTGGTAGAATCCTACCGACAGTGGCAACCGTGTGCATGGCCCGGACGACAGATTTTGAATTTTTTCCCACGTCCAGGTTTATGTGGATTTCTAATGACAATAAACACCTGCTTAATTTTTTTCTTCACTCTCACCATTGTATTAATTGTCTAATGTATTTTTCAAAAATTCCATTAAATATATTTTTATTAAAAATCTAATTTTTTTTTCACCGTTTTATTTTTTTCAGAAATGAGAATATTAACATGTTCCCTACTATTGACGATTTTGGCTGCCGTGGGCTGGGCCGAAAACCTTTGTCTGATCGAAAATAATGCTGCCGAAATTCCCAAAACCATACGTGCCGATTTATATCGTGGCCAACAAGAATTCACCTTGGCCATGCTGGAAGCAATACAAAAAGCAACTCCCAATGAAAACATTTTCTTCTCACCCTACAGTACATTCCATGCCCTATTGTTGGCCTATTTTGGTGCCGATGGCAAAACAGAAGAAGAATTGATTGAAGGCCTACGTTTGAAATGGGCCAAGAATAAGAAGCACGTCAACAGAGGCTATCGTCTAGAGAAACAAATGCGTCTTAGTCGCTCGAAAAAAATGCCTTTGGAATTTGGTGCTGCCGATAGAATCTATTTTGAGAAAAGCATAAATTTGGCCGAATGTATGAAGGAGAATTTTGTCGATGAGTTAGAATCATTGGACTTTAGAAATAAGGCCGAAGAGGGTCGCATGGAAATCAATAATTGGATTGCTAATGTAACACGCAATGAAATCCCTGAAATGTTAAATCCTGGTGATGTTAGCAGTGATAGTCAAATGGTTTTAGCCAATGCTGCCTATTTTAAGGGTCAATGGTCGGATAAATTTGATGCCAATGATACCACACAAGAGATTTTCTATACTACACCCAGTCAATATTCATTTGTACCCATGATGCACAAACGTGGTACATTCAATATGGCTGTCGATGATAATTTGGGAGCTTATGTCTTGCAAATGCCCTATTTAACTTCCGACAATGAAGAGGCTGAGTCTGAGATATCTATGGTGATTATTTTGCCTCCCTTCGTAGAGGGGGCCTTGGAAAAAGTTTTGGCAAAATTGAAACCTGATTCTTTGGAGAATGCCTTGAAACAGGCTTCAGCTAAGGAAATCGATATATCATTACCTAAATTTGAATTTGAACAGAATTTGGAATTGGTGCCGGTAAGTAAATCTATGAAATGTTACACTCATACAAAAAAAGTCAGTTAAAAACAGCAAGCCAAATCAAAATCAATCATCACACGGTTGCCACTCGTGCCAAACATAATCTACCAAATCTACCCCATTAGCTAAAGGAACATCATCCAAAAATTATATATATAAAAAAGTGGCCAAAAAATCATCATTATTAATAATCTACCAAAATTTGAAGAAAATTTTACCACATATCTACCAAACTTAAAAAAAAATTGCTTTTTTGTGGTAAGTATGAACAAGGGAAAGTTCATACTTCTATAAAAAGGTAACTTACTCAAAATGGCTTTTGATATCATGAAATATCACGAAAATTAAACATTTTAAAGATTTTGAATTTATAGAAAATTTTGGCAAAATTTTATTTCTATAGAAAATTTTCTCAAAATTTTATTTCTATAGAATTTTTTTTCAAAATTTTACTTCTATGGAAAATTTTGTGAACATATTATTTTTATAGAAAATTTTGTCATACAATATTGACAATATAGAAAAATTGATATATAGAAAAATTTCTGAAAATTTTTTCAAAATTGAATTCAATAGAAACAATTCTCAAAATTTTATTTCTATAGAAAAATTTTTGAAATTTTTATTTCTATGGAAAATTTAGGGAACTTACTCACAAGGGACTTTGATATCATGAAATATCACGAAAATTAGACATTTTAAAGATTTGAAAATAGAGGAAGCACGCTCAAAAACAAACCCAGCCAAATACATTCAAATCGATGATTTGAGTTTGGCAAAGGAAAAGAGATATGCTTGCAAATTTGTTTAGGCAGTAGCCGACTATCAAACCCTTTTTCGGAAGGTTCAAGTATAGTTCACTTTGGGTTGAGTGAATTACCCGAATTTATTGCCCAAATAAATTTGACAAGCATACTTTTCCTCTGTTGGTTAAGCTACACTTGTAGTTTAGTCAATGCATGGCTTTAAGCTGAGGTCAAAAACAACAATAACGATTTTGAATTTATAGAAAATTTTGTCAAAATTTTATTTCTATAGAAAATTTTCTCAAAATTTTATTTCTATGCAAAATTTTATTTCTATAGAAAAATTTCTGAAAATTTTATTTCTATAGAAAACTTTCTCAAAACTTTATTTCTATAGAAAATTTTCTCAAAACTTTATTTCTATAGAAAATTTTCGCAAAAATTGTTTATATAGAAAATTTTGTCAAAATTGTATGTCTATAGAAAATTTTCTAAAAATTGTATTTCTATATAAAATTTTCTAAAAATTTTATTTCTATAGAAAATTTTGTCAAAAAGTTTTTATATAGAAAATTTGGTCAACATTCTATTTATATAGAAAATTTAAGTACTTCTTAATTGGTGAGGAATGTTTCGCAAAATCTACCAAAACATCAAGAATTCTACCAATCTAGTTCTACCAAACAGTAAAAAATCTACCATTTTTGGTAGAATTCTACCAACTGTGACAACCGTGGTTAATTTAACATTTAAGTTTGTTTCAGTTAAACTAAAAATTTTGTTTGTTTTGTAATCGTGGCTGCTTTCCGGTTTTCAGAGGACCTTTTCGTTTTTTGCTGTGTCTACTAACAAATTTCTTTGGGTATAGCTTTTAGTATAAAGCAAAAAAAAATGTGATTTGCGATTTCTTGGCATGGACGGGGAAAATCCTGCTAATTGTGGCTAATGACATTTTATTAAATTTTCATTTTTCTCTCTTACAGATCCTACGCAAATTGGGCATCAACAGTTTGTTTGACCACACAGCCGATTTACGTGGATTCTCTACCGAAACCAATTTAATGTTTGGTGATGCCAAACATGTTGCCAAAATCAAGGTCGATGAAGAAGGAAGCACTGCTGCCGCAGCAACCGTAGTCTTCAGTTTCCGTTCATCACGTCCTGTGGAGCCAACTAAATTCGAGTGCAATCATCCATTCATGTTCCTGATCTATGATAGTAAAGTCAATGCCATTCTATTCACTGGCATTTATCGTGATCCTAAAACCCAAAAGTAGGACACATAGAGAAGCTGTTGTAATATGACCAAAGAGAAAATGACCAGTATACCACACAGAGAACAGATTATCTATCTTTGGTTACTAATCTCTTATGACATATGACATTTTTTTATAATCATCTGCTAAAACTATTTGTTACCCTATACCTTGTTTATTTTAAACGTGATTAATTTTTTTTATACAATATTTTGTTTTTTTTTTATTTAATTTTATTTAATAATTTAATAAGTTTTTTTTTTGAATAAATTATAAAAACCATGATTATTAGGGTAATTTATACAACAACAAAAATCAAACAAACCAAAATCAAATGTGAATGAAAATTCTATTTCCGTGTTTTATTCATTAGCGTTAAGAAGCGTAATTTGTAAAATTAACTATGATTGTATGCTATTGCATGCCGTGGGTTATTAGAAAGAGAGTAAATGTATTTAGCAACTGGTGATTCGATCACATGCATTATTTAGAGCGGAAGTTATCTTAGTTGTTTTAAAAAATGTCGTATAGTTCATATATTCGTAATAGGTCAATGAAAACTATTTCTTAATTAGCATATATCAGAGAATATGCTAAGCTTACGACTTAATTCATATTGAAAACAATCAAAAGAAATGGTTTTTTGACCTATAATTCTCAATATATGAGCTAAACTCACAAAAGTTCAGAAAAAAATTCGGAACGTAAGTCACACTTTGTAATAAAAATTGTGTGTTCTCAAAACAGTTATGGACAGATGAGAGAGAATAGTCTTCATTGGCCATGATTCTTCGAAACACAGGCCTCCATTGAACCAAATCGAGCCACAACTACGGCAATATAATTCTGTAACTGAATGCGCATCAGTTGGTTCTCAGAATTGCTGGATGCTGTTTTAGATCATGTGGACGACATAGATTTCTGTGTTGTAAATGGAGACCACCAAATAGCCATAACGACGTTCTGTCGAAGCACTCCAGAAATCACCATGGACAGAAATTCCCTAGGTTGGTAGAAAAAATAAGGTTTAATTTCTGAAAAAGGCCTGACCGCCCTAGAATCCTTAGTCCCATCAAGGAGATCGCCCAGTTTTTAGCGCCCATAAACGTCACGAAAGCGTTGGTCGACCTTACAATCTTTAGTCTCGCCTCTCATCAGCAAGAAATGTGGCGTAAGCGTCTGAAAAGAGTTTTATATAGGATCCAAGTGGCTGTAGTCGACAATTCGTTGGTAGAAAAATTGTTGAATTCCGGATAGTAATCCCCGCCGAAACTAGGATCCTTAGTCTTGCAAGGAGATTGACCAGCTTTTAGCGCTCATAAGCGAGAAACTACGGGAGAGAATATGTCGAACTTATGTCGGGAGAGAATATGTCGATCATCTGGAAGAGTTTGATTTCGTGGCGGTAAGCTGGCTATTCAGGATCTTTCAATTCCCTAAGGTGGTACAAAAAGAAAGTTTAATTCCCGAAAGAAAGCCCAACCGACCCTAGAATCCTGAGATCGACCAGCTTTTAGCGCCCATAGGCGACAAACGTCGCGAAAGCATATGTCGACCCTAGAACCCTTAGTCTCGCCAAGAAGATAGACTAGCCGCTCATAGCCGCGAAATGTGGCGCAAGCATCTGGAAGAGCATGATATAGGAACTAAGCGGCAGAACGCCGACGATTCGGTATCTCTCATATTCCAAGCTAAAAGGAATTTCATTGCAGCTCGGCAAATCGTTTGTGTCCTCAGACCTCCTATGCTCATCAATCAGAGGAACGTTTTCCAAGCAGTAAAGATCAACAAGAACTCAGCAGCAATAGCCCAGATGGTCTGGTTATGTGAATACTGTAAACCCCGATATCTGGAAATCAAGGAAAGTTGTCCCGATAAAGAAACTTGGAAAGCCGGTGCAGCTTGGGAATTCTTATCTACCACGCACTCCTTGCCTGAACCAAATTCAATTCATTCTGGAAGCTATTTTTCCTACCCGTTTCACAACCATCTGGTAATATAAATTTGGAGGGAGGTTCTGGGAGAGTGGTTTGACAGTGTCGGTTTTAGCAAGCTACCAAATTTGAACGCTTATGCGACCTCCTACCACAATAATCAGATGGCCGAAAACTGTGATGAGATAATAAGGCTGGCATAAGGCGCGGCTCATACGGGAGCGTTCCAGGAAGCAATATCCTAATACTAGTATAGGTGTTTACAGGGAAAATATTACCTATCATAAGAGATAATCCGAGATTGTCGTCTAGAGAGACTAGATCGGTGCTAGCCCAATTTCGATCTATTATCTCTAAGTATCGAAACAGTTACTCGTCAATTCTTAACCAAGCAATTCGAGATGCATTTGGACTACCCAATGTGTAGACAACTCAATTCATATTACGAGCCACCACGTGTCCTTCGAGTTCGACAAAAATGCCACAAAAAGTAGCAAAACTAATAAGACTGGTACCTTTTCATTTTGAAATAGTGACACACTTTTTCATAATGAAAAAGGGTTGATATCATTGTTTTATATACAATTGGGAAATAACTTTTCTTTTGAGTGTGTAAATATAACCATAGCGATAGGCGGTAGGCGAAACATTTTTGCCGCAACGGCAAATACAATAAGCTTGACGGCGAATAACTCCCTTTTTCACGTTTCCTAGCGTTTTTGTTGTCAATACAGCATGCTTTGACAATATTAAACAATGAAGTTGAATAAAAACATACAATGGCTTGTTATTTGTTGAGTTATTTCAAGAAAAAATAATCTACACGTGTCCAGGCAACAGCAATTCCTAGTGGTGAGTTAAACAAATTGATAAGCGATGGCAACACTATACCAGTTTTCGCCAAGGAGTTAGAATAAGTTTTAACTTAGCGACACGCCGCTAGCCGTCACGGTATTCCGTCGCGGATTTTGGGCTTCCCATAAGAAATACACGTAAATAAGTGTTCGCCTACCGCCTATCGCTATGGTTATATTTACACACTGATTCTCACTAAAATAACAATTATTTCACTTCCATTTTGTTTAAAATCATTCCTTGAAATTTAATACATATTCAAAAAATTATTTACTAGAGAAAATTTAATTTGCATACTTTTAGGCGAAACACTAATCCATTGATAACATTATGACACAAAAGGAAAAATTGTTCACAAAAATGGTATTCGACTGGTATACTCGATTAATTGTTAAGACACCGATCATATTCGCAATTTTAACGATATTAGGGATCCAAATGTATATAAAGTTTTTCAGTATAAAAGAGTACAATTAAAAAATGGCACAATAAGACGAAATTTAAAAAGTATCACATTTAGTGGCACAAAGTACCACCGCTTGAAAAAAGTGACAAATTTGCCACTAAAGTGGCACAACGGTAATACTGTCTTTGACACACTAGAAGCATACCGCCTCCTCGAGCTGGATGTCGGTGCTTAAAAATGTCTTTAATTTTAAATTTCCCCTGATGATACACACAAATCCTAGGATTTATATAGAAGTTATGAAAAAATGGTAAACCACATATTTATGGGTTTAATAGAACATCAGGAGATTTTTTTTGCAATATTGTCTCAAAAGATGGGTTATAGTTTAAGAGCTTGATTTAGATACATTTGATCATTTATTATCTACTTACCAGCTGTTATGTTCTTCTTTTCGAAATATTTCATCGCCTTCTTTTCGAAATACAATAATTTTGCCTATCCTATTCAGCTCTTGAAAATTTATAACTCCTCATTACACTGAACCAAAAACACTTATAAATTGAGACTTGAGATAATTAGCAATATGATGTCATGTTGACTTGATCAGCTTCTAATATCTTGTTTCTGTTCTTCTAATATCTTGTATCTCCATAGAGCCTGTTAGGTGGTCATGATTTCTAGTTCTATCAGAGGTGAAACACAATAATGTATATATTTGTATTACCTTTAGCGGCAAACATATATTATTTTACCTTTTGTGTCATCAATTGTCGTTACCTCATTTACCATTTCATTACTTGATATTGATTTATCCAAATATTAAAGCTGAAAATAAGAAAGCACAAAAAAGAAGCAAATTAACCTTGAGGTTTTTCTGTTAATTTGTTTTTCAATTTTACCACATAAAAAGATTTTTCATATCCATTGATTATTTCCCTTCTGATATTCTTCTCTTCTATCCAGATAAATTGTAATAATTCCATAATTCTCAATATATACACAGAATTTTTCGATTCTTTTTTTATAAATAACTCCATTTAGTGTTTCATTCTTACACGCTAAATTCTTGTTCAATACATTTGAAGCACTTTCTTAACTAGCGTTTTAAAATATTTCATTTTTCTATAAAAATAAAACAAACAAAAATCTCTTAACAAAAAAATAATTACTGTAAATTGATTTTCTAAGCAGGTAATAACTTCTATGGATGATTAGCATTCGTCATTACAAAATACATATATACAGGAAAATATTTGGTTTCAATTATGATCAATAATGTAATAAAAGATAATTAATTCAATTGAAATTAATTATTTTTTATCGTATTAAATAAAAAATTGAAAATTGAGACCTTATGTTTTTCTGTTCATATTTGAATGGTGGTTTGTGGTGTTTTTTTTTTGTTATTTGTGATGAGGAGCTGGAATTTTTGCTCCTAAGGATGCCATGTAGTTGAAAATTATATATCATCCGGTCGTACAATAAGAGCATATAGGGCGAACCCAAGGAACACAATCCCACCCACAATCGTAACGGTGCGCACGGATATTTTGGCTGCAACCATGCGTCCACCTATCACAGCCAGACCGGTACAAATGGAGTGACCGATTATACCACCAGTAATGACACCATATACATCCTTTAAATGAAAAACAAAACACAAAAATTAATTAATCATATACCATCTCTTAGCATATTCACATACCTTGCTTGTTGCCAAAATAATTGTGGTTAATTGAGAACGATCTCCCCATTCGGCCAGAAAAGTCATTGTAAAAGCTTGCATTAAAACACGTGTTGTTAAATATGCAGCTCCTTTTTTGGTATTCTTACGTACTACTCCACTTTCAGGATCCTGTATTAATGTGGCAGAAACATCACGTTCCAGCTAAAAAACAAACAACAAAAAATGAAATGTATACACAAATAAGGATTTATTAATTCTTTAGATTTTAATATGATTTACTACTGAAAAAATAAAAAAAGGAAAATTTAAAACAAAAATAGGAAAAACATAAAATCTGTTGTAGAAAATTTATATAAAAACGAAACAAAATGAAAATAAATAAGTATATGTGATCGGATGGTGATTGTTTGGATGTATGTTTTTGAAATCAGAGCTGTAAAATAAATTTTCAGTGGTAAGCAAAACAATTGGAAGATTTCATATTTTTTTTATGCCAAAACGATTTGGAATTACCAAAAATATCAAAATGATTGAATTAATGTACCGTTTTACATAGATGTAAAGAGTCATTCCAAAATCAATCGAATATTTAAATTTGTTCTAAGGATTTGATATAAAAATTAATATGTATTAAATTAAATTTAATTTTTCAATCAAACCAAACCTACTAATTGCACAAGTTCCTTAGTCATGGTAGAGTGTTTTAATGCTTTCAAGAACCCTTTTTGTTTTGTTATTGTTGGTTTATTCTTCAATCATTATTGTTGTTTTTAGTTTCAGCTTAAAAACATGCATTGACTATACTACAAGTGTAGCTTAACCAACAGTACGCTTGTCAAATTTATTTGGGCAAAGCCCTATAGACTTCAAGATGGTTGGATGGACAGCTGTTTTGGAATTACCATATTCCACATCAGCATCCTCAAAACTATCATCCAATTATCAGAATAAATTCGGGTAATTCACTCCACCCAAAGTGAACTACACTTGAACCTCCCGAAAAAAGGACTTTTTGATAGTCGTTCCTAAATAAAGTTGCAAGCATTTTTCTTTTTTTCCCCAAAGTCAAATCATCGATTTGAGTGCATTTGGCTGGGTTTGTTTTGAGTGTGCTCTACTTGCAGCAAAACTATCAACCAATTATCAGAATAAATTCGGGTAATTCATTCAACCCAAAGTGAACTACACTTGAACCTCCCGAAAAAAGAATTGTTTGATAGTCGGCAGTGCCAAAGTTGCAAGCATTTTTCTTTTCCTTTGCCAAAGTCAAATAATCGATTTGAGTGCATTTGGCTGGGTTTGTTTTGAGCGTTTCGTTTTGTTTTGTTACTGTTGGTTTATTCTTCAATCATTATTGTTCTGAAAACTTTTTCAATTAAAAAATTAGTTGATACAATAAATATTTTAATCAAGCGAGAAACATCAAGTCAATAAGGCCAATGAATGAAAATATTTAAATTTTTAAATAAAAAATTAATTGATACAATTAATTTTTTAATCAAAGACTAAGTCAATTGAAAAATTGTAATTTTTACTAAAAAAAATTAATTAATCAATTTTAATTTTAAACCAAAACTACAAAGTCAGTTAAGAAAGTAATTGAAATAGTTACATTGTATATTTAAAAACTTAATAGAGCTTTGCAATCAACATCAATTAAATTTTTAATTGATTCAGTTAAAAAATTAATCGAAATTTGTAATTAAATCTATTAATATTTTATGTCCACCTAAAACTGCGATTTTCGTGATTGATGACATTTCAATTAAAAAATTCATTGAATCAATTAATTTGGTGATTGAATCAGACAATTTTATTCTGTGTACATGTTTCCGTCCGAGCGAATGGACTTTTTCATAGTCTTTAGTACAGATCTGGCAAGGGGAGATGCCTCAATTTGGGCCCTATATGCAAACTTCTAATGAAGAAAGCAAATAGGCAAGGGGAGATGCCTCAATTTGGGCCCTCTATACTAACATCTAATGAAGAAAGCATAAATAATAGCAAATTTTTTAACAGAAGTGTGATACCATTGTTTTTTTTTTCAAATTAGATCTAAACTAACTTGACTGAGACGGACATTTCAGATGAGTAACTTCTACTCATTTTTTGTTAACAGAACCACTACATACAAAATCACTCCTTAAGACTGACATTTCAGAGAGGTAACCTGGTCTGACTAATATAGAAAATTTTCTTTGCATATCTTTAGGCGTAAAAGTGTTGGCTTCAAAATTATATGATATGAGGAGGTATGCTCAAAAATATAATATTGGACGCGTAAATGGTTTGAAACAGTTCATTGCATATACAAATGTCTCTATTCCTCGGATTATCCTTCGGTTTAGTACTAATGGGAGATTGGGAAAAATAAATATTTTTTAATTCTACAAATCTTAAATTTTCGAAATTTGTAAAATATCCATAAATGTATGCCGGCATTAAATTATCGACAAATAGCACTTTAATTTTATTGTGATATTTTTGGTATAAACGTTTTTTTACCATGCCTCATACGAAACCCCATTTGAAAGAAAGAAAAGCACTCACTCGAATTCGAATCGATTTGAGATTATATATTTTCGTATCGTTTTTATGAGTATAGTACTTTAATTTTCAAAAATGTGTGTTTTTAAATTTTTGATCGAAGAATATGTATTAGACTCACTCCGCAGCAAATTATGAAATAAAAGAAACAAAATCAATGTTCTTTACTTTGAAATACGAATGAAAGGTTTCGTATGAGATAGGGGAGAACAGGGCATAAAATTTAATTTGACTGAAAAAATATATTGTTTCATTAGGAAGAGGATATGATGGGAAGTTTGTATGAATATATACAAGAAATTATTAAAATCTATGTGTATGCTGGAAGGACATATAAAAAACAAAAACGAAACCACGGAAACCTATTTCAGATTTAAGGCACACCACGGATTCGCATCTTTATGCTATCTAGAAGATACTCGCTTCTACTAGGTATCCAAAATATTTGAAAGTTGCCGTTGAGCAAAAAATTATAAATCGTCTATGTAATTTATTGTAAAAAAATGGCTATTAATATGGAGACAATCTGTTATTGGTTTAAAAATATCAGTTATAACCGTAGTATCAAAATTAAATTTAAAAGTAAAGTTGGCTTTTAAGTTGAAGTCTAAGCTAAACATTACAATTTTGAAAATTTTGAAAAAAAAGGACGAAAATATTCCAGATGTACCGACTGATAAATCTTGGGGCTCTATTAATTTTTAATCGTCTTTTCAATTCTCTAAAAATCTGTATTTAAATTTTACTAAGTTAAATATTTTCTTTGTGAAATTGAACTACGATCAACCCCAAGACCCATTTTAATTTCACACAGTCAAATTTAAAACCATTTCCTCATGCTAATAGTTAAAGTTTTCCCGCTTATATTGTATTAACCACATAAAACAAACGTACATAGAACAACCCAATGAATTAAACCTCAACCACCAAATCATTCAACAGAACTTTGAATGTAATGAAAGACATAATCCCTTAGATTAGTGATCAACATAGTATGAATGACTTAATGACTTAATTTAAAAATCAAATGATTATCGGATTTATAATTGAATGAAGGTAGTGAATGGAAAAACAAATACGAATATGTAAACAATTGTTGATGGGCCAGATGGTGGACAGAGATGATGGATGATTGAATGTGGGTGGATGGACGTATTTACAAAATGCAAAAAAAAAGAAAACATAGGAAAATAACTGAAAAGAGCATATTATAAATGACGCCTTAAGATCTAAGACGCTAACCCGTTTTTTGCTTCCGCCAAATTGTTTCAAATCGCCATTGGACTGACCAGCAGTGCCATTTAAACTATCGATACTGTTATTGTTGATGGTGGTATTGGTATTATTAAGCATTTTGCCGCCATTCAATTTGTTCGAGGATGGAGTGTTGTTGATATTGGATGTCGAGTGGACCAGCACATCGCCGCCTTGACCTTTGGAAGGTGTACCACCATTGCTCCCCGTTGCATTAAATCTAAGCTTATTAGTACTAGAAGTATCATCACAATTAGTTTGATTTGTTTGATTGGATAAGGCGGACGCCGATAATGCGGGGCTGCTGTGGAAAGTGGCCATTTTGATGTGCTCATCGGTTCCTTTGAGGAAAGCATCACCCTCTCCACTCTCAACACCAACGTCGTCATTATCAACGTCTTTGTTCAGTTCACAGCCATTGATGCTACTAATGCTATTGGTATGATTCGATGATAGTTGTTTGCGTTGTCGATGTTTCACCTCATGATTTTTGGCAGTGGACAATGCAGCAGTGGTTGTAGAGGCGCCAGCGCCACGTTCTGAATCTTCATCCTCTTTATCGGAATTGCTATTCTTGCGTTTAGCATCATCACTGCCACGTTTAGAGCGGAACAGCTATACATTAATGGATATGGTGATTTCGTTTGGAGAGTTAGGAGGTTTTGATAGCCAATTTGTACACACATAAACACACGAATAATTTTGGTTGACAGTAAAATTTTGAAGAGGCAAGAGTTGCATTCGACAGAGGTTGTAGAAGAGATGATTGTGATGTTTGCGGGGGTGGCAGGAGGTGGTTGGTAGCAATAGCAATACATTTGATTGGTGATGTGGTTTGTAGTGGGGAGTAGGGAATATGCAGGATATTTACGAATCGTTTTGTTGATTTATTCCAAACAACCGACGACCGACCACACATATTTTCAATTTTGGTTTTTTTTCGGTTTTGAAGAATAGTTCAAAAAAGTATATATGAAAAAAGAAAACAATAAATAAACAATCGCATTAAAACGATTTACTCTCATGGAGGATATTAACCAAAAGGTGGTCACATTAGTATGCGTATTTTAAAAGTGATGATTGGATTGTACTCTGTTTTTTTTTTCTTATATCGCCGGTGAGATCTCATTACTCAAACACAAGAAAAAAATTAATATGCAATTATTGTTGTTGTTGTTGTTGTATAGGCGGGCATTGGATAGGTGATTGGATTGATAGAGAGAGATAGAGAGAGGTGCTGCAGGAAGCTGGAGTAAGGATAGTGGCATATAAACAGGAAAGCATGGCTGTGGCACAAAGGCTGAGGGCAAAGGATATTGAAAATGTAACCCCTAGTGTACAAGGAAGGTTTTTGTTAAGTGGATTTAGTGTGAGAATGGGGTCTAAAACTAAAATTCAGGAAAATAAAATTTAAAAAACAAGATACAAGATTTCAGTCCAAGATTACATACGATGGCAAGGCTAATTTTTATTAAAACCCCAACCATAATATTTAAGAGTTGGTGAATTGACAAATAGATAACGTTTTTTCGTCTTAACTATTCCATTCATCTAGTTTTCGATTTTCACATCCTCATCAAATATTAAAATCACGCTTCGAAAACTCAACAAAAAAATAAGAACTATTATAGGGTCGAATTTTGTATACCCACCACACCAAGGACTGATGGCATTTTCTTCAGTGGAAGTTCGTTCATACGGAGCCTAAGTTAGACATAAAACTGTATAGGGTCAACAATATTTAACTATGGACCGATATGGAAAACAACACAAAAAAGGTTGCAAGTCACGTGTCGAGGTGTACTGACTTAAATGAGTCTTCAGAACGACGAAAAAGCAAAATTTGGTGATCGATTTTTATTGGGGATATGGCCCGATATGGATAAATTTATATGCGAATGCCAATTATTGATAAAAAATATTTAATTATGGAAAAATATTTAATTATGGATAGAGTCATTTTTTATGATTTTTAGTTTCAACCGCATGCAATGATCCAAATCGAGACAAATCGACTTTTGATGTTGGTTAATTTTTTAAAAAGTGGGGGTTAGGTTTCTTTCTATAATTTTAAGAGAATTTTTTATAAACAATTTAGATCAGAATGAGCGACAATCTCAGCACGAAGTCCCATGAGACATATTTGGGTGACGATACGATCTCGAAAGAATCATCCACTTCTTCGAAGGCATCTCTGAAGAATGCGGGGCTATGCATCCGTAGATTTTCGAAGAAAGGTAACCCTCCTTCTGCCTTACAAACGCAAGTAACTTAGTCGAAGAGCATCAGACACGCAAGGAGGACTCAGGAGTACCAGCAATGACCAGTGTAACTGGATGCGAGATATAGAGGTAGGCGTTGAAGATCGGTCTGACGGCATATCTTCCACTGATTCCTTCTTCTTTCTAAGGGTAAAGGGACCTTAAGATTGAAGCGCAAGTTAGCGGGGAAGGCGAATTTGTCTGAGGATAATAAAAGGCGACTACTCAAGAATGATTCCTATACTGATTCCCATACTGATTCCTTCTTCTTTCTAAGGGTAAAGGGACCTTAAGATTGAAGCGCAAGTTAGCGGGGAAGGCGAATTTGTCTGAGGATAATAAAAGGCGACTACTCAAGAATGAGACGATAAAGAAGTGGGAGATCACAAAGAATTACTAGAAGGTAATATGAGCTAAAATTATTGGGATAAGTTGCAATTGGAATTTCGCCTTACTAGCGCAATTGCGCCGATTTAGCCATAGCTTATGACGGATTAAAAAAAATCATCTTCCCTCACCATTAGTTTAGGGCAAAGATGGGCAGTACTGAGATATTGTATGCGTCCAGTCCATTAGATGCCTAGAAAGGAATGCCGAGCCTAGCTCAAAATCCCGCCCAGGAATCTAATGGTTGTAAAATTCTGGTAGATGATGTGTCACCAAACTCTGAATCCGAGGAATATAGACGCCACAAGAAAAACAGAACGAGAGACGCGATTTCTACGGAAGTCACCATGGTGAAAAGAAAAAACACAGAAAGATCAAGGGAGAATTTATACAACGAGAGATGTATAAAAGTGGCTATAGAGGACGACTCAAGTAGAGACAGGAGAAGTTGCTATTAGAGGTATCGGAATGAGTACGGCCACTTTTTTTTGGCAATATACAGTCAAAGCAGGGACATAAAATCCTACATTGCAAAATAGCGGAAATCCTGGCTTGGCTGAAGGAAACCTTAGAGGGGCTTCAACTGTGGGCAGGAGTCTTGCAGTGTAGGACTTTATGTCCTTGTTTTGACTGTATATTGCCGATACCTCAAATAGTCAGCGGAAAACCTTGCATGGCTGAAGGAAACCTTAGAGGGGCTACAATTGTGGGAAGGAGCCAAACTAAAGGTCATCGAAGAGGAACTGCAAAGAAAAGACAACCTACAGCGAGGGTCTTCATAACGGGACCTATTTTACCAGGATCGCCTACTTGTAAAGACAAGAATAAGGAAAATAACCCAACAAACGACTGGATGATAGACGAACAGACCTAGTTAGATCGAAAGAATTGGGGTTCCTTTATACATCATATACTTCGGTGAGATACCAAATGCAAATAATCCAAATAACAAAAACTTTGTAAATTTACCTTGTACACTTATGAGATCAAATTAAACTTTTTTAAGTTGTCATAATGTTTTCCTATTTTCCCTTGATTTTGTTTTTATATATAAAATATTAGTATTATTAATTATTATTATTGTGACGCCACTGCCATAAAAATTAACAGTTAATGCACACGCATTATTGTTATCATATCAAACAGTTCGTGCATACTGTAAAAAATTTTATGGATTACAAATGGTAGTTAATTTTGAAACGGGATAAGTTAGGAAGTTACAAGAAAATGGATAATATAGGATTTACATATAGAAAGGAACAAGAGTTAGCAGAGTGTCATTCGTTTGCTATAAAGAAATGTCCCGGTTAAATGTTGTTAGTAATTATCATCATCATCATCTTGGTAATTGTAAAATAATCAAATTTACAGCAGTGATTTTGTTATGTTAGTCTCTTTTTTAAGGCTAAAGCAAAAAAAAAATTATATGAAATTAAAAAATTATACAATTATTATTCGAGCTTATGAAATTAAAAAAATAAAACAAACCAAGGAAAAATAAACTAAAGTTAAACAAAAAAAAATAATATTTACAATTACAACAAAAAATAATACATTTTTGCATTTAAAACTAAAGTACTACTGTAGGAAATGAGTGTTCATAAGGCAGAGTAAAGAGGCGAGATAGATTTTTTTTCACTACATGCACAAAACAAAATATATGTTTGCCGTCTACTGTGACCGACGGACTGACTGACTGTGTGACTCATTGACTATTTCAACTTTTGTTGCAAAAATTGGAGTGCCACAAAAAAACTTACCTCATCTTCACGTTTGCGCAAATCTGCTTGCACCTCCTCCATTTCCTCTTGGGCATCGGAGTCTTTCATGAAGTAACCCTCGTAGATCATTTTCAGACCGAATATCGCAAACAATGCTGTTGAAATGTAATATGTGTAAACCTTAGGAATAATTGTAGCAGCCATTCCAAACACCACCGAAAGGACTGTCATAAGAGCCAATGCAGTTATGGCACCGGTAAAGACAATTAAACGTGGATGGCGCATGGCCATTATGGCTGCTATAAAGAAAGTCTTATCACCTAACTCTGTAAATAGAATTACAGAGATTGACGCTGTGAAAGCGTCAAGAAAACCCGCCTTAATTTTAGGTTCTTTGGTTGTATCGATTGCAGGCAGATCATTTCCAACATCGAATTTTTCATCTTTAACATAGATCGCTTCATCATTGGAGATTTTCTGAAATTAATAAAAGTAAAATTTATTTAAAAAATTAATAGGTATAAAAAACTACGAATAATGGTTTAAAAATTGAAAACCAAAAAAAAAAAACAATGTCCATGTTCAAAACAACTTACTGAAACTTTATCGAAAGAATTTGTATGGTGAACTAGGTTTAACTTTGTTTGCTTATATGGAGGTAACATAGGCTAGACGCTGATTGTAGGCAAAATCAAAAAATCGACTTTTTCATACTTGGCTAAATCTTTACTTTCGAATATAAAACCTACGAGTGAGGACTCGAATTCAATCCATAGTGACTATGAAGTGACGAGTTGTAAAGCGAGTGGCACCGGCCGAACGTCCGAAAGCAGCACCCGATTTATCTTAACGCGATTCGTTCGCATCATCCGTTGTATACATAGCGCGATCCGTTCGTATCCTACCATTATAGGAAACTACCACTCGCCACCACATCCTCCGATCCCCACTGCCCTACAGGCTATACTAGCACACATCTAACACGGTTCGTCCGCTTGCCCGGCTCGTTCGTTACGCAGTTCGGCAACTTACACGGTTCGTCTGGTTACGTGATTCGTTCGCTTACGCAGTTCGACACCATCGTCATCTCCGTCCACGAGCACCAGTTGGCCCGACGCCATCGCCATTCTCGTTCACGAGCACCAGTCGGCCCGACACCACCACTACCCCCTTATACGAGCACAGTCGGCCCGGCTGCATCAGCATCGCACCGGATCATCGTTCGCTTACGAGATTCGTTCTCTTACGCAGTTCGACACCATCGCCATCCCCGTTCCACGAGCACCATTCGGCCCGACACCATCTCCGTCCACGAGCACCAGCCGCCCGACACCATCGCCATCCCCGTTCACGAGCACCAGTAGGCCCGACACCATCTCTACCCCCGTTCACGAACACCAGTCGGCCCGACACCACCGCTATTACCGTACACGAGCACAGTCGGCCCGAGACCATCAGCATTGCACAGTTTTATCATAGTCACCAGTTAGCATCGCACGTTTTCATCATCGCCACCAGACCAGCACAGCCCATAGCTCACCACCATTAAAAGTCCACCAGTCGTCGCTGCCTTTTCAGCTCACCCGTCCACTCATTGCTCTCATCCACATTTGTATTGAACACTTAATAAAAATTGTAAAGAAAAACTCCGCAATGGAATAAAATAGTGTGTTATTATTTAAGGTTCATGGACCTTCAGAATGTAATCAATGGATGGCCACTGGCCTACTTCAGCCTACGAAGAAAAATACGTTACAGCCTTGAACTAGTTCAAACCCCAATAGGGAAAAAATGGGGACTAAGATCAAAAACTGTGCATTGGCTGTTCACGGCAGTGTTTAAACGTATAAGGCTATATGATCTGGTAGTCGATACTTCAGCAGCCGACAAGCGAATGGCATGCTTGCAACAACGGCTGTACGGTGCGCGAGCGATCGCTGTGGTCGAAAAAGGCTCGGTCACAGTTCGAACTTCAAAATAATGCCTGATGTGCCAAACGTAGTGAATTACCGAAACCGCTTTTCGACTAAATCTAATTCCCAACAGTGAGGCGTGGTGCACAAAGGGGTGTTTTTCTGAGTATATTCAAGAGTAGCTATAGTGGCAGCCCGATATATCAGGCTCACTTAGACTTTTTTATTAAACCCATTGCGATACCACAGAGATGATGAGTATATTCTAGAGACCCGCAACTTAAAATAGCAAAATCTAATCACTGTAGTGTTTTTCAGGCTAAAATATTAGCAATAAAAGAGGTTGCAAATTGGCTGAGAAACAATGTTCCAACAAATGCTTGTATAAGCATATACTCAGACATTCAACAACATTTAATTTGGTTAATTAATTTGCCATAGATACCGTTTTATTAAAGTAATTCAGAAGTTCGATGGAAGTTGTTAGGAAGGAAATAAATTAGTAATCGTTTAAGTCCAAAACAATTCGAGTTAATATGCAAACACCCACTATTTAAAACTTTTCTCTTAAAGTCTTAACACAAATAATGCCAGTATACCGAATTACTCAATTCACATTGTATATCACTGTCTCAATAAACCTGTTTGCATTTTCTTTATCTTTTTACAGCGCACCACTAAAAATTATATTAATATAATAAACGATAATATTATTATCTTTTTTGCTTTTGTTTTGTTATATACGTACTGATGGTATACCCATTTCCATGGCCGTGTCATCATTGTTTTTTGCATCGATCTCTGCCATACATATTGTGGAGAACGTCAGGACAGCCATTAGGGCCAAAAGCATGTGTAATTTGGCCGATCTCTTTAGGTAGACATTGTGTCTGGTGGTTTGCCAAAAATATGACTGATTCTGCGACATATTTAGGAGGAGGTATATTAATATATTTCCGTGGTATTTTTAATATCACAGTAAAAATATAACTGGTTATCTATTTGTTATTGTTTTCTTTTGTTTTTTTTTTTGCTAAGGGGGAAGCCTTTGAATTCTACGCTATTACACACGATTGTTTCACTTTGAGTGCTGAAAGTAGAAAAGAAAATAAATCTGATGAGTATATGAGTTTTATTCAAATTGTTGGTTCTATTTGCTTGTAGACAAGGGACAAGTTTTGAAATGGCACATTATCATAATACTTCAGATGTTGATTTTGAGTAGCTTGATAAGATACATCTACCTATATAAACCCCCACCCACAACAATACCCCAGCGCCATTATATTGTAATGATTTTAAAATTTTTCTTCCCGCGAACGATAAGTAAATGAACGTAGCAAAGTGTAGTAGTATATGGAGGGGGGAAATGACGTTAGAGGCCAATGGATTTGCTTGGTGAAATATTAACAATAATCAGCGAGTTTGAGCCATATATGAATGTACTTTTTCTTGTCATTGGCCGATAAATAAAACCTATTGATATGAATTTTATAGATTTTGTTTTATTGACTAGCAAAATATAATCGTTTTACTATATAGCCGAAGTGTTATTCTTGATATGACAACGTGGGCATACAGGGTAAATAACATGACGTTTTACCGTTGAAACTAACATACATACATTTTTTCCAAAATTTTTATTTAAATTTAAAAATCTTCACAAATGTCCTTATTTATTTTCGTATCCTGTTTTGAAGCTGTACGAGGTTCTGAAAGAAAGCTGATTGTCATTTTGCCAGACTAACCTAAATCGAAAAACCCATCTGACGAAATAGGCAGTCACTGTGTGGATGAAATGAACTAGTCTTGTATCAGTCCTGGGATTGATCCATTTTCCCTACGGAAATATTTCAAGTCTCCAAGGGAGGTTTCAATATGTTTCCGGTTAATAAAAATAAGTCGCATTAACTTAATGGTCGATACTACTCATACCAAAAAAAAATCTACCAAAATTTAACCAAAAAAAAAACTTTTTTTTTCAAAAGTGTTTTCCTATTAAAAATTTTGTCATTTTTTTTCTATCAAAAATTTTATTTCCATAGCAAATTTTGTCAAAATTTTATTTCTATAGAACATTTTGTAAAAATTTTATTTCTATAAAAAATTTTGTCAAAATTTTATTTCTATAGAAAATTTTGTCAAAATTTTATTTCTATAGAAAATTTTGTCAAAATTTTATTTATATAGAAAATTTTGTCAAAATTTTATTTCTATAGAAAATTTTGTCAAAATTTTATTTCTATAGAAAATTTTGTCAAAATTTTATTTCTATAGAAAATTTTGTCAACATTTTATTTCTATAGAAAACTTTGTCAAAATTTTATTTCTATAGAAAATTTTGTCAAAATTTTATTTCTGTAGAAAATTTTGTCAAAATTTTATTTCTATAGAAAATTTTGTAAAAATTTTATTTCTATAGAAAATTTTGTCAAAATTTTATTTCTATAGAAAATTTTGTCAAAATTTATTTCTATCGAAAATGTTGTCAAAATTTTATTTATATAGAAAATTTTGTCAAAATTTTATTTATATAGAAAATTTTGTCAAAATTTATTTCTATAGAAAAGGTT
This sequence comes from Haematobia irritans, assembly GCF_050003625.1. NCBI lineage: Eukaryota > Metazoa > Arthropoda > Insecta > Diptera > Muscidae > Haematobia > Haematobia irritans. The sequence goes on from NC_134397.1 coordinate 11,879,731, forward strand.
GTCAAAATTTTATTTCTATAGAAAATTTTGTCAAAATTTTATTTATATAGAAAATTTTGCCAAAATTTTATTTATATAGAAAATTTTGCCAAAATTTTATTTATATAGAAAATTTTGTCAAAATTTTATTTATATAGAAAATTTTGTCAAAATTTTATTTATATAGAAAATTTTGTCAAAATTTTATTTATATAGAAAAGTTTGTCAAAATTTTATTTCTATAGAAAATTTTGTCAGAATTTTATTTCTATAGAAAATTTTGTCAAAATTTTATTTCAATAGAAAATTTGTCAAAATTTTATTTCTATAAAAAATTTTGGCAAAATTTTATTTCTATAGGAAATTTTGTCAAAATTTTATTTCTATAGAAAATTTTGTCAAAATTTTATTTCTATAGAAAATTTTGTCAAAATTTTATTTCTATAGAAAATTTTGTTAAAATTTTATTTCTATAGAAAATTTTGTCAAAATTTTATTTCTATAGAAAATTTTGTCAAAATTTTATTTCTATAGAAAATTTTGTCAAAAAATCAAAAATCTGGTTAAACAGTTTAAAATTCAGAATAAGCGATTTTCGATCACACACAATCGTTACAATCGATAAAAAATTTTGAATGACCAAAAATCTATGAAAAATCCTGTTTCCACTGCACATTAGGACTGAATAGCCTAAATGACCCTAAAGTTACGGCACTCACTAAAGTTGAACAAATAATCTTAGGTATTTCGCAAATTAAAAAAAAAAAAAACTGACTATGTTATATGGTTACCATTTCTCTTAGCCAAATTGGATGGTGTGATAGAAAACTATTTTATTTGATTACTTCCCAGTCGGTGTATTTCTATGTCCCACCTTAACAAGTTAACCCATGGATCAATCAGTGTACTTTATTCATTCTATTTTTGGAAAAAAGCTTATCGGATTTGATTTCAAATGGACGTGACTACTTGAAGACGCCATTGACAAGACTTCTATTATGTATTGAGTGATTTAAGAGCCAAAACACATGCTTCAAGATAACAAAAATCATGGATATTTTCTTTTACTTTTATTTATGTGTATAGAAGTGATTTCATAACATTTCGTCTTGAATATATTTTAAATGTGTTCTACTCATTCAGAGATTTGTTTTTGTCTTTTTGCGGACAGTCCCCCACATTCCATATAAATAACGTTTTATCAATCACTTGTTTCCATTTCCTCTACCATTTATTGTGGCTTTAAAAATCGCAAATTGATTCTATTATATCTATATGATTTCGATTCTGCCCCCTCCACTTAATTTGAAGGGTGGGGAGTTGCATTAGGGGCTGAAACAAAAGCGAAAGTAAATTATTTTATTGATTCGACTAATAATAATAATGTTTTGCCGGTTTATTTGTATTGCTTCGTTGTTTGGCAATTGTTTTTTATTTTTAGTTTAGTATGGCATACGTGAGAAAAGTTCTGTGATAGCTATTTATTTGGTTTAAAGCAAAAGCAAGATATTTACTGATGTTAGAGTTCACAAAATGGACTGGCGAAACGATTCAAGATACTGGAGATAAATTTAGATGACATAAGGTTGATTCGAGTTCATGTGGTTTGAGTTACAACGCCCGAGGCACATATATAATTGTAGAAAAATAGACTCCAGCCCTGGAATTTTTTGATTTTAATTTGGGACGGTAGCATTATGATCAATATCAAGCCTTCTAATTTTAAAATCGCAAATCGATCAATAGGGCTACCAAAGTTTGAAAATCGATTAATCAATTTCTGATGTTCAACAAAATCGAATAATCTAAATTTGATGGTCACCAAACCGACTAATCGACTTTTAAGAAATAAGTCGACTTTTTGGAAGTGGATTTTCATGGAAATCTTTTAGTGAATACGCACAGGGATGATCTTGGTTTCCACATAAAGATTATCCAGAGGTGTACTGTGGAGACATCCTGCCGCAGTTCTAAGGCTATCGTTCTGACAGGTATGTTTGTTATTCCCCCACGTGTCACTTGGCTGATGTGTCCACACTGGCGCTGCATAGTTTGTCACTGACTGGCAAATTGCCTTAAATGTAGTCAACAAGGTTTCTTTGTTCGCACCTCAAGTGCTGCCAGCAAGCGACATGAGGACTTTGAATCTGTAGTTTGTAGTCGAAAATTTCTCGGCGTCGACTCTGACATGCAACTGGCCGCGTACTTCTACTCTCCGTAGTTGGTGTAGATAAATAGTCCACACAGGACTAGGCCAATCCTTCAAAGTAACCCTGAATTTTCGATTTCTTGGGCTCGGATATCTGTTGCAAAGTTAGGTTTCACATGGAAAGTAAACATGTTTCGCAACTATAGGCTAACTTCGGTATCCAGGAAGACATTTCGTCAGACCTCTTTATAAGTTTCAAATGTGAAGCAAACGTAAAAACATTTGCTTCAACATTTACATTTATTTTACGAACATAGATATCAATCAATAAAGCCACATTGTGCCGTCCGAAAAAGCATGATACGTATGATCCTCACCACTTCAAGAAAACTTCTTATAAGCTTTCCATTAAATGTATTCAAGATTCAGCACTATAGCTATAGCCTTATTTAACAGAAACAATTGTTTTTTTTACACAACTGCGATTAGAGTCAAGTACTAATGCCATTAACGGAACAAGTCAGGGTTAAATTGAATTAATTGCCAACAAATGAACCGAGAACCCCAATATGAAATACAAAAAAACATGCAAAGTGAATTAAATATGTACCTTACTTAAAACTTATCATGGGATTATATAATTCAAATAGTACCCACGTAGACCAGACGATAAGAATTTTGGGGAAAATTCTTCCAGGTCAACAAAACAGGTATTAAAAAAAGATAACAGATGTGTTTGAATGTCGATTTCGTTATTGTCTCCATTAGTCATCATAACGTTCAATAGCCTGTACATTACCGAGGAGACATTGCTCTCTGTTTTATTCATCGTCGGGAGTTTGAGCGGGGCGGGCAAAATTGTTTACACGCGATTCTCGTTGCGAATAACTTTTAGGGGTAAAGAACTTGTGTAATGTTCTTGAATGCGACAGCAAATTAGGAACTGCTGCGTAAACAAGCAATTCTTTCCCACTTTCACTTGTCCCTCGCAATTTCGTTTTATGGAAAACAAAATTATGTACATAAATGTATATGTGTATTTTGTACCTAAATGTATTTGTGTCTATTGAATTCTATGACCATTTGGATCCATTCAAAACACAACAACAGTAACAGCAATGAAAGTTGCCCAAACATACAGTTCTATTAATAAACAATACCACCACTTATATATACACAATGAATACTCGCAAATTATTTAATATCAATATGTATGTCCATAGATCTGTTCATGGTCAAGCTTAATTGTTAATGTTCGGTAGTTGTTTTTTGCTATTCTTTTCCATGAGTGACTTATCTTATTTTCTACTACAACAGAGGGATGCAATTTCAATGCTCCCCAATTTTGTTGTTGTTGGAGCCCCTACATTTACATTTGTCATATTAGGATGTTCCAGCATCTTACTAATTTACATTCTTCAATTTGGGGAGATGGTCACTTTCCAATATACCGCTCGCCATAAATCTTATGATTTTGTTTGTTAGTTGACGTGGTGCTGACGTCAAAGAATATTTTCGTTAGCATTTTTTTCCCGGCCATCAAAATTGGCCAAAAACTGAGTTCCCGAGTTCTTTGTCGCAACATAAACACATGTGTCACTAGACCTTTTTATCTACATTTGCCCATAGGCTACGAACATTTTTTAACCAGATTTTAATTTATGTTAATTGGTCTTGTTTTCTATTCCTCCTTCTTATTCTGTAATTCACTTTTTTCTCTATTTTTATTTGCACTTACACAAAACGGCCTCCTTCCTTATTATGAACCTCTTTGTTTTTGCCCATTTGACAGTTTACGTCGCCATCGCCATGCTGAAATTATATTGGTAACGCTAAACAAGTGTGGTTGGCAATGCCGTCAACAACATTGTGCATAAACATAACCACAGCGATAGGCGGGAAATGGAATAGTGTTGCCTCTGCTTACAAAAACTACCCAATAGACAGAAACGTTTGAAAAATGCTAAATTTCAACAATATTTCAAACATTTTTCCAAGAGATTAGGGAAATATTCAAGTTGTTGAGAAAATCGAGTTCTCAACAAAAAACAAACGTTACCCTCAACAGTAAAATTCATCACATTATCCATAATTTCTCAAGTGTTATCCTCAAATTGAAATGCATTGCTACTCAATAATTTCTCAAACAATTTTCGATGCGAGCCAAATTAAAAATTAACATTGTTGCAAACAATTTTCAACCAAAATTTGTATAATTGGTATCCTCACTTCTAATTGAAAGTCAAAGACAAAATTCTATGATATTTGTGTAATTTATTCATGTTTGTTGAAATAAAATATATAATAATACAATGCACTACATAATACACTACAATACTTATTGAAAAATAAATATCTTATTAAACATATCAACAAATATGAACAAAACAAGAAAACTTTAAATATCTTAAACATTATTTGTAAACACTTTTGCATAGATAATTCGATTGCCTTTCTGTTGGTGTCATAAAACTGCATTAACATTTACGGTAATTTGAAATTACGAGGGCGGTTCGGAAACTTCTTAGCCTATCAATGAAAGAGAATAGTTAGTTTTTCAAAAATATTTTTATTTTTCAATATAATCTCCTGAAACTTGAATACACTTAGTCCAACGCTTTTCTAGCAATTACACCCTCAAGGTCTTCAAAATAGTGGTTTACAACTTTAATTGCATCTTCATTTGAGGTAAAAACCAAGGAATTTTTTAGATTTGGAAAGTAGAAGTCACTGGGAGCTAAATCAGGAGGATAAGGTGGGTGGTCAAGCAACTCGTACTTTAATTCGTTGATTTTAGCCATTGTTAAAACACTCTTGTGCGCTGGTGCGTTGTCTTGATGAAAAATTATTTTTTTTTTGGTGTGTAAGCCAGGACGTTTTTCTCGAATTTGTACATTTAATTGACCCAAAAGGTTCAATAGTACTCTGAATGTATTGCTATGTTCTCACCGACTCGTTTTCCTCATTCGTTTTTCCAAAACATTTCACCGTTCACACCGGGTTGAGATGTTTTAGTTTGGCAGTTACCATGGAAACTATAAATTCACATTTACTCGAAATTCACATATATGCAACCTATGTCCAAATAATTACCGCGAGCGCAAAGGGAAAAAAAATTTTATGTTATTTTCACATGTCCACATTCTTAAAAGCCTTTGTTTATTCCTTTTTTCTAGTCAATCAATAAAATACTTTTGAAGTTGTGACGACCCACCCTATCTGGTCCTATTTCCGGAGGCATTGGCTACCTTCTTGTACCGGCCGTGCTGAGTCTTGGGGGGGTTGTTTTCCTCGGATAATAGTAATCGGGTTCGTCTACATAAAGAAAAAAAATACTTAAGGTAGCTCTTAATGGGAAAGAGATCCCTAGAAAAATTAAAGTGGATGAAAATAGGAAGAGGAGTGACAATCGAAAAGGCGTGGCTTAAGATAACAGTCAGCCACTAACGGTTCCACCACCCAACCATCCCAAGGAAGTTCCTAACTTCTTTGGCCCCATTTTAGAAATCCTTTACATATAACACTTCTTCTTTCGTGCAAAGCAAAGTACACCTAGTTATTATTCATAATTATTAATAGTTTAATAATAAAACATCAAAAGACAATTAGTAATACTATTAACTAGACTAGTTGGTCGTGTAGATAATATAGTGGAGATATATATAAGGATTATGAAATTCAAATAATGATGTGATTAGAATTGAAAATAATAAAACATATATTAATGTATGAGTGAAAACTTAAAAATACTGGATTTTGTTAGAGCATCTTGGCTCAAATGTAAATAAAACAAAATGAGTAATGTAATAAATCGTTTGTCTGGATTGACGAGCAAATACAATATGAGTTCGTTTATAATTACAAAGGCGACTTACCAATAAAACTCCACCGATGTCATCAGGCCTGAGGATAAAGGTTGTTTGTTCGATATCGCTGTATATATTAATAAAATTTAATGTTCAAATTGTATCGCTCGTTTGATTGAAGTTATTGCATTGGTTGTAATGACGTATCTAGGTGTGGAGTTATTAACTATATATATATAAGGATGAGCTCTCCATATAAATTAATATGGTTTTTCCATGGTTTCCAAAATTACGTCTCAAAGGACAAATTAATATGAAAAAAATTGATCAAAGAATGAAATGCCTTCAGATTCCAGTTGGTATACGTTGTTGGAGCTTCGAAAGATATCCTTGTAGGTTACATGATACTTAGCTCCTTAACAACAGATAATGCGGTTTTTAAACCGACCATAACAGCGTTCAAAACCCAGTAAGCAAGTTCTTTCCTTTTGGTTAATATCATGCAATTTCGAGCAAAATATACTTCTGGGGGTCGCGGATCCAAATGGTATCCGCGTGCTGAAAATCACAGAACTACAAATAAAAATCTGGTCGAGACCGTCAAATAGTATTTCACCTACCTTTTACAATTAACGATTTTGTTTGATAAAATAATGAAAAAAAAACAACGATGATTCGTACAAAATTATTTCGCAGCAATAGCTTTGCGGTTGTATAAAAATTCAGACGTCGGTTTACGTTTTCCTTTCTTTTCTCTAACAAAAGTTTAATCTTTTCTTTCTGAGAATTTGAATTTAATGAAAATTTTCTCAAACGTCAATTATCAATGAAATTAATTTTAGCCTACTTGATAAACAAAACATTTTAATTTATAAAGTAAACACAAATGGAAAATTTTTTCCCAGTGGTTATTACAGCGACAACCGCCAACCAATCTCACAAACACACCACGCTTAAAAAAAAAAAAAAAAAAAAAAAAAAAAAAAAAAAAATTGCTTACTCCCAAATGTCCTTTAGATGATAAATACCACTACGACCAGTCTTAACATCTTTAAGTTCATAATATACTTTACCTACTTTCCTGAGCACTTCTGCTTTTATCCCTGTGGGTGCTAATTTTGCACTAAATCTATTTATTATTGAACTTTGCGGGATATTCCTTCTTATCACTAGCTGTCCGACAGTCAATTCCCGGTCTCTACTTCTCAAATTATAATTCTTTTCATTCTTTGTGTAAGCAACCCTCATCTTTTCTCGTACCGAGTCTCTCAGAAGTGCAAACTTATCATGCCTCTGGATCTGAATATCAGTATCTTCCAACATCTTCAAATTCCGCAAAATTGAATAATCATCACCATGAGTGATCATTACTTGTCCGAATATTACCTCATATGGAGTTTTATCTAATGTTTGATGTAGGCTATTTCTCAAGGCACTATTGATACAGCTCAAATAGTTATCCCATTTCTTCTGATCATCCTTCACAAAGGAACGAAGAGCCGCATTGATTGACCGGTTTACCCTTTCACTGGCATTTGCTTGAGGGCTATGCAGTGCCGTAAACTGGTGTTTAATTCCAAATTTTTTTAGTAGAGATTCAAATTCTTTGCTTTTAAACTGAGTCCCATTATCTGATATGACAACTTCCGGAACCCCATAGCAATTAAAAATTTCATCTCTAAGAAATGATACTATCGGTGATGTCACAAATTTCCTTAAGGGCCTTAGAAATGTGAACTTAGAGAAGTGGTCTAAAACTATTAATATCCCTATATGACCCTTACTTGTTCTAGGAAAAGCCCCAACAGGTCAACATATAAGCGCTGAAAGGGTCTTTCGCTAATAGATATCTGTCCCATCGGAGGCCTCAAAGTATTTGTAGGAAATTTTGTTGTTTTACATATGTCACATTTTTGAATATAGTCCTTAACATCAGATACGAGTCTGGGCCAGTAGAATTTTCTTCGAATCCTTTCAAGAGTTTTGGCTATTCCGCCATGGGCCGCGTTAGCCTGATTGTGAGCTGAAAATATTACATTTTCCCGTAATTCCGTAGGAACTAGTAATTTCCAACTACTAGTATTGCTTTCATATTCGGGTTCGACACTAGTACGTCTATATATGTATTTTCCAACCACACAATAATCGGGAAATTCTGATTTTTGAAATTCTAATCTCCACGTTGAATACTCAACACTGTCGAATGCCTCTGATTCGATATTAATACTCGGTTGAACGTCTACTTCTAACTCAGATATAATGTTACTTTCATCAAATGCCCTCGACAAAGTGTCTGGAACTACGTTATCTTTGCCACGCCTATGTTCTATGGTAAAGTCGAAAGCTTGTAATTTCAGAGCCCATCTAGCAAGTCGTCCGGATAAATCATTCTGCTTCATTAACCATTTTAAGCTAGCATGATCGGTCACAACTTTGAATTCTTGTCCCTCTATATATGCTCGAAATTTCTTTACTGCAAGAACCACTGCCAGGCATTCTAACTCGGTCACGGTATAGTTTCGTTGTGATTTATTTAGTTTTTGAGACATATACGCTATAGGTCGTTCCGTCCCATTGTCATCAACTTGAGCCAACACTGCTCCCACACCTACCGAACTGGCATCACATTGTAATATAAAAGGTTTAGAAAAATTAGGAGTCATGAGAATTGGAGCGCTACAAAGTTTTTGTTTCAGTACATCAAATGACTGTTGAGCGTCCTTGGACCATTTAAAGGCTTTCTTCTTGGATAAGAGTTCAGTTAGTGGAAAAGTGCACGTCGAAAAATCCTCAATAAACCTTCTATACCAACCGATCATACCGAGGAATTGTCTTAACTGCCTTACTGAGGTTGGTACTGGAAAATCGCCGATTGCTCTGACTTTTTCTGGGTCCACTTTTATCGACCCTTCTCCTACAACATATCCTAAATACCGCACTTGTCGTATGACAAAAGAGCTCTTCTTTACATTAATGGTTAGACCAGCTTGGCGAAGTCGCAAGGCGATATCTTGTAGATGTTCCAGGTGCTCAGCGAAAGTGGTAGAAACGACTAAAAGGTCGTCCAAGTATACGAAGACATGAGTCTTCATATTATATGGGATTACCATATCCATTAGACGGCACATGGTTTGCGGTGCATTGCATAATCCGAAGGGCATTCTGACAAATTGATAGAGAGGTCGATTCGGAACAGTGAAAGCTGTTTTCGACTTGGAATCCTCTGACAACTTAATTTGCCAGAATGCATCCTTTAAGTCCACTTTAGAAATGTAATGCACAGCCGGAAGTCGCGACAAGATACCCTCGATATTCGGAATGGGATATGAGTCCTTCACGGTCACTGCGTTTAATTTACGACTATCTACACAAAATCGTACTTTTTCCGGTTTCACTATCAAAACTCCAGGTGACGACCATGCTGAATTTGGACACTCCTCAATCACCCCTAACGATAGCATACGATCTATTTCTCCAAACAAAAGTTTTTCCCTAGCTGGTGAAATGGGATAGTACCGTTGCTTTATGGGTCTACTATCACCCGTATCAATAACATGTTCCACTAACGATGTACATCCCAAACCATCCCTTTCCGAATTAGGAAACAACTCTATTATTGCGTCAAGTTTCCTTTGGTCCTCTACAGAAAGAACAATGTGGTCTATGTTTCGTCCGTCCTCTACTGTCTCACTGATTTCTGGAGCAGTCGAAATGAAAATCCCAAACTCTTTCCAGAAATCCATACCACAAATAATGTCCTGCTTAATGGTTGGAATCACAAGAAACTCAAATTTGCACATCCGGTTCTGAAATTTAAATTCGGCCATTAGTACACCAGATACAGGCTGTTCTTTTCCGTCAGCAGTCTTAACCCTGCCACGACACTTCGAAAACCCTGGTAATTCCTGAACGCCATTGGCTAGTGATCCCCCAATTACACTTTTGTTGGCTCCGCTGTCCAACAAAGCAAAATACAACTTGTTATTAAAATTAAGGGGTACATACGGCCTATTATCGGAAATATTATTAGTAATGGAAGAAATAGTATATTTCCTGAACGTTTTTAAACGATTCCAAAAGTTTCTTATTCTAATTACGCTGCGTGATTCTACTTTTGGTTGAACATAAGTGCAACTTGATTGTCCATGCCATTCTGATTCTCTATGATATTTCTTTGTCGAGTCCGGTTCTTTAGTTAAGTGAACATGACTGGTTAGTGGAGTTTCGAAAAACTTGGATGTCCTCTCTTCTTTTGAGGGACATCCCTTGTCGAGTTTCCCTGCATGGTACATCTGGAACATGTAGGTTTATATTCATCCTTCATACCACAGCCGTAGCAAAATATAATCCTTGGCTTAATGCATTCCTTGTAACCGTGACCTAGCCCATCACAATTCCAGCAAACGATGGCTTCCTTGATGCCACATACATCACCATCTACACTACTGGTGTCGTCCTCGGACACATTATCTTGCACTTCCGCTATCTGTGGTTTTTCTTTAACCGTATTAAATCTTTTACCCCGATTCATATCCCGTATAAATTTCTCATGTCGCTTGACTGCCTTTCTTAATTCCGAAACGTGAGAAATTTGCATGTGCAGTAGTTCATGCCGAATCTCTGTCCGTAAATTTCTCATCATGGTTTCGCAAAGTTCTTCATCAGACAGAGGAACCCGTAACCTGTCCGTTAAGGCCATGACAGCCTCGTAAAAGTCGTCGAAGTCTTCATTCGTCCTCTGTTTCCTACGTCGGATATCGTCCTTAAGGTCAAAATCGTTATAACAATCCTTGTACTGCCTTACTAACGAGCTCGACAGCAGTGACCATTCCACGGTATTATGATTTCGATGAAAACGCCAAAACCATTCCAAGGCTTTTCCGTGGAAAAGCATATGGGCGTGGCTTGCCAGCACATCAAAATTCCCTCCCAGTGTCGTATTGGTCATATGAACAACCCTATAAACAAATTCTTCCACCGGAATGTCCTGGCTCCCCCCTGAAAATGTTAACCGCCAATTCCGTATAATATTAATAGTTTTCTCCGAACCGAAATCCACAACATTTCTTTGAACCACGGGTTCTGCCGGAGGTGCGTCAACATTTCGCGCTCCCGAATTCAAACTCAGATTTCTCACAACCCTACATATTGAATTTCAGATTGAATTTCATTTCGAAATTCATTTAATGACGATGCTACAACTCGACGAATATGTTCGTCTGCTAATTGTTCTCTTGCCACCTCCCTGCTATCCGGAACTCTCCTAGATTCTGATCTCGTCCTTAAACGTGACTCTTCTGCACTCTGTGGAGCAATTGACTCCGAATCAGGGCGGGACACATCCTCACTACTACGCGTTACCGGCATGATTAAATAAAATAATATCGTAAAACAAAACAAAAAATGTAAAATGTAATAATAAAACGATGGAAATAAACAAATCTACAATTTGCACTACTCGAAAAAGGTTAAATAAATAAAGGATTCTACAAATTCATTTCCTGTTCGTCACTCCTATGGGAAATACAGAGAAATCATGTCTGAAGTAAAATATCGAAATTAGATTCAATATTCAAATTCTCCTTAGACTAATAACCCTATTTTCCAGAAACAAAACCCAATATTCAACCCTAAGGTAAGAAATCGACATCGACTCAAAATCAAAAATCCTTATTCGTATTTGAAAATTGGTTAGTAAGAGATAGAGGTAGAAAGTTTCTAGAAACAATCGTGAATGGTATAGATCCGATAAGAACTCAAATCAACAGAAATCCTATTCCGATTCGTTTTAGATTGAACTGGAGGATCCTCTAAACACTTTGGGCTGCCTACTCGATTACGAATGATTGCATAAGTCCACGAAGTTATCAGAGGATGATAAGGGGTAGTAAATAGAATAATCGAAAGTGAAAGGAGAAAGGAAAGTTAGAAAGAAAAGATAAACTATAAAATTTTGTGGAGCCTCAGCAATTTTAGAAGATGTTCGAAAAACAAAGATATTTCAGTTGAGGCCCCACGTTGGGCGCCATTTAATTATGTGACGACCCACCCTATCTGGTCCTATTTCCGGAGGCATTGGCTACCTTCTTGTACCGGCCGTGCTGAGTCTTGGGGGGGTTGTTTTCCTCGGATAATAGTAATCGGGTTCGTCTACATAAAGAAAAAAAATACTTAAGGTAGCTCTTAATGGGAAAGAGATCCCTAGAAAAATTAAAGTGGATGAAAATAGGAAGAGGAGTGACAATAGAAAAGGCGTGGCTTAAGATAACAGTCAGCCACTAACGGTTCCACCACCCAACCATCCCAAGGAAGTTCCTAACTTCTTTGGCCCCATTTTAGAAATCCTTTACATATAACACGAAAGAAGATTTCGTGCAAAGCAAAGTACACCTAGTTATTATTCATAATTATTAATAGTTTAATAATAAAACATCAAAAGACAATTAGTAATACTATTAACTAGACTAGTTGGTCGTGTAGATAATATAGTGGAGATATATATAAGGATTATGAAATTCAAATTATGATGTGATTAGAATTGAAAATAATAAAACATATATTAATGTATGAGTGAAAACTTAAAAATACTGGATTTTGTTAGAGCATCTTGGCTCAAATGTAAATAAAACAAAATGAGTAATGTAATAAATCGTTTGTCTGGATTGACGAGCAAATACAATATGAGTTCGTTTATAATTACAAAGGCGACTTACCAATAAAACTCCACCGATGTCATCAGGCCTGAGGATAAAGGTTGTTTGTTCGATATCGCTGTATATATTAATAAAATTTAATGTTCAAATTGTATCGCTCGTTTGATTGAAGTTATTGCATTGGTTGTAATGACGTATCTAGGTGTGGAGTTATTAACTATATATATATATATATAAGGATGAGCTCTCCATATAAATTAATATGGTTTTTCCATGGTTTCCAAAATTACGTCTCAAAGGACAAATTAATATGAAAAAATTGATCAAAGAATGAAATGCCTTCAGATTCCAGTTGGTATACGTTGTTGGAGCTTCGAAAGATATCCTTGTAGGTTACATGATACTTAGCTCCTTAACAACAGATAATGCGGTTTTTAAACCGACCATAACAGCGTTCAAAACCCAGTAAGCAAGTTCTTTCCTTTTGGTTAATATCATGCAATTTCGGGCAAAATATACTTCTGGGGGTCGCGGATCCAAATGGTATCCGCGTGCTGAAAATCACAGAACTACAAATAAAAATCTGGTCGAGACCGTCAAATAGTATTTCACCTACCTTTTACAATTAACGATTTTGTTTGATAAAATAATGAAAAAAAAACAACGATGATTCGTACAAAATTATTTCGCAGCAATAGCTTTGCGGTTGTATAAAAATTCAGACGTCGGTTTACGTTTTCCTTTCTTTTCTCTAACAAAAGTTTAATCTTTTCTTTCTGAGAATTTGAATTTAATGAAAATTTTCTCAAACGTCAATTATCAATGAAATTAATTTTAGCCTACTTGATAAACAAAACATTTTAATTTATAAAGTAAACACAAATGGAAAATTTTTTCCCAGTGGTTATTACAGCGACAACCGCCAACCAATCTCACAAAGTCCCAAAAAACCGTTGCCATAACCTTACCAGCCGATTGAATTGTTTTTGCTCTCTTTGGGGCACTTCCAAATTAAATGGACTCCATCATTTGAGATGTCCACGATATTAGCAAATTTCACGCACTTTTATTCGTCATTCATTTAATACCATATCATTCATTTTGGCTACAATTTCTGTTGTTGTTGCTGTTTTTGGACGTCCACTACGTGGTTCATCTTCAATGCTTGTACGACCACGTTTAAATTCAGCAACTCAATTTTTTTACGTATGAAGGAGCATTTTCACCTAATACATTCACCATATCATTATGAATTTCTTGTCCCGATAAACCTTTTTTATGTAAATATTTAATGACAGCACGCATTTCTAATTATTCCATTGTAAAAAAATTGCGGATGCATCTTTTCTGAACACCTGTTTCTCTATGAAGGAGTTGCCAGATCGAAACGAAAGTTAACATGTGTTCATAACAGAGATGGAAGTTTCCAAAACACTTAACTTTTTTCTGTTTATACCGCGCTTTTTGTGCTAGGCTAAGAAGTTTCCGACCTGCCCTCGTAGAACGTGCTGCACCGAGTGTTAGAATAGATTTCAAGCAGAAGGAATTCATATAATATCCATTTTAAACTGATAATTGGATGTAAATTAAACTGACGATGTGATGCACAGTTTCATCCGGAAGTTGCTGATTTTAACAATTTGTTGTTTTTAACAATTTTAATTGGTTGCACTTTGAAATGTTTCTGGAAACTTTTTCTTGTCGATAAGCCACTCATTTTTCATTGGTCAGCTTCTTAATGTTTGCAAGAATCTAGCATCCAAAGAGTTTAGTTTTCTGCAAAGAGATTTAAATTTAGTGACTTCTCTAAAGTGTTGATGTAATTTTTCATATTGACTTACCAATTATTATAAACTATTTGAAGCAGTTCCAGTCATTTTTTAATGTTTTCAAGAACGTAGAATCCATAATTTTAGTTTTCTGCAAAGACATATACATTTAGTGACTTCCTTAAAATTTTATTTAATTTTTTATTTTCACTTACCTATTATTATAAACTATTTGGTGCAAATTCAGTTATTTCTAAAATTTTCCAATTTTTTTATTTCTTCCAATTGACCACGAACTTCGTTGCACAAATAAGTTTTTTCGTTGCATTTTAGGGTAGTGTTTTGTCAAAGTTTTCTCATATTATCTTTAACACCTTTTCAAAGATTTCATCAACATTTCGGAAAATTGGAAGTAATTCGCAAACAATTTGAAGATGTATTGAAGATGAGCTGTTTCAAGTCAAGTTGACTTTATTTTGAAAATTATATTTACCCTCAAGGCCGGTATGCACCTCTAGCGAAAAATTTCATTCCCATAAGAAATGCATTGCTATTTATGCTAACGAAATTTTCGGTAGCGTTCAATTTCATAAGCTGGTACGCACCTCTAATGAAAATAACAGGGTTGTCAAAAGCATATATTGGCAGCAAACATTTAATTTATTACAATCATTGTGTGCGTATATTAACAATTTTTAAAAGCGATTAGCTTGTTTAAAATTTGTGTACACATGCCTGTTTTTTTGTTGTAGACTTAAATAAATTTTTGCTACCGAAAATTTCGCTAGAGGTGCATACCGCCCTTCAAACTGAAAAGTTGTTGCATTTGAAAAACGCTCATCGTGTGTTTATTGGGTAGGCAGTGTTTTTGCTTGGTCATGACTAGGGCTGCCATTCGGGATCGATTTTTATAAATCCCGGGATTCGGGATTTCAAAATATAGAATCCCGGGATTTTCCGATATTTTTTTCGGGATCCCGAAATTTTCGGGATCCCGAAATTTTCGGGATTTTTAAAAATAGTTATACATTAAATCAATTTAGTTTAATTCAATTTTATTAACAAAAGAACATAAGAGTAAATTAGTCCAACTCAACAAATGAACAAAAGAAAAACAAAACATTATGACAAAAATAAATTAAAACCCGATTTCATATCAATATCTTACTCAGCAAAACATTTTAAGGATTTTGCATTAGGTATATTTTCTTACACTTGTGTTAATCCTTTTGTTGTTCATCGTTTTAATTAACTTCTTAAAAATATCAAGGCATCCAAATTTTTATTAGATAAACTCGATCTTTTCATATTGTCGATGGACCTTTTATCATTGCCTTTTATTTTATTTGGCACGAATTCCATTTCGTATAAGCCCATTGCTCAAAGGAGGACCGTATCGTTTACTTCGATTTTTGATGAAATTGTGTTTTTTATAGTAAACCTCATGTACAATAAATTCTTACTCAACTACTCAAGTTGACAACTTTTTTTGAAGAGCCATTTTATATTTTGTGAAACGCCAAACGCAACTATCTTATTATAATTTATTTAAATAAAAAGGAAAATAAAGTGCGGAAAACACTGTTACTATGCTTACAATTGTGAAAGGTATATTGGTGAACAACTTGCGAATTTCCAAATAGAGTAAAGTGATAGTTTTTCAGATATTTTTCCAGACACGCTGCCTCCATTGAGACTAAACACATTGGCTGATAGACACTGCAACGTGTAAGTTGCTACTTGTAACTCAACATCATTCTTTTATTAATACAAAAAGTTATGTTAAATGTGATGTGTTAGTCGTATAAATGTTATATTTATAAGAATTTATAAACGTTTAATCAAATTAATAAACATCTAAACAATCGTGTTTTACTTGACCACAATGATTCTTACACAACTATCTTAAAATTCACTTTTCCTAACAGTTTGAAGGGGCTCTTATTGGCGTTGGTTCTAAATTTATCTTAAAAGTCACCTAATAATTGCACTCATGCGATACTTTTTTGAAGTAACTTGGCGTGGTACAACTTCTCAATAGGGACGGCGCTTTTCGAACGAGTTTTGGATGTCGTATACGATTGTTTTCGACGTGGTGGAGATTCTCAGAAGTGCCGCCAAATGCAAAAAATGTTGGCAGGGATGTTATATCCAAACCTGAGCAAAGTCCCAACCAGTGCGAGGTATTCCGACGGCAAAGTTCTCCAAATTAAATATTCAAAAATATTGACAGTAAGTATTACTAAGGGTAATTCTATGACTGGTTGTTGGTTTCGGTCAGTTTGCTTTTGGCACTTATGCTTAGTACTAAGTTCGTTTCTGCGAAAAACGAATATCTTCATCTATCTCCGTAGATAGGGTTTCAAACCCAGGGATGTTAACTTATTTATGCGAAATAATATGCCTGCCTATTTTTTCGTGCGAAAAATCCAGGGTTGTATAAATATGTGTTTGAAAATGCTCAAAACAAAGATTTCGCATTTATTCCACGCCAACGTTTTTTTGTATGGAGTATAACAGTTTTTCGCGCGCAGACGTGATCAGACGTGATCTTAGGCCTTAACTATTAAAAATGGTATTTTTTTAGAATAAAAAATTTTTTCGGTTACTATTTTTGAAATTTGGTACAATTTAAAACCAAAATGCATTATTCTCGTTAGTACAATTTAAACATTTTATTTTGCATCCCTGAGTCACTGTCGTCCGGATACTCTTATAGTCTGGACGGCGCATAATAAACTTCTTTGAATATATTGAGTGATAACTTTTAAAACTGTTTTCAATTCATTTTATTTGAATACACATATTTTTAATTTGTATTTAAATTTAATATGATTTTACAATATTTTTTTATATGTATACGATAACTAACTAGTAACTAATTCTTATTAAAGTAGAATGAGATTTTTAGAGGCAAGAGGATTTTCGCGTCCAAATAGGCACTCTCTATTTCGCCAGATGTCATGTAAATATGCCTGTTTTAAAAACTAAGATAGATCGATAGATAGACTTTATATATATGTATTACCTACAATACTTTGTACAAAATTTAATATATATCGTTTAGTAACCTAAAAATGCACGAGAGTTGATGATCCTATCAAAATATTTTTTTTGCAATAACCGATTTTATGGAAAGTATTTACAAGTTTGTATATGATTCTCAATATGAATGGTGAAATATCATTTGCTTATTTTTAATGATTATAAATGTACATGTTTTATTGAAGTATTCAACCTATATTTTAATTTAACTAAAATCTATATAACTTTGAGATTTTCATATTTATCTGCACTCTGGAAAAAACTTACAATACTGGTAATGTTATTTCCAAAAAATATTTGGAAAAATTCGGGTGTATGACACAATACGACAAATCGGTGAAAGTAGCTCCCATTTCGATTGAAGACATCTCCATACAATCGAAATCGGGACTGTTGACGTTTGAAATCACGTTTTTGTAAGAAAACGGCTACAAAGATTTCGAATATAGTGTGAGCGCTACATGATGTAAATATTTGATATATGTGGCAACAATGTATTACGGGCCGTTCAGACGCACATGGTTTGTTGTACGAATTCAAGGATATATCATATAAAT
The DNA here is from genome assembly GCF_050003625.1 of Haematobia irritans. Taxonomy (NCBI): domain Eukaryota; kingdom Metazoa; phylum Arthropoda; class Insecta; order Diptera; family Muscidae; genus Haematobia; species Haematobia irritans. The sequence goes on from NC_134397.1 coordinate 11,897,689, forward strand.
TTTCGGTTGCATTTAGAAACCGAAACTGCTGGCCTGATATTACCCGAATCTCTTGGATCCGCTTGCATCATCTCGCATTTCTTTATATTTTTAATACTGTATTTTCCCATTTTATGCTGTCCTACGATGTGGCCATTAATTTTGCAGCTTGTATGACATTATGCTGATGATGATATACACCTGCCATATCAGAGGCTGTGGCACCATGCATACCTGCCGTCGATGACGATGACCCACCCAAAGCTCCAAATGATGAACCAAAATAGCAATTGTTTACATAGTCATAGTTGGTCGAATTTGTCTCGGATTTCACACTATAACCTCCCAGGCTGCCCCCACTGCTCGCCGATGTTGCCACCTGATGAGACAACGATGATGGTGAATGATGGTGGTGATGATGATGAGCCGCTGATGCTGCATGGTGGGCCGCAGCTGCAGCAGCATGATGGTGGTGATGATGCAAATGGTGGGCATGATAATTTGATGTTGGTGTCGATGATGAACTTAAACCATTGCTCAGAGAATTGCTTCCACTTAGTAAATGCTCATATTTTTGACTTCCAAAGGGCGAAGCGGAAAGTTGGGAATGATTTAAATTAGCTTGAGCAGCCAAAGCTGCTGACGGCGAGTACAGACTATTGTTGTGGCTCGAATTGAGATTACTAGAGGAGGTGTTGGTGGTTGTGCCTGCCGTTGAGGAGTTTACCGATGTTGAAGAGGTGTTGTGTGATACTCCGCTCAGTCTGCTTTGTTGCGATGATGGGGTTGAAAAATGCATATGATGGCTAAGGGTACTATGGAGTGCACTAGACGCTGCCGATCCTAGGCTAAGATTATGTAAAGCTGAGCTAGAACTAGCACTCTTAACAGCCAAATCACTTTGTAATTTTGAAGCCAATGAACCAGGTAAGCTGTGGCGTTCCATACCCATTGATGGTTTGAGATCTAGATATAAAATTCGATTAATTACAACTTTTTTCAAATTTTATTATTAAATATTATATGTATTTACCATCATCCTTAATCTCCTTGCCATTTTCATTGGAATTTCCCGTTTTCTTTGGCTTCCTTTTTCTGGTTTGTATACCATCTTTGCGCATTGCTAGCGGGCGATTTACCCCATGCAATTTGAAGTAAAGTCCACAGGCATTGCACACAGGTTCCCCTTCATTGTTACGTCTCCACAAAGTTGTGGTACGTGTTCCACAATTCGTACAGCATAGGCCCAAACGTCTAGTGGCAGTCTGTTAAAAGATAGTGGGTACATGTTAAAGTGTTTGAGCTAGATAATTTGGAAAATAGTAATGTTATTAAACTTGGTTTGGATTTCGATCCGGATATATATAAAATAATTGACGCTCGTTAAAATTTGGGCTCAATGGCAACTCTATGTCACTTATACTACTCGCTGACAGTCTAGCATTTTTAATTTCCCATACGTAAACAAGTGTTCGCATATCGTCAGCCGTTAGGGTTCTGTTGGCAAGCTAAAATAGCGGGAAAATAACCGCTACAATTAAAAAAAATATTTTAACTCCGTTTCTAACTTTAAAAAGTTTATTTAGGTAAATTTTAAAGTTATGCTTTAACTGTAAACATTTTTAAATCCTAATCCAAGTTTAAAATTTCATTCACTATGAATTTCCAGGATAAGAAAACTACAAAAAATAGATTGGAATTAACACTCACTGCACTCACCAATCGCTTGCTTGGCTTGATCAACGGTCGGTTCATACCGTTCATTTTGTGATACAATCCGCAAGCGTTACAAAGATAATGGCCGGTGCCATCACGCCGCCACAATGGCGTGCTTATCGCACCACAATTTACACATTCGCGTCCTTCGCCAAATTGAAAATCTATTGCACTATCATAGGGTGATGAACGTTGGAAACCCGTTGGATCATATGCTGCCCGCCACGAACCCATCATAACGGCATTTTGTGTGTAGAACTGGGGTGGCAATTGGGCATGCGCGGTGCCAAAGCTATCCGATGTCCAGGCATTTTGTGCTGCTGCTGTACCAAAATGGGCGGCAACATGTTGATATTGGCTATTGGTTAGAGCTCGATTCGAGGGTACATAGACGGGTGCACTGACAGTGGCCGCAGCAGCAGCAGCCTGCTGGTGATAAGAACTAACACCACCACCTCCAGTGGCGCCACTGAGATCTGGATATCCAGCTCCTGAGTGATACATTTTAGCGGTATGTAAGGGGAAATCCTGTTGTTGATCCAAAGAGGAACTCAAGGAATACTTCTGACCCAAAGATTGATGATATTGTCCACCTGCTGTTGTGTTTGATGCTCTTAAGTCTTGTTGCAATAACAATTGATCACGGGTAGATAATTGATCGGAATTTGACTGAAAAAAAGAAAATAATGGTGAGTTTATTTTATTGAAATAAATAATAACTTACAATTAGAGAAGAAACATGAATGTCGTGATCATATTCGAAAGAAAAGTTTTTTTTTGTAACGCTCTAAATGGCTGTGGTAAGCATGGTTTTTCTGTGCGTGTATATTATTATAGGGGATTGGCACAAAATGTTCACGTAACGGAAATCTATTACAATCAGCTGACCACAACTGATAAATACATCTAAATGTCAAAAATCATGGTTGCTTAGTATTACAGCAAAAAAAAAAAAAAAATAGCTGTTAAACATTTCTAGAGTTGCCACTTTGTGCGGAACTATTTTTATGTTATTTTATTTACTTCTGAATGATCTTTGATATATTAATTTTACATATCAATGAGTGCAGACAAATCATATTTTCATCTAAATAATATCGAAGGTCCTTATAGGTCCGAAGGCGTAATAGGCAGCACTTAAAGAGTAAATGTTTTCTTCAGATGAATTTTTGACAAAAATAAAATTATTTATTATAATATATATTTTTTAAATAAAAATTTGAACATTAAGGTGAGTGCTATGTTCGGTTTTTTCACCAAAACACTAAATTAAAAGTACAAAAATATTTATGAAGACTATTATATTTTTATCAAGTCTTATCAAATAATGGATGGAAAAGATCCTTTGAATTGATTGATAATCATTTTATATTTCTAAATTAATTAATTAAGAAAAGTAACCGTGAAAAAGCTGGTTTTCAGCTTGAAAACTGAACATAGTACTCAGCTTTAAACAAAAAGTCAATGTCGCCACAGCTCTAATTTCATTGCAGACATCTTCCTTATATACGAGTTCATAATATGCGATACAAAAATGTTTTACGATTTCTGACCACGTTAAATTTGGCCCTACCCATTAAACTACGCATGCTTTCTTTTTATCCTCACAGTAATGCCATACCATTGTAAATTGTAATGCCTGTCTCCACCTCTTTATATTTAATTCAAAAAAATCCCATAGGCCATGTTGTGTTTGGAGTGAAGGAAGAAGTAAATTTGAAAGCCTTCCATAAATTCTTTCACATAAAAACCAAAATTTAATGGCGATTTTGCACGTTAAATATTTTTTTTTGAATTTTGTTTTGTTTCTTTGTGCCTTGTAACTTGAACGGCCACATTTTTCTTCAAGTTAGCTTTCTGAACTTTTTTGGCTTGTTTGTAAATATATACACAAGTATACGTATGCAAGGGGGAAAATAAAATTCCATGATAGTAAGTATTGTTTGAGTTTTATTTTATTTTATGTCATAGATTTTGACCACACAACACACTGGGAGATGATTTTAAATTTCGCATTTGTTATTGTCATTTTGTATCAAGTATCAAAGCAAAAGAATAGTTTTCTAATTTTCTTATTCGAACAATTTTCTTGATTAAAAAACTCTTTTTAAGAGAGGCGTTATCAAATCAATATCTATGAGAGAGACATAATAAAAAGGGCTTCTGTGAGAGAGGCATAGTGAAATTGCTTCAAAATGGCAACAATTGTTAAGTTATTGAACAAAACGGTACATACACTCTCACAAAAAATCGCTTCTGTAACATATACTCCCAAACATATTTTGCTTCAAGCATATACATTTTTGGGTATTGCCCAAACATTTATATGTTCGATCTCTTCCAATATATAATATGTTTGAAAGCATATTAGTCTAAACAATATATGTTTGGGTAGTCTAAGTTCAAAACATTTTGTATTTTTTCATCCAAATTCAATAATGTTGTCTTCCAAAAAACAATATGTTATTATGTGAACATATAATATGTTTGGAAGCATTTTGCACCCAAAAATATTATATGCTTAAAAAAATTCTCCCAAACAATATTGTGCTCAAAATTTTATTTATTTATTTATATATTTACAATCATAATGAATTATGAAAATAAACAGGTAATATAGGTGCTAACAACATAGGTTTTCGACCTGAATGCTCAAAATTTTGTTTCTGCCCAATTGTATATTCCCTCACATCTTTCTCACTTCCACGAGATTTTTTAGTTCTTAGCACCTTTTTCTGTAATACAAACATTGTAGAAGAAATTATTCAATTTTATGATTTTTTTTATTTTAATTTTTCCTTTTGCCGGACGGGGATTCGAACAGCGGACCACACAGTTTGTAAGGATCAAAGAAGTAGCTGATCAATTGCCCAAGGAAAAATAAAATGTTCATTTTGTAATAACAAGCAACAACCACCAACTTAATTCAATATCGCTCCCTGTTAAATAGCGCTCCAAGCTACTAAACACATATATGTTTATAGGCTATTTCTAAATTAATATATGTTTGCATCCAAGCATATTATATTTACAAACATTTAATGTCCCAAACATAATATGTTCTAACATATTAACATATATGTGCCAAACATGTTATGCTAGTTTATGAACATTATATGCTTGCACTCAAAAATATTGTGTTTAAAAATTTGTGTTCCAAACATATAATGTTTATACCCTGCCAACATTTTTGGAATTTGACGACACTTCTGAGAATCTCCACCACGTCGAAAACAATCGTATACGATATCAAAAACTCGTCGGAAAAGCGCCGTCACTATTGAGAAGTTGTACCACGCAAAAGTTACTACAAAAAGGTTTCGCATGAGTGCAATTATTAGGTGCCTTTATAGATCAATTTAGAACGACGCCAATAAGGGACCCTCCAAACAATCAGAAAAAGTGCATTTTAAGATAGTTGTAAAAGAATCATTGTGGTCGAGTAAAACACGTTTGTTTAGATATTTATTAATTTGATTAAACATTTACAAATTCTTAAAAATATAACATTTATACCACTATCACATTACATTTAACATAATTTTTGGCATTAATGATGATGTTGAGTTACAAGTAGCGAGTTACATGTTGCTGCGTCTATCAACCAGTGTTTTTATTCCATGGAGGCAGCGTGTCTGTAAAATATCTGAAAAACAATCACTTTATTCCATTTGGAAAATCACCAAATTGTTCACCAATATACCTTTCACAATTTTAAGCGTATAATCTATGTTTCCAGAACTTTATTTTCGTTTTTATTTAATTAAAATATAACAAGCTGGTTGCGCTTGGCGTTTCACAAAAAAAATGGCTTTTTTAACAGTAGGGATGGCAAATTACTTGCATGTACTTTTTGATGTACCTTTTCATGATGGTTGAAGTGACATTTACGAGTCTGTGGTAACGATGAGGTTGAAATGGAACTTTGAAATGCTGGCAGGGTAGCCAAACATATGAAAAACAGTCTTTTTCATCCGTGTATTTAACCTAAATCGAATCGTTATGAAACTATAGTTATTAGTGCCTTCAATTTCCTGTAAAAACAAAATTTTTCTTTTTGCTCCCACTTCGTTTTTAATTAAGACTTACCCAAGCATTTGTTTCAATAACCCCAATGTGCTATCACATATACATTCTCACTCTTATTAATGCACAAAGTCAATGCAGAACTCTCTCTCCCGCTCTCTCTATATTATTCACAATAGAATGCATTGCCTTACCAAATACACTAGCAAATTTATTACATCTCAGCTGAGCTTACAATCCTACACACAACTACTAGTAGCCCATATTCTCATTTGTTCATACAGTTTTTATTTATTATGGTCATAATATATGGGCCACATTCATATTTGAACAAATAAACGATCATAAATATTAATAACTTCAAGTGCCGGTATAAATTTAAGTCTTGTTAGTTTTGATCGATGGTTGAAAAAAACAGCTTAAAAGCTTTATTGTTCATGAAAAGGAAAGAAATGAAAATAAATGCAATAATAAGCCTTAAAATTGGATGAATGGTTCGAATTATAAACTCATTTAACTTGTTTTTATTGTGTTGTTTTTATCCGAGTAAATTGGTAGTTCCATTGTTGCAGTTTTTGTTTTCTTTTTTTTTTGCATTATAGATAATGGGGTTGCAAATTATTTAATTTTTTGATGGACAAATAAAATAATTAGTTATTGAAATTCAATTTTTAGTAGTTTTAAACTTTCTGTGAAAAATCGATGTTTGATTAATGATGCAGGAAAATCGGATGTAAAACAAGCAAAATCATTGTGAATTGACTTGAGTTTATGCCATTTCTAGGCCAAAAAAGCGTGCAGATTAGTCATGTTTAATACCGCAAGGGATAAGTATTCTTGAATCAATTCAATTTCATGCATTTTTAATACTTCTTCAAGCTTTTCTGAAACGTTAGATCTCAAATACTTTCAAAAACATTTTTTTCTAGAATGGATTTAGCATTTTTTTCGACAAAATTTAAATAATTGGTACCATTTTTTTAAATTCTTACTCTGTATTTGAAGCAAAAAATGTTAAAATTACCCATTAAAAATATGAAAAAACCGAGTTATAACATAAAAACTTGAATTAAAAGAACTTCCTGTGTAGTAAAAATGAAGAACACCTTTGGGAGGACATTTTTGGAAGTGGTTTTAAAGTTGTGCCTTTAGAAGAACTTCTAATTTTTTTGCTGGGATCTTCTGTCACAATCTCTTGGTCTTAATGAAATACTTGTCTAAAACTTCGTTTCCAAGAAAAGAAATTGATTTTTTGACCTTCCCTTAAGAATTTTGGCATTGATTGCGATTGATTAATTAAAATGTCTTAATTTTAAATACATTTGCCTTTAATTTTGTGTAAATTGCGTGTCCAAAAAATTAGGTTGCAAGATGGTCCATATTAGGTCAATATTTTATTCATTAAGCTTAAGACCCTACCAGCCAAAGGTTACAATAATATTTATAATTTTATTGTAAATGTAATTACACTGAAAAAACCAGAAAGAAAAATTTTTGGTTAATTTTAGAAAATTTTAAATAAACAGTTTTACAAATGCTGACATCACGCCGACAAATTCAAGAAAATTTATTACACATAAATAATTTTTTTTCACTTCCCAGCAAAAAAGCGTCGCCAAAAAAGTAATGAAAATGTTCTTTTTGGATCCGGAAGTGGTGCAAAATTGACCCAGAAGCGATGAATTTAACATGGGCTTGTCATAGGATGGAAGTCCTCCATTTCAACAGTCGTTGCACTGAATTTGCATCACTTCTTTAGGTGTGAACCGAATTCAATGTTTTGGATGTAAATAAAAAAATTTTGTGATATTTTGTGTTTGTAAAATAATTTTTATAATTTTTAATGGATTCTAACACTTGTCAACAAAATTTAAATGTTTTGTACCATTTTATGAATTCTTACTCTGTTTTTAACCTATTTGAAACAAAAAAAGTTAAAATTATCCATTAAAAGTATTCAAAAACCAAGTTATAAAAAATTGAATTAAAAGAACTTCCTGGGTAGTTAAAATAAAGAACATCATTGGGAGTTCATCTTCTGGAAATGCTTTTAAAGTTGTGCCTTTGGAAGAACTTCCAAATTTTTTTGCTGGGAATTGTTAAAGAAAATTTTGTAGCTTGAAGGAAAAAATTAGAGTTCAAAATTGTAAGAATGTCATTAGTGCCATACCAAGTTCAAGATGGGCGCATTTATAGTAAAATTTATAAATTTAAAGAAATAATGAACTATTTTGTGATAAGTACGAATTTAGTAAATCTTTATGTGTACAATTTTTTCACGTTTTTTAGTTCATTTAACTAATGTAGGAAAAAAATTTTTAGAGTGAAGAGTGAGGATGGAAATAATCCCAGCGAAACGTTGGATGGAAATAATGGAACAATTCAATACTTGTTTTATTCGCATTTTAAAGTGACCTTAGGTTAAGTTAGGTTAGGTGGCAGCCTGATGTATCAGGCTCACTTAGACTATTCAGTCCATTGTGATACCACACTGGTGAACTTCTCTCTTATCACTGAGTGCCAGTGCTGCCGCTACTACTTCAATCGAAGTATTTTGCTTCATTTTCACAAAATTTACTTCGTCACTCCTTCTTTCAAAAATCTGCTTCACTTTTTGTTCTGCTTCAAATTTTTTAATTTTTCCCCATATTACCTAATTGTTTTTCCTATTCCTTTAATTACGATGAACATAGCGGTTTTAATCATTGAATTATTAACCGATGTGGACCAATTTTTGCATAGTTGTTAGAGACCATATACTTACACCATGTACCAAATTTCAGCCAGATCGGATGAAATTTGGTTCTCTTAGAGGCTCCGCAAGCCAAATCGGGGGATCAGTTAATATGGGGGCTATATATAATTATGGACCGATGTGGACCAATTTTTGCATGGTTGTTAGAGATCATATGCTGAAGCCATGTACCAAATTTCAGCTGGATCGGATGAAATTTGCTTCTCTTAGAGTCCCCGCAAGCCAAATTTGGGGATCCGTTTATATGTGGGCTATACGTAAAAGTGGACCGATATGGCGCATTGGCAATACCATCCGACCTACATCAATAACAACTACTTGTGCCAAGTTTCAAGTCGATAGCTTCTTTCGTTCGGAAGTTAGCGTTTTTCAACAGACGGACGGACAGACGGACATGCTCAGATCGAGTCAGAATTTCACCACGACCCAGAATATATATATACTTTATGGGGTCTTAGAGCAATGTTTCGATGTGTTACAAACGGAATGACAAAGTTAATATACCCCCCATCCTATGGTGGAGGGTATAATAAAATGAATTCTATTGTTTGTTTTCAAAAATGTATGCTACTTCAATTTTATTCAATCTACTCCACTTTTTTCCAAAATCTACTTCACTCAATTTGTCACTAGCGGCAGCACTGCTGAGTGCTGCCCGTTTCCATGTTAAGCTCAATGACAAGGGACCTCCTTTTTATAGCCGAGTCCGAACGGCGTTCCACATTGCAGTGAAACCACTTAGAGAAGCTTTGAAACCCTCAGAAATGTCACCAGCATTACTGAGGTGGGATAATCCAGCGCTGAAAAACTTTTTGGTGTTCGGTCGAAGCAGGAAAAAAACATACCAAAAACAAAAAAACATACCAAAAACAAATGCTAATAATTAGGAAAAAAAGGTCGATAAACTAAATAAGCTTGAAAGAAACTTTCTCCAAACTTAATAATCCCATGAACTAACATTAAGTTAAATTGGCTTTAGTGAAATAGAGGGTTCACTTTTTTTAGAGTGTAATCGATAAATAAATAAAAGTAAAAACAATTTTATTCATTGCATTTGCTTATGATATATAATGAAGTTCTTCTTAACTGAAGACATAATCTTTGCAATACTCTAAATCAAATAAAATATCACATGTATTTGAACTAACTCTCTTGTTTGTGTCAATTTATTGACTTGAATTATGTGTGAAACAATTTTTGTTTTAGTAAAAATAAATTAAAAATCTATAAATCTACACTTTTCCCCTCCATTTTTATCTAATCTTATCGCATGTGACAAATTATACAAATAAATTACAGCGAATCTAACACGGCTTTCATACACTACCATTCTCATTTCAGCAGATGGCGAATGCAAAATCAAATTTGAATACAATTTGAATACTAATTAAATAACAACGACAACAACAAAAGACTAAAAGAGTAATCTCTAGCAAACAACTCACAAGAAAATATTAAGTTTCAATCGTCAATAGCTCAATAAATTTTTCATTGGAGACGACATTATTTTTGCACTGTGGGTTTCCATAAAAAGTGAGTCATCATCCATTGATTTTCTTTCGTATTTTATTGTGATTTTTGATCTGTGGTCAAGATCAAAAAGTGATCACACAAATTACTTTACTTCCTTTGTCTTTGTTGATTTTGTCTTTTCTGGATATTGGGTTTTAATTCGAGTTCCCCTCTTGCCATCATCATTGGCAATAAAGTCGAAATCCAGATGAATTTTTGTGTGTGAGTGTGCGGTTTCTTTTCCCTTCCTACACATTTGCTTTTACTGTGATCTCTTGGCGGCTTGCTTTGGCCACATCTTCCTGCTGCCATAAATAAAGTCTCTGTGAAAATTGAACAACAGACAAATTGATCCACTCGAAAATGCATTAAATAAAACGCAACGCGCTTTTGCCAACAGGATCAGAGAAAAAGAAAAGAAAACACAAATGCTACGAACCAACAACCCAGCAAATGCGGCGAAATACAAACGTTTCACTTTAGACCAGTCCGGTTGTGGCGAGGAGGTTGCATATTGCTAGCTGCTAGCTTTATATTTAATATGAGTTTATTTGAGGGTTCTTTTATTTTGTTTGGAGGAGGCTTGCTTCGATTTTAAACCATGGCCTAGTAGACAAAAGCAGAGTGATGGTAGTGTAATCATATATAAAACAAAATAATTTTATTTAAATGTAAGTCAGGTAATTTTTTAATTTAATATAATTTAGTTTAAATTTAGTCTCGCTTGTATTGATTTTTAATTAAATAACGTTAAATTTAGCTACACTGAAAAAAAAAATATTGTCGTGAGGTCAAAGATTTCATGTCTTTAAAATACGAATACAAATTTTGCTTAGCATAGAAGACGCATTTCTCTAAAATAAAGTTATTTTCCTTGTCCAAAAGTCGATAAACTTTTCAATGAAGTCGTATTGTCCTTATAATTAAGTGATTTGTCTTAAAAATGGGTATCTTAACATGAAAGAAAAAATTTATAGGCTAAGGTCAACTTGACTTTAATAATTCAGAAAAATTCTTTAAATTTAATGAAATTGCCTTTAAATTTGTTATCTTTTTGCATCTTGACTACAAAGCAAAAAATCGTTCCAATATAGGACATGTTTTTCAAAACTTTATTTTAAAGAAGTTTTTTACTTCAAACATAGCATAATTTCTACTGAAAGTCGAGTCCTAATTTGGAAAATAAAGTTGCCGTTAACTCGTTTTTAAAGGACTTTGATAGCATATGAAGAAAAAAAGCTGAGAAAGCGAAAAATTAAAATTTGCTTCCTAGAAGCAAGTACACAAAACCTAAATTTAAAAGAGAATTGTGTCTTAAAAGTATCCTTACTTGTATTCTCCGCTTCTTTGGCTCGGAATCAATACCAAATTTTTTAAAATAAAGACAAAATCTTTGGAACCGAGTATGCTTTTTTTCAGTGTAAGACGATTTCGAGTAAAGTATAAAAAATAATTGCACTAAAATTGCATTACATAGGGCGAATTCGTTTCTGGGAAAATGTGTTGACCTGGTGTTGCACTTATTTTCCCTTTGCCTTAGTGATTGTGTTTCGTTAAATCATTTATCACATATTGTTAATATGTAATATTTGAAGGGATACAAAATTCACAAGTTTTGATATTGCTGTTTATATTTTGCAGACAATTTAAAAAAATTTACACTTTTTATTAGAATCGAACTTGCCGTTAGAAGTTTTATTATCCCCCCTTAAATGTTTTGTACAATATCACAAGAACCCTGAAAACATTCCATAGCTTATTGACCAGTGGCAAAGTGGTCTCTACATATTCACAGAACAAAGTAATTTTTGATGCCTCCTACTACTGTTCATGCTATAAAAACATTACGACTACTCCCCATAAATTGCAAACATGAATGAAATAACGAAATAAGTGGTCATCATTATTTAACCATATGATAATGGCGGCTTTAACGAAACCACAGCTGGTTGGAGAGTGGTTTACTAAATACTTTTGATGGCTATAATAATCATTATATGATTGATGTGCATATTAACTGCATATGTCTTCTCTATGGAGGGTCTATAAAAAGGGAATCTTATATGAGAGAAACCTGTTTTATATTTATTTTCGATTTTTTTTCTCCTTTGTATGATACGCGATATTGGGAATGGCTCACTTTAATATTTGTTTTTATTTTTTACATTGTATTATTTAAGCACTTATCCGTATCCTTTTAAAATATTATGACGTTCAAGAGGATTGTAACAGATGGCTTTGAAAACAAATTGTCTCTAGTTAGAAACACATTTGGAATATTCTACTTTAAACTCAAGTATATCATTTTCGATTATTGTCGCGTCCTGAGTCCACCAGTAGATTTTGAAGCCTTGAAAAATTCAATTTTCTTATGCCCCCTCTTTTACTTTACATGCAGATACTACATAAGTTTATTTTGTTCGATTGATTGATTTGGCACACAGTAGTCAACAGTGGCTGCTAAATACAGCCAAATCTCTCAGAAGTGGACACCCACGAAAGTCGAAATAATCGACTAATCGAATATTAAAAAGTCAAAAGGCGAATTTGCGTTGAAGGGGAAAGTAATGTAGCTCTTACAATGTTGAAAATTCACAAAAAAAATAAAACACATTTAAAAAAATTAATTAATTTTTCGGCATTTTCAATTAATTGGTTCAATTTTCACATTTACCTCAATTTTCATGAAACTCCGTTAGTGCTACGTTAGCTAACGAACTTGTAAACCGTGATATCTACATATCTGTCATCTTGCGTATATATTCCATATGCCAGTTAGAAACTTAACTGCTAAAAATTTTTCAGTTAAAGTTAACCGGAGAAAATATATTTACATTTTTCTTTCTGTTAACTGACAGTTAAAGCCTAACGGAGCTACATGGAAATGGCCGATAATCGATTTTGGTTGCAAAACTCAATTAAGTTTTAAATGAGGCAATCACTTATTTATTGAATTATTATTTATATATTTATTTAATTGTTGATTATTTTATCTTTAATGAAATAATTTTTCTCGTAATTTTATAAGAGTTTATACTTTCTTACGAATTTTTCGATTATAGTTATAGTTGTTTTTTCTTTAATTAACCAACGAATAGTAAATATATAGAAACTCATTATGAACAAAATTTTCAATTATATTTTAATTAGAAATATTTTTTTTTTTAAATTAAATTATTAATTAATAGTTAATAATTAATATTTAAATGAAATATGTAAAAGAGTTCAATCATTTTTATACCCTTCACCATAGGAGTTTGTCATTCCGTTTGTAACACATCGAAATATTACTCTAAGACCCCATAATGTATATATATTCTGGGTCGTGGTGAAATTCTGAGTCGATCTGAGCATGTCCGTCCGTCCGTCTGTTGAAATCACGCTAACCGAACGAAACAAGCTATCGACTTGAAACTTGGCACAAGTAGTTGTTATTGATGTAGGTCGGATGGTATTGCAAATGGGCCATATCGGTCCACTTTTACGTATAGCCCCCATATAAACGGACCCCCAAATTTGGCTTACAGACCCTCTAAGAGAAGCAAATTTCATCCGATCTGGCTGAAATTTGGTATATGGTGTTAGTATATGGTCTCTAATGACCATGCAAAAATTGGTCCACATCGGTGCATAATTATATATAGCCCCCATACAAACCGATCACCAGATTTGACCTCCGGAGCCTCTTGGAAGACCAAAATTCATCTGATTCAGTTGATATTTGGTACGTGGTGTTAATATGTGGCCTCAAATACCAATGCAAAAATTGGTCGAAATCGGTCCATAATTATATATAGCCCCCATATAAACCGATCCCCAGATTTGACCTCCTTGGAAGAGCAAAATTCATCCGATTCGATTGAAATTTGGTACGTGATGTTAGTATATGGTATCCAATAACCATGCAGGAATTTGTTTATATCAGTCCATAATTATATATAACCCCCATATAAACCGATCCCCAGACTTGACCTCCAGTGCCTTTTGGAGAAGCAAAATTCATCCGATCTGGCTGAAATTTGGTACGTGGTGGTAGTATATGATATTTTACAACCATGCCAAAAGTGGTCCATTTCAGTTCATAATCATATATAGCCCCCATATACCGATCCCGAGATTTGGTTTTGGAGCCTCTTGGAGGAGCAAATTTCATCTGCGTCAGTTGCAATTTGGTACATTGTGCTAGTGTATGGCCGTTAATAACCATGCCTACCTAGGTCCATATTGGTCTTTAGTTATATATAGCCCTCATATAAATCGATCCCCAATCACACAAAAATTGGTCCATATCAAGTTCAAAATTGTATATAGCCCCTATATAAGCGACCCCCATATTTCAATTCAGGCTCCCAACGTACCGTGCAAAAGTCCATATCGATTCGTAGTTATTTGTAGACTTACCTACACATACCTTTTTTGTCTAATATATACCACGTATGGACTAACTCACAATTTAGAAAACGATTTAAGATACCACAACCCAAGTAATTCGATTGTGGATGACAGTCTTTCGTAGAAGTTTCTACGCTATCTATGGTGGAGGGTACATAAGATTTGGCCTGACCGAACTTACGGCCATTTATACTTGTTTTAAACTGATTTTATTTTTTAATTTGATTAAAATGTTAATTGCGGCATTTAATTATTTTTCAAGGTCTTTCAATTTAAGCAATTGTATAAGGTTTAAGAAAAATTTCCCAAAAATAATCACTCTAAGTAAATTTAATACTGTGATCAAAAGTTGAAGGTCACAAACTAATGGCTAGCTAAGTGTTATCAAATTCAAGTGTTACCACATTCACACAGGTATTTGTATCAATTAAGAAATGGTAGCTACATGTTTAGCACAAATTTGTATATAAATTCGAATTAAATATAAACTCGAATTTTATAGCCCAATTTATCTTTATTTTAGTTCATATAAATTATTATGTTTTAGTTAAAAATTCTCCAAACTAGGAAAAAAAAAAAACAACAAGAAAACAAGAATAATTATATCTCAAAAAATGTCCTAAAAAGTGGAGTACAATTTAGTTCAATTTTCGCACGACGTAGTTAATTCTTCCTACAAAATATTTTACTTTTTTTTCTGTGTACGTTAGTTAATAATTACAAAATTCATATTTCCCACAAAATACTTCAGAATTCGCTAAACTTTGAAAATTTTACCAAACACTATGCCTCCATCATGCACCCTTAAAAAAAAAAAGAAAAATCGCTTCTGTAACATCTACCAAATATTGTTTGTATGGTTTTAACATATTTAACCTTAGGGCATACACTGCTAGTAAAAATTTTAATGAAATTTTCTTTGTGTGGATATATTTTTAAGGCGCCAATTGGTTACTTCCATTCTTTTACTTGCAGCTTACTCTCTAGGTCTCTCTTTTTAAACACATATATATTTATAGAATATTTCTAAATTAAAATATGTTTGATTCAAACAAGCATATTATATTTACAAAAATTTTATGTGCCAAACATAATATGTTCTAACATATTAAAATATATTTCCCAAACATGTTATGCTAGTTTATGAACATTGTATGCTTGCACTTAAAAATATTGTATTAAAAAATTTGGGTTCCAAACATATAACTTTTACACCCAAACATATGAAAAATATAACATATATTATACCCAAACATATAACAGTATTTTTCGTCCGTGTGTACTTTCTATAACACTAAAGATATTTTTACAATTAACTCCAATTTTGTTTGCTTCTAAAGGTGAGTACTATGTTCGGATTTTTCACGAAAACACTAAATTAAAAGTACAAATATATATATGCCAAATAGTGGATGGAAAAGATCCAAGAAATTGATTGCAAATAATTTTATATTTCTAAATGAATTAATTAAAAAATGTAACCGTGAAAACAAGCTGGTTTTCAGCTTGAAAACTGAACATAGTACTCAGCTTAAATACGAAAAAATTGTTATTAACAAGTAAAAAAAAAAAACATAATTATGTCTTAAAAATTTTCCTAAATTTATAAATTTTATCAAAAACAAAAATGCATCCATCATGTACTTCCTATAACACTAAAAATAATTTTAGCTCCAATTTTTTTCCTTCAAACTAGGAAAAAAAATCTTTAACAAGAATAATTATGTTTAAAAAGATTTCCTGAATTTGTTGAAAAAAAATTTTTTTCATATAATTTAGTTGTTCTTCTTAAACATTTAAGTTTATATAAAAGTCTTTGAAATTTATAATAACTATTTCCAAGTATTAATTAATCGGGAGACGTCATTACTAATTATTTTAAACACTTTTAAGTGACAAATTATATTTGTTTGTTCTTAGAATGGAAATTTAAATTGAATATTTTTTATTGAGACCTCTAGGCTCGGTTAATGTTCATCTTTCTCCTTTTTGGTGGATACCATTGAACCCCTCCATCACCTTATTCTAAAAGTGTTTTTATTCGTTTTTTTTCTCCTGCCACTTATTATTCTCGATCACCTTTATTGGGTTAATGACAAGATTTTTGTTTTGAATTAATGTTGCCGAAAAATGTCATTGATGTTTGCCGCTTAACGCATCGTAAGCAAACGCTGAAACGGGTTTCACTAGGGTATCATCTGGTTCGATAAATGTGGGGTAAAAAAAATTAAAAAAAAAAAAAAACAAAGTAATCTGAAGGAGATTTTCTTTGATATCGAAACTCAAGTGGCGTTTATAAATGTGTGATCAAGTTGCCGCGAGTTGATCTCTTCCTTTGTTTTTTGTTGTTGTTGTTGGTTAAGTGTGTTTGGCCAAAAAGGATTTTCTCAGTTAATGGTAGTGGCGGTTTTTAAAAGTCAAAAAGTGTTACGTATTTTTTTTTTAAAGAATATTTGCATATTCTTGTGGTTGATAATTTGGTTTATTGGGTTAGGGCTATGTAGGAGATCCTTAGGATTGAAATGTGATTTATTTTGTTTGACATAAGATCAAAAGCAATTAACCGCATATTTACAAATATCAAAATAAAATTCGGTGGTGGAAATTTTGACAAATGCCGTCGGATTGGGGTTTTTTTGCGAGAAGTAGGAGGAAGTTTTACTTAAAACAAGTATATACGGCCGTAAGCCAGGCCGAATCTTATGTATCCTCCACCATGGATTGCACAGAAACTTGTACTAAAGACTCTCATCCACAATCGAATTACTTGGGTTGCGATAACACTTGCCGATGGCAAGATATCTCAAAACTTCTTAACACCGCCTTCTCAATTGTAAGTTAGTCGATATGGGGTATATATTAAACAAAAAGGCCGATTAAATACGTATATAATTCAGTTTGACAAAATTTTCTATAGATATAAATTTTTGACAAAGGTTTCTATAGAAATAAAATTTTGACAAAAGTTTCTATAGAAATAAAATTTTGACAAAATTTTCTATAGCAATAAAATTTTGACAAAATTTTCTATAGAAATAAAATTTTGACAAAATTTTCTATAGCAATAAAATTTTGATAAAATGTTCTATAGCAATAAAATTTTGACAAAATGTTCTATAGCAATAAAATTTTGACAAAATTTTCTATAGACATAAAATTTTGACAAAATTTTCTATAGACATAAAATTTTGACAAAATTTTCTATAGAAATAAAGCTTTGACAAAATTTTCTATAGAAAAAAAATTTTCACAAAATTTTCTATAGAAATAAAATTTTGACAAAATTTTCTATAGAAATAAAATTTTTACAAAATTTTCTATAGAAATAAAATTTTGACAAAATTTTCTATAGCAATAAAATTTTGACAAAATTTTCTATAGAAATAAAATTTTGACAAAATTTTCTATAGAAATAAAATTTTGACAAAATTTTCTATAGCAATAAAATTTTGACAAAATTTTCTATAGCAATAAAATTTTGACAAAATTTTCTATAGCAATAAAATTTTTACAAAATTTTCTATAGAAATAAAACTTTGACAAAATTTTCTATAGAAAAAAAAATTTCACAAAATTTTCTATAGAAATAAAATTTTGACAAAATTTTCTATAGAAATAAAATTTTGACAAAATTTTCTATAGCAATAAAATTTTGACAAAATTTTCTATAGAAATAAAATTTTGACAAAATTTTCCATAGAAATAAAATTTTGACAAAATTTTCCATAGCAATAAAATTTTGACAAAATTTTCTATAGCAATAAAATTTTGACAAAATTTTCTATAGCAATAAAATTTTTACAAAATTTTCTATAGAAATAAAACTTCTATAGCAATAAAATTTTGACAAAATTTTCTATAGCAACAAAATTTTGACAAAATTTTCTATAGCAATAAAATTGTGGCAAAATTTTCTATAGCAATAAAATTTTGACAAAATTTTCAATAGAAATACAATTTTGACAACATTTTCTATAGCAATAAAATTTGACAAAATTTTCAATAGAAATATATAATTATATACAATATTATATAATTAAATATATATAATTAAGACCGATATGGACCAATTTTTGCATAATTGTTAGATACCATAACCACGTACACACAAAAAATTTTTTTTCTGCTTCAATCACCAAATTAATTGATCCAATTAATTTTTTAATTGAAATGTCTTCAATCACGAAAATGATAGTATCAATCACAGTTTTAATTGGGCATAGAAAAAATTCTTGATTAAAAAATTAATTGATTTTTTCAACAAATTTCAATTAATTTTTTAATTGATTCAATTAAAAATTTAATTGATGTTGATTGCAAAACTCAATTAATTTATTAATTAAAAAAGGTAACTATTTTTAATTACTTTCTGAATTGGCTTAGAGTTTTTATTTGGATTAATAAATGATTGTTTGAAATACATTTTTAATTAAAAATTAAAAAAAAAGTCAACACTTTTTTAACTGAATTAGTCTTCCGAATTTGATTAAAATGTTAATTGTATCAATTAATTTGTTAATTAAAAATTTTAAAAATTTCAATCAGTGACTTAATTAACTTAATGTTTCTAACATGATTAAAAAGTTAATTGTAGTTGTTAGAGACCATACACTAACACTATGTACCAAATGTCAGCCGGATCGGATGAAATTTGCTTCTCTTAGAGGCTCCGCAAGCCAAATCTGGGGATCGGTTTATATGGGGGCTATATATACTTATGGACCGATATGGACCAATTTTTGCATGGTTGTTAGAGACCATATACTAACACCATGTACCAAATTTCAATTTCGCTTTATATGCGGGCTATACGTAAAAGTGGTCCGATATGGCCCATTTGCAATACCATCCGAATTACATCAATAACAACTACTTGTGCCAAGTTTCAAGTCGATAGCTTGTTTCGTTCGGAAGTTAGCGTGATTTCAACAGACGGACGGACGGACATGCTTAGATCGACTCAGAATTTCACCACGACCCAGAATATATATACTTTATGGGGTCTTAGAGCAATATTTCGATGTGTTACAAACGGAATGACAAAGTTAATATACCCCCATCCTATGGTGGAGGGTATAAAAATGATAGTCAAGAGAATTCTAAGCACGAGAGTGGTACGATGAGTACTCTGAAAGAAGATTTTGTTTCTGAGGAATGAAATTTTTGACAAATCAAGTTTCCTTTTGCCGCTAAAATTTGTCCTTTAAAAACAAATAAAAAATACTAAAGACAATAGTTGCATCACTTGTTATATAGTTTATTTTCTCTTAAAGAAAATATTTTATAACAAAGGAGAGTTTCGTGTAAAATTTCGTTCCATAGGACAGTATTTCTTCTTTGGGTGTACAAAAAACAAAATAACAAATACATGTTGGAAAGTTAGGCAAACCATGATATAAATTAATCCAACAAAATTTTACTTGAATTTGCCGTATATATGCTCTTCCAACAGTCCAACGTCAACACTTCCTTTACAATTTCATCTGTTAAACACCATTTATAGATTAAGTAAATTATTCTTAAAGGCAAATATCTTTTTGACTCTTGATATTCTCAATATAGGATTCGATATTTTTGAATTGAGAAACAGTTTTATTGATTGAAATTGCAATAAAATTCCTCTTAAAATTATTGTTATCCATTTCCATCATCGTTTATAAATTTGAGAAATTTCATAAAAAAAAATAACAGCAAAGAAACAATTGAACAGCAAAAACAAAAGCTCTTGAAATATTTTTCATATACCCAGACATTATCTTATCCATTAGTAATAAAAACGATGATGTATGAAATTAAAGCGTAAATTACATCTATGTTTTGAATAATTTTGCTTCAAAGAAAAATAACACATTGCCTTTTTTCGATATGGCTCTTGTTTTTTTTTCGAGGAGGAAACAGGGAGGTATTTTCATTGGTGGGGGTTTAAAAAAAAGTATTTGCTGAAACATTAAAGACAGACTAAAAAAATATTTAGGCAAATGGAATACCTTGAACAAGCAAAAAATTTGAGTCTTTTTCACGGAAATTCAATTTTGGATAAAATTTGAGGCCCAACGTGTACCCAGAGAAGGAATATGATCACCTCAAACATGTTTTAAGAGCAAAATGTTATTTTTGGGTGGTGGCCATGTAACATGGTTTTCGCAACCATGTTACTTTCTCGGAAATTATGTATCTGATTTCGGCTAGCAGGTTATATTTGACGAGAAAATAACATTTTAGTGACAAACATGTTACATGGTCACCATACAAAAATAATGTTTTGCTCTTGAAACATGTTTGAGGTGATCATATTCCTTCTGTGCGTGTGGTAATGGATGGAACAAAGAATGATGACCATCCATAGACTCAATGACGTTTAGGGCTAATATTTTAGATGGGCGCATTTTATTATGGCCCACATTTGATACGAATAATATCTACACACACAAAAATCTTATGATTCCATCACGAAATTTATTGATCCAATTAATTTTTAATTGAAATGTCTTCATTCACAGAAATGATAGTATCAATTAAACAATTAATTGGAAGTAAATTAAAAAATTAATTCATCCAATTAAAAAATTTATTGGTGCTATTATTTTTTGTTTCAGTTAAAAAATTTGTTGAATCAATAAAAATTTTAATTGAATATTTTTTAAAACTCAATTAAGGCTATAATAAGAAACATTTACGTGAATTTTTTTCTGTGTATACTAGTGAAGCTCTCAAGACGTTAAATTTGTGGATATTTTTATACACTCAAAACAAAAAGAGAACAGAGTTTACGTGGATCCAAAGATTTTGATCTTCTCTTAAGGATTTTGGTATTGATTTCGAGCAACAGCCGTATATTCTTCAAAATAAAGAATTTGTTTGGGACCTATCTAGCTTTTAAATTACGATCTATGAAAATAATAAATGTAGGATACAGACCTAATTTATCGAATTTTCATTCATATTCATGTGCGAACAAATGCCAGCTTAAAATCCATATTATAACAGATAACTCAAAATTCAAAAACAAAAAAAAAAATAAATAAAAATAAAAACAAAAAAATCTTTAGAATAAGTCTTAGCATATATTTGAAGCGTTTTTTTTCTAAAATCTAAAGATTCAATATATCAGTTAGTTTAAAGACGATTTCTTTAAATAGAAAAATATGTTATTTACTTTAAGAAAAATTTGCCTTGGTTGAAAGACAACTATTTTAAAGGAAGGACTCAAATTTTAAAGATTCGTGTCCTAAATGTAATGAAAAAAAAAAAAAAAAATAAACAACTATTTAAACTTTCGTTTCATTAGAATTTCGTTGCTTTAAAGTAATTTGTCCTTAATGTTGTGGAAATTGCGTGTCCTAAAATTTAGGTTTACACAATTTTTCATATTAGGTCAATATTTTTTTTCGGTAAATGATGGCTATATACTTTTTTGGTGAACGAAATTTTTTGCTCTTTAAGAAATTACTTTACAAACAAAGAGCATTTCGTTTGTCTAAAATTTCGTCCCGGAGGAAAATGTTTTTCCATTGCCCTTTTTTTAGAAACATTATTTTGTGGGCATACGATAATGTTTGCGAGGATAGTCTACAAGCATATTGCCTCGCCGTTCGATGCAGGAGTGGCGGAAGGTGTAGTAAAATTTCATAGAACACTCGTTTTCCGAATTCCGATCTCATGCTTCATCGTATTTGTTGCAGCGTTATATCATATCCCAACGAACTTGGTTAGCCTAAAGAAAAATAATTTTGGTCCAAAATTTCGTCTCGCAGAAAAATAGTTAATAGAGTGTTATTTTTTTTCAGAAAGTTAAAACAAAAATGTAGCATCGATGCCCTCGGTATCGAGCTAAGAGAAGAGTTTTTTGAAAAATAAACCGCCACTTTTCCAAAATGTTGGCCATTGTTTTTAGGCTTAGTACCTTTCACACCACCCTCGTAGTTATCATATAGGTCGTAGAGACTACTTTTGAAAAATAAACCGCCACTTTTCCAAAATGTTTGCCATTGTTTGTAGGCTTAGTACCTTTCACACCACCCTCGTAGTTATCATATAGGTCGTAGAGACTACTTACATTGTAACTATTACTGCGGAATTGCAGTAAAATATTTTTCTTATAAATAAAAAGTTTTTATACCCATTAATTGGTGAAAACTTCTGAAGCACAGTGGTGAGCTATCACATAAAAATCTGGAGCATTTTTTAACAACCTACGGGGCTTTTAATAAGATTTTCTTTTGTTTAAGACAAAGTGAATTAACTTTTGTCACACAGTATTTTTTTTAATCCTTTAAAAGGCAAAATCAACTTTGAAAATGCCACAAAAAATAAACTTTCATCGCTTATTAAAGAAACCATTTTTTGATTAAACATTAAAAAAAACTTAAATCACTTACTTCTCCGTCGCTTAATAAAATTCCCATTTTGATTCTTGAATGTTGATTATTAATTTTATTTGTATTGTTCGTTATGTAAATTTCTGATGTTTTCTGCTATTGTATTCAGATAAGCACATTAATATTTGATAGTTTAGTTTTGATAAATTTATAAACACTGTGAGTGGTTTTGTTATTTTCGTTTTGATAAACACTATTCACATATTCGAATGAAATATCATTAAATATTTTTTTTTTTTATTTCTAATTTATTTTCTTCTTATTGATATATAACAATGTTAAGATAATATATTTATGATCGTTAATAAATTTCAGACGAAAAGATTTTTCTATTATTGTATCACTTTAACTCGCATTTTTCTTGGCTTTTATTTACTCAATTTCCGTTTAAAAGGCCGTAATCATAAATGTGACTTCCTTGAGGTCGGCCAAGATACTAAACCAAACACCAAAACTTGCCAAAGTAAACACACAAAAAAACTTATAAAGACAAAAAAACACAAACCCGCTCTCAATACCAATATAACTCTTGGCCACTGTAGTAGAATAACAACCATATTCTGCTCTTAGGTAAGAAAGTTGGTGTTACATACAAACAAACAAAAAAAAAACAACTACAATATGAAGAACAACAACAATCGTATACTTTAATGGGCTAAAGAGGTGCGTCAACGCTACTCTCTTGATCTCTAACAAATGAGAGAATTCGAAAATATTCAATGTTTGTTGTTTTTGGTGGACCTGCAGCCAATAACATTGTTATTGTTGTTGTGGAGATAAAATCGATTTTCATCAATGAAATCTCATATCGATCGAATGTTAAAGATACACAACTACGACATACACACGCCTCCCATACTCAAAGCCATATGAGTGTATGCCTTACAAACAAGAGACAGAGCGTGAGAGAGAGAAAGAAAGAATCATTGCGCAAGTTGCATGAATATACTCTCATTTCATCCAATCAAAAGCAAGGTATTGAAAGGAGACAACAAGCGTAAATAAAACTCAGTTCCATTTCAAGTGGATGTGTGTATGTGAAACAGGTAAACGGAACTACATACAACACCAACAACCTAAAACAAACCACAAGAGGTCATTTGAACCTGAAATAATCCTAAAGGAAGTCAAATTCTAAAAGATCAATTTTCTTCCTTTTGAAGGCAATAGACAGACCATGCTCTTAGCAATGATGAAAAATTGAGCAACATAATTTTTGTTTACAACTTGATACTGCACTTGAAAGTCCTCTTTTCCTTTATGCACTTAGTAATCCTAATTTTTCTCATACTCTAATATCTCAAGTGCCATACTTGATGTCGTCTTTCCTTAATCCTCCGTTTTCCCTAATCCAATTTGTTGTTGCCAAGTCATTGTTTACATGTGGGTTTGTCTATGTTTATTTGAAATCTTAATGAATCCTCACAACAATTGTCGCTGGAAACAATAGAATGTAAAGGTATGAAAAGTAGGTTGGTTAATCCCTTCCCTTCCTATTCCTTGGCAGAAGTCAATTAACCGAAATTGAAACAAAGTGGATGATTGATGGTTGCGTTTAGTTAAGTTTAGTGTGTTTGTTGCAATATGCGGAAGTAATAAAGTGGTCTTAAAGGATTAAGGAATGGATTTCGGGAGAAGACTCAATTCGAAAAAATACTTGTGAAGGGAAAAACTATATGGTTAATTTTTTACATATTTTTTTTTTTGAATAATACCCGCACAATAAAAACATAAAATTCTTATAATTATAAGAATATCCAATAATTTAAAAAAAACATAACTAATAAAAATAAAAATGAATAATTATATTAATTAATTTAATTAAATAAATAAAATAAATATTAAATAAATTAATATAAGACCAATACAATATGAACATAAAATTCTTATAATTACACTATTGTTAAGAATATGCTATAATAAAAACAAACTTATAACTATAGGAAAATAAATTTAAATAGATATTTAAATTAAATTAATTAAGTAAATAAAATAAATATTAAATAAGTTATTATAAAAGATAAATGTTGTAGAAACATTATATATAAAATAGTAATAAAGAATAACAACAAAAAACAATAAAATATTTAGCGAGGTTTTAAGTAGTAAATTTCTAAAAAAATAATTTAAGAAAAAATTAGTAAATAAATATAAATATAATATATAATAATATTCTGGAAGTTTAATATAAGGATTCTTTGCAGAAATCTCAAGATTTATATAAAATTTTATGTGATGTTAGAAGTAGAGAGTAGAAATACAAAAGATGGAAATCGAATTTTGGTCTTTTTGTCAAAAAAAAAAAAAAAAAAAAATGACTAATCGACTTTTAACGAAAAAATCAAAAATCGAGAATTTAAAAAGTCTAAAAGTCAATTTTTAAAATTTTTACAAAGTCGAAAAGTCGATGTTTAAATTTTTTTTAGTGGTCGAAACTTTTTTGTCAGAATTCAAAGATGTTGAAATTCACTTAAGGTTATGAGAGACCAACTGACATAAATCGAGGTTTTGAAAATTGAAATTAGTGATATTTGAGTGACTATTTGATAGTCACTACGCTTCCTTACGTTTTACAATAATGTGGATAATTTTATTTCAGATGTATGTGGGTATGGGTGTGCATATATAGAGTGGCTGATACGTATTGCAATTCCAGGTTGCTATCATTTTTAAACCGCTCGTATGACAGCTGATAAATTTATTACAGTGACAATTCATTTTATTGTTTAAAAGCTTATAAAAGCATTTTGATATAAAGGGGTATGTTCCGATATTCGGAATTGCAAATCTATATTTACTTAACTCTAAAACAATGGACTCAATAGTCGTAGTGAGCCTAACTCCAATTCATTTCATCATTTGTTTTCTTTATAAGAGTTCCCCATAATTTAAACGCGAATAAAAATTTATTTTTCATATCATTGCTCGTTACTGCGATACTGGCAGTTTTGCTTTGCGTCCAAAAAGTGGACGAAAATAACAGGTTGGCTGATAAGTCCCCGGTCTGACACATAGATGGCGTCACTAGTATTATTTTTATATAGTACCAACCTTCAAATGATTCGTGCCAAAATTTGACGTCTGTAAGTCAATTAGTTTGTGAGATATAGCGTTTTTTGTGAAGCAACTTTTGTTATTGTGAAAAAAATGGAAAAAAGGAATTTCGTGTTTTGATAAAATACTGTTTTCTGAAGGGAAAAAATACGCTGGAAGCAAAAACTTGGCTTGATAATGAGTTTCCGGACTATGCCCCAGGGAAATCAACAATAATTGATTGGTATGCAAAATTCAAGCGTAGTGACATGAGCACGGAGGACGGTGAACGCAGTGGACGCCCGAAAGAGTTACCGACGAAAACATCAAAAAATCCACAAATTATTTTGAATGACCGTAAAATGAAGTTGATCGAGATAGCAGACTATTATATGGAGTTAATGGAGCGTTTGAAGGTCGAAATCGCGGCAAAACGGCCCCATACGAAGAAGTAAAAAGTGTTGTTCCACCAAGACAACGCACCGTGCCACAAGTCATTGAGAACGATGGCAAAAATGCATGAATTGGGCTTCGAATTGCTTCCCCACCCACCGTATTCTCCAGATCTGGCCCCAGCGACTTTTTCTTGTTCTCAGACCTCAAAAGGATGCTCGCAGGGAAAAAATTTGGCTGCAATGAAGAGATGATCGCCGAAACTGAGGCCTATTTTGAGGCAAAAAATTGGAAGGTCGGTATAATCGTTGTATCGCTCTTGAAGGGAACTATGTTGAATAATAAAAATGAATTTTGACAAAAAAATGTGTTTTTCTTTGTTAGACCGGGGACTTATCAGCCAACCTGTTATACGGTAACAACACCAAAAATGGTAAAGGCCTGATTTGATCGAAATCCATGCCGTAGAAAACTTGCTCGTAATGGTAATATATCGCGAGAACGGACATGGAAAACTAAGCTTGGACAAAGGACATTGAAGTTCTAAAAAGGGGAAGAGCTCACCGATGCAAAAAAATCGACTCGAAAGATGCAAGGATTTGCCAATTTGGTTTTCTCCAATGTAAAGCCGTACCGAATTGATCAGTTTAAGAACAAACAATATGATCTAGTTTACTTGCCAAAGATGTCGGCTGAATATTTACACATTCCAGAACTCAAGCGTCGCAGATGATAGTTTTGGTGCTAAATAGTTTTTGTGTCGAACGTGGTATAAAGCCTTGCAAGCCTCAATATGTACTCGATCTTACACCAAAGCAAACAAGTTAAACTTAAAAGGCAAAAGAGTGGTTGCGCTTGCACGAACGTGGCGAATTTTTCAATATTTTCGACCTGAACCATTCATGAATATTTTCGAATTAGAAGTTTCCGGCACTGCAGCTATTCGCTTGAAAACGTACCACTGAATCCAAGTCAACTATTTATTGGGTATGAATATTAAAAAATACAACTACTCACAGTAGCGTTGCTGGGTATGAAGAGATAGCCCCTTTTACCACTACACCTCCTTCTATGCTACCTATATTGATTACTGGTAATCAAATAACCCACCCAATTCACACATTATTATATGAAAGCCAATCAATCAACGACTACCAATTCGTATCTTTTCCCCAATGGCGCTTATGATCACCATATCATATTCAACTCCATCTCAATGCTCACTTACTCACTCACCTTTCTTTCTTTTGTTGCTTGCAATGCCGACAAAAGAACTTGTGAATGCAGTGCCCATCCACCGATATACATATATTGTCGCCCTCTGACGTTATAGTTAATTGAACATATTCCTGGAAAGCACGCGTTCATGCGCCACTCATTCCATTGTCTTTGGGAGGCTTCTGTTTTTCTTTTTCTTTTCAATGTTGATCGTATCTCTGGTATACGGACAATGGTGATGGTGATGATGCTGATGATACCATCTACAAAAGATCAAGTGTGGAAGATCCCATTATTGACCGCAATATTATGAAATAAAAAGTCCATTAACTCTGCGGGATATAAATAATATCTTCTTTCATGATTTTTGACTTTGGAGTTAACTTAAATTCGGTGAATGAATGGATGTCATGAATTATGGCACTAATTAAGTTTTAATATGGAGGAGGCGGATCTTGTTGAAAGGCTCACAGAGATATTTCTATATATCACAACAATTAATTTGTTCTACTTTGCAAGAAGGAGGTGTATATTATTTGTTCAATGTGGGACTATGAGTTCATTATGAGTTTGAATGGAATGGAAGCTAGAGAGTCCTTCAAAGGTACAAGTTAGATATGGTTAAATTAAATTTTTGACAAACAGATTTTATACAATGATTATCTTTATATGCGTTGAATTAGTAATTAAAGAAATT
This sequence comes from Haematobia irritans, assembly GCF_050003625.1. NCBI lineage: Eukaryota > Metazoa > Arthropoda > Insecta > Diptera > Muscidae > Haematobia > Haematobia irritans. The sequence goes on from NC_134397.1 coordinate 11,925,788, forward strand.
TGTTTGAAGACTACAAAAATTTTAAACAATTCCGTTTCAGAGAAACGAAAAAAATTATTTATAGGCCAGAGTATTAGAATTATATTGTACGAATTGGTTGCACACATCGTTTACGTGATCGTGTCGAGTCTTGTTGGTAGTGGTACTAGTATCCTTTTAACGATTTATGGTGCGATACACAAACATTTTGTTAATTTTAAATTCTTAGAGCTACCCAACAATAGGCGTTTTTCCTGCTAAATTAAGACAATCAAAATATCCCAGAAAAACACACTCATTACCAAATAATATTGGGGTAACTCAGTTGAAAAATGTCAACCAATTACTAATAAATGTAAATCTTGTTTACATTCGCAGAGCCATGTCCTTTGGGGAAAGTACTTCCCTGCAACATTACCTAGAGCTAAATTTTAAACTTGAGAAACCGTGAAGTTTGCTAGAAATAAACAAGAAACTATTCATGACAGTACTCCTGAAATTTTGATGTGTGGTAACCGGGATGGTATGTCATTATTCCCAAGCATACGGTATTGTTATGGGTACGGCTTAAATATTTTTGGTAAGCAATTTTTCAACAGCAGTTTTCTTTTGACTACTTATGACTATTACACTTAAGCTCCATCACGACTAAATCTATTTTTATATCAACTCGGATACAAATGCTTTTGGTGGCTTTTAAACAATATTTCTTCTGTCTATGGAGTACACAACAAAACGTACACACAAACAATTTTTTCCGAATCAATGACGAAATTAATTGATCCAATTAAATTTTGAATTGAAATGTCCTTAATCACGAAAATGATATTAAAAAAATTATTGATTAAAATATTGATTGATTTTATTAGCAAAATTCATTCAATTAAAAATTTATTTGATGTTGATTGCAAAACTTAAGTAATTTTTTCCGTTAAAAACGTAAATATTTTCAATTACTTTCTTAACTGACTTACGGTCATTTTCATGTAGCTCTGTTAGGTTTTAACTCCCAGTTAACAGAAAGTAAAATTGAAATATCTTCTCTCCGGTTAACTTTAACTGAGAAATTTTCAGCAGTTAAGATCCTAACTGACAGATGGAATATATAAGCAAAATGTCAAATATGTCCGTAGTACGGTTTAAAAGTTCGTTAGCTAACGGAGCGCAAACGGGGATTCATGAAAATGGGCGTTAGTGTTTGTAGATTGGTTAAAAAAAATATTATTTGAAATAAATTTAATAAATTTCCATCAATTTTTTAATTGACTTAGTCTTCCGAGTTTGATTAAAAATTGTATCGATTAATTTTTTTATTTAAAATTTTAAATCATTCAATTAATTAACTTAATGTTATGATCATGATTAAAATGTTGATTGTATCAATTAATTTATTAATTGAAAAAATTTTCAACTTCAATCAACTTTTTAATTGGACATATGTTGGTGATAGTTTTTCTGTATATGCTGGATCTGTGAGTAGAGGGCACGGTGGCGCCATAAGCAGCCTGCTTGTTTCGCATACAAAGGGTCATGGGTTCAATTCTAGTTTCTGCCAATATGTTATTCAGCGATGGTTTACTCTTCTCAATAAGACTTGTAGAATGCGGCCATGCGGCCAGGCTGTAGTAAAAAATATTTTGTAATTGAGCCAATTAGAAGGGCTACACTCATTGATAAGAGATAAGTTCCAATCATGTAGTATAAAAATCGACTGAATAGCATAAGTGAATATGAAAAAACGGGGTGCCACAATAACTGATGTTACCGATGAGGTTTTTTAAAAAGTGGCACAAAAAGTGTCGTTCGCAACAAAAGGTTGCATACTAGTTGCAAAAAAACAAAAATACAAATTAGATGGGTTTTTATGGCTTTTATTCAAATTATTTCACCAAAACCAATATTTGAAATTAGCAGTGCATGTTTGTAACCCTGTTAAACTAATATAAAACATTTTCTTAGCATACTTTCAGGAGGTAAGAAGGTCCGATTGGAAAATGTATCGAACGCATAATATCGACTTTATGTTAAAATCAGCGTTACCGTAGAGAATTCCGGAAAAGTGACTCAAAAAATTGGCACTCGTAGTGGAACACTCATTAAAAAAAAAGTGGCACAATTTTTCTTAAAAAACTAACAATTAAACGCATTATAATAACGAATGAAATAACTCTTTTTAATTTATCTCAAACCTAAGAATTATTTTATATTCACTTCATCTAAAACCATTTCTTGAAATTTAAAAGTAAGATGACTAACCTAGTATATCTGCAGTAGAAAAATTTGTTTGCCTACTTTTAGGCGGATCGCTTGCCCACTGAAAACATAATGACACAACAGGAGAAATTTCTCACAAATGTAGTAACTCGATTATTTGTATTTGGAATCAAAATTTATAAAAAAAAAACACAGTATAAATATTTCTAATTAAAAAGTGGCACAAAAAAGTGAAAATGAAAAAAAGATGGCACAAAAGTATCAACACTTGCAAAAAGTGGCAAATTTTCCACTAAAGTGGCACAACAGTAATATTAGTTAAAGCACCAATCACTTCCGTAATTTTAATGAGATCCGGGGTCAAAATTAAAAAGAAAAAACAAGTATATACGGCCATAAGTTCGGCCAGGCCGAATCTTATGTACCCTCCACCATGGATTGCGTAGAAACTTCTACGAAAGACTGTCATGGACAATCGAATTACTTGGGTTGTGGTATCTTAAAACTTCTTAACATCGTTTTCTAAATTTTGAGTTAGTCCATACGTGGTATGTATTAGATAATGCGTAGAGAGCCAGAATTGAAATATGGGGGTCGCTTATATGGGGGCTATATACAATTATGAACTTGATATGGACCAATTTTTGTGTGATTGGGGATCGATTTATCTGATGGCTATATATAGCTATAAACCGATATGGACCTAGTTAGGCATGGTTGTTAACGGCCATATACTAGCACAATGTACCAAATTTCAACTGACTCGTATGAAATTTGCTCCTCCAAGAGGCTCCAAAACCAAATCTCGGGATCGGTTTATATGGGGGCTATATATGATTATGGACTGATATGGACCACTTTTGGCATAGTTGTTAAATATCATATACTACCACCACGTACCAAATTTCAACCAGATCGGATGGATTTTGCTTCTCCAAAAGGCACCGGAGGTCAAATCTGGGGGTCGGTTTATATGTGGGCTATATATAATTATGGACTGATATGAACCAATTCCTGCATTGTTGTTGGATACCATATACCAACCATATACCATACCATATACTAACTTCAGGTACCAAATTTCAATCGAATCGGATGAAATTTGCTCTTCCAAGAGGCTCCAGAGGTCAAATTTGGGGATCGGTTTATATAGGGCCTATATATAATTATGGACCGATTTCGACCAATTTTTGCATGGGTGTTTGAGGAGATATATTAACACCACGTACCAAATTTCAACTGAATCAGATGAATTTTTGTCTTCCAAGAGGCTCCGGAGGTCAAATCTGGTGATCGGTTTATATGGGGGCTATATATAATTATGGACCGATGTGGACTAATTTTTGCATGGTTGTTAGAGACCATATACTAACACCATGTACCAAATTTCAGCCGAATCGGATGAAATTTGCTTCTCTTAGAGGATTCGCAAACCAAATTTGGGGGTCCGTTTATATGGGGGCTATACGTAAAAGTGGACCGATATGGCCCATTTGCAATACCATCTGACCTACATCAATAACAACTACTTGTGCACAGTTTCAAGTCGATAGCTTGTTTCGTTCGGAAGTTAGCCTGATTTCAACAGACGGACATGCTCAGATCGACTCAGAATTTCACCACGACCCAAAATATATATACTTCATGGGGTCTTAGAGCAATATTTCGATGTGTTACAAACGGAATGACAAAGTTAATATACCCCCCATCCTATGGTGGAGGGTATAACAAATAAGGAAAGTCTACATCTAGATCTGAACCGATTTCAACCAGAACTTTAATTCTACTCCCTGTGCAAAGTTTCAAGTAAATCGGGGTAAAACTTTGGTCTCTGTGTTTATATGAGTCTAAATCGGACGAAAGATATAAATGGGAGCTATAATCTGAACCAATTTCAATAAAATTTATCACACTTGACTAAACTACTAATTGTACTCCTAGTGCAAAATTTCAACCTAATCGGGTTAAAACTCTGGCTTCTGGGGCCATATAAGTCCATATAGGGCAAAAGATATATATGGAAGCTATATCTAAATCTGAACCGATTTCAATATAATTCGGCACGCTTGACTATAGTACTAATTGTTCTCCTTGTGCAAAATTTCAAGCAAATCAGGGTAAAAATCTGGCTGCTGGGGCTGTATAAGTCTGTATCGGGCGAAAGATATATATGGGAGATATATCTAAATCTGAACCGATTTCTTCGAAAATCAATAGGGTTCTGTTTTGACCCAAAACAGAAACTTTTGCCAAATTTGAAGTTGATGGGACTAAAACTGCGACCTAGACTTTGATCACACAAATGTGTTCACTGACAGAGGGACGCACAGACCCTGAGTGTTATTGCCAAAGACACCATGTGTCTATCTCGTCTCCTTCGTTCTGGGTGTTGCAAACATATGTACTAACTTATAATACCTTGTTTCACAGTGTGGCGCAGGGTATAAATATTATACTCCCAAAGGTATTATTAACCAGTAAGGAAAGTCTAAAGTCGGGCGGGGCCGACTATATTATACCCTGCACCACTTTGTAGATCTAAATTTTCGATACCATATCACATCCGTCAAATGTGTTGGGGGCTATATATAAAGGTTTGTCGCAAATACATACATTTAAATATCACTCGATCTGGAAGAATTTGATAGACTTCTACAAAATCTATAGACTCAAAATTTAAGTCGGCTAATGCACTAGGGTGGAACACAATGTTAGTAAAAAAAAAAAAAAATATGGGAAACGTTTAAATCTGAAGCAATTTTAAGGAAACTTCGAAAAAGTTTTTTTATGATTTATCGCTCGATATATATGTATTAGAAGTTTAGGAAAATTAGAGTCATTTTTACAACTTTTCGACTAAGCAATGGCGATTTTACAAGGAAAATGTTGGTATTTTGACCATTTTTGTCGAAATCAGAAAAACATATATATGGGAGCTATATCTAAATCTGAACCGATTTCAACCAAATTTGGCACGCATAGCTACAATGCTAATTCTACTCCCTGTGCAAAATTTCAACTAAATCGGAGTTAAAAATTGGCCTCTGTGGTCAAATGAGTGTAAATCGGGCGAAAGCTATATATGGGAGCTATATCTAAATCTGAACCGATTTTGCTGATATTTTGCAAGTTTTGCGAGACTCATAAAATATTCGGATGTACGGAATTTGAGGAAGATCGGTTGTTATACACGCCAATTATGACCAGATCGGTGAAAAATATATATGGCAGCTATATCTAAATCTGAACCGATTTTTTCCAAAATCAATAGGGATCGTCTTTGAGCCGAAACAGGACCCTATACCAAATTTTAGGACAATCGGACTAAAACTGCGAGCTGTACTTTGCACACAAAAATACATCAACAGACAGACAGACAGACAGACGGACATCGCTAAATCGACTCAGAATTTAATTCTAAGCCGATCCGTATACTAAAAGGTTGGTCTATGATTACTCCTTCTTGGCGTTACATACAAATGCACAAACTTATTATACCCTGTACCACAGTAGTGGTGAAGGGTATAAATATGGGAAACATTTAAATCTGGAGCAATTTTAAGAAAACTTCGCAAAAGTTTATTTATGATTTATCGCTCGATATATATGCATTAGAAGTTTAGGAAAATTAGAGTCATTTTTACAACTTTTCGACTAAGCAGTGGCGATTTTACAAGGAAAATGTTGGTATTTTGACCATTTTTGTCGAAATCAGAAAAACATATATATGGGAGCTATATCTAAATCTGAACCGATTCCAACCAAATTTGGCACACATAGCTACAATGCTAATTCTACTCCCTGTGTAAAATTTCAACTAAATCGGAGTTAAAAATTGGCCTCTACGGTCATATGAGAATAAATCGGGCGAAAGCTATATATGGGAGATATATCTAAATCTGAACCGATTTCAACCAAATTTGGCACGCATAGCTACAATGCTAATTCTACTCCCTGTGCAAAATTTCAACTAAATCGGAGCAAAAAATTGGCCTCTGTGGTCATATGAGTGTAAATCGGGCGAAAGCTATATATGTAAATCTGAACCGATTTCAACCAAATTTGGCACGCATAGCTATAATGCTAATTACACTCCCTGTGCAAAATTTCAACTAAATCGGAGCAAAAAATTGGCCTCTGTGGTCATTTGAGTGTAAATCGGGCGAAAGCTATATATGGGAGCTATATGTAAATCTGAACCGATTTCAACCAAATTTGACACGCATAGCTACAATGCTAATTCTACTCCCTGTGCAAAATTTCACCTAAATCGGAGCAAAAAATTGGCCTCTGTGGGCAAATGAGTGTAAATCGGACGAAAGCTATATATGGGAGCTATATCTAAATCTGAACCGATTTGGCTGATATTTTGCAAGTTTTTCGAGACTCATAAAATATTCGGATGTACGGAATTTGAGGAAGATCGGTTGATATACACGCCAATTATGACCAGATCGGTGAAAAATATATATGGCAGCTATATCTAAATCTGAACCGATTTTTTCCAAAATCAATAGGGATCGTCTTTGAGCCGAAACAGGACATTATACCAAATTTTAGGACAATCGGACTAAAACTGCGAGCTGTACTTTGCACACAAAAATACATCAACAGACAGACAGACAGACAGACGGACATCGCTAAATCGACTCAGAATTTAATTCTAAGACGATCGGTATACTAAACGATGGGTCTCAGACTTTTCCTTCTTGGCGTTACATACAAATGCACAAACTTATTATACCCTGTACCACAGTAGTGGTGAAGGGTATAATAAAGTGGCGTAAAACGGCGAAAAGGTGGCACAAAAATGAAAAAATATGGCATTTAGTGTCGTCGCTTGAAAAAAGGGCAAATTTGGAACTTACGTGGCACAACGGTAACGCAGACTATTAATTAAAGTGTATTGCGGTAGACATGAAGCTTATGATTTTGGACTAATTTTTGGAAACCTAACCTAATTGTAAGTTTTTACTTAGCCGAACTTTTGCACGATCATTTTAGGGAGTATTATACAATTTTGCTCTTAGAATATCATAAACAGAGATTTTTGAATAAAAGAAAAGTAGAAAATGCATGTAGTTCTAACACGATCTTTAATAATTCATGACAATAAAAGCAAAACGCCTTCATTGGACTTGGGCAAACGCCATATCAATTGGCCGCCGCTGAATGCATTATTATCAAAGATAATTTTGCCGCCGTTTGCATTTTAATAAATGAAAAAGAAAATGATAATAATTTGTAAGATATGTGTATTTTATCTAATTGTTTTGTCGTGTTATTTTATTTTTTATTACTGAACACCATGAAAATGTTATGGTTATTGTGGAACATTGCACTAAAATAATGTCGTTTCAAGAGGGTTGGGGGATTAATACAAAAAGACAAATCACAAAATGGGTAGGTGAACACCAGCAAATTAATAACAGCACACTTTTGGAATGACGACAACAACCACAACCACTTATGACTGGTGCTTGTTCTGGAATTCCGACGGTCTTAACAGATGGATGATTATGGTTTTGCTTTCTTACCCCCAAAAATTGAAATACCCAAAAACAAAAACCTCCAACGACCACATTAACTACATAAAACCCAAGAACAAAATCCCTCGCTGCTCTGCTTTAAAACAAATTAATATTAATTTAAATAAAATACAAATAAAGTAGTCTGGCTGGCGCACTTTGCATTAGTAAGCCGCCTGAGTAACCATCAAAATATCCCAAAATGAGAATTGATTTTACCTTACCCTTGCACTTCATTGCATCCATATTCCAAAGCTAAATGACAAGAAACCAATACAATATCCACTTAAGAGTAACAGCATCCATGACTTTAACAACGGAGAGCCAGTTGCCCTAACCGGCTGCATTTGTCGTCATCAGAGAACTTCAAGTTGAGGCAAATGGATTGAAATCAATAAAAAAAAATCGGTTTTCAAGTTTGCCGACTCTTGAGTCGGGGACAAATGTGTAGCGTAGCGGTGGTGGAGCGCTTGACTATCCGCCTGATTGTTTAGGGATAAGGAGGGGAATACGGACATTTATTGATCTCTTTTCCATTCTGTTCACAAATCAAGATCAAAGTGGATTTGTGATTTTGTCGTAGTTGTTGTTGTTACTGTGGTAAGAGATCTTGAGATGATGTCTTTGTGATCATCTTGGTAATGATGATGAAACACTTAGGCGACAGTGTTTTGGTGTCTTTTTTATTCTTTACCAAAACGAAGTTCATTCCTGTATCTGTGAATATGGAAATATTTCGAATATAAATATTCGGAAAATTTTATGTTTGGATATTTTTACAGTTGACCATTTTAGAATACGTAGTTTTTATGTAAACATTTTACACAAACAAAATGGTTGTTTTGACTTTATAACAAAGGTAAATATTTTTTGTATTAGCTTCAATGTAAAAATTGTACTTGACCTAACAATTATTTAGTTTCTATTAATGTTTTATTTGAATCAATTAAAAATCTGTATTATTTTTTGGTTGAACTTCAACTCAATTGATTTTTTCAATGAAACGCAAACGAAATAACGAAGTTTTGTTATAAACATTATATTTAAACAAGTATATACGGCCGTAAGTTCGGCCAGGCCGAATCTTATGTACCCTCCACCATGGATGGCGTAGAAACTTCTACGAAAGACTGTCACCCACAAATTTCAACTCACTCGGATGAAATTTGCTCCTCCAAGAGGCTCCAAAACCAAATCTCGGGATCGGTTTATATGGGGGCTATAAATGATTATGGACTGATATGTACCACTTTTGGCATGGTTGTTAAATATCATATACTACCACCACGTACCAAATTTCAACCCTATCGGATGAATTTTGCTCTTCCAAGATGCTCCGGAGGTCAAATCTGGGGATCGGTTTATATGGGGCCTACATATAATTATGAACCGATTTCGACTAATTTTTGCATGGGTGTTTGAGGACATATATTAACATCACGTACCAAATTTCAACTGAATCAGAATTTTGGTCTTCCAAGGGGCTCCGGAAGTCAAATCTGGTGATCGGTTTATATGGGGGCTATATATAATTATGGACCGATATGGACCAATTATTGCATGGTCATTAGAGAGCATATACTAACATCATGTACCAAATTTTAGCCGGATCGGATGAAATTTGTTTCTCTTAGAGGCTCTGCAAACCAAATCTAGTGATCGGTTTATATGGGGGCTATATATAATTATGGACCGACGTGGACCAATTTTTGCATGGTTGTTAGAGACCATATACTAACACCACGTACCAAATTTCAGCCGGATCGGATAAAATTTGCTTCTCTTAGAGGCTCTGCAAGCCAAATCGGGGGATCGGTTTATATGGGGGCTATATATAATTATGGACCGATGTGGACCAATTTTTGCATGGTTGTTAGAGACCATATACTAACACTATGTACCAAATTTCAGCCGGATCGGATAAAATTTGCTTCTCTTAGAGGCTCCGGAGGTCAAATCTGGTGATCGGTTTATAGGGGGGCTATATATAATTATGGACCGATATGGACCAATTTTTGCATGGGCATTAGAGACCAAATACTAACATCATGTACCAAATTTCAGCCGGATCGGATGAAATTTGTTTCTCTTAGAGGCTCTGCAAGCCAAATCGGGGGATCGGTTTATATGGGGGCTATATATAATAATGGACCGATGTGAACCAATTTTTGCATGGTTGTTAGAGACCATACACTAAAACCATGTACCAAATTTCAGCCGGATCGGACAAAATTTGCTTCTCTTAGAGGCTCTGCAAGCCAAATCGGGGGATCGGTTTATATGGGGGCTATATATAATTATGGACCGATATGGACCAATTTTTGCTTGGTTGTTAGAGACCATATACTAACACCATGTACCAAATTTCAGCCGGATCGGATGAAATTTGCTTCTCTTATATGGGGGGTATACGTAAAAGTGCACCGATATGGCCCATTTGCAATACCATCCGACCTACATCAATAGCAACTACTTGTGCCAAGTTTCAAGTCGATAGCTTGTTTCGTTCGGAAGTTAGCGTGATTTCAACAGACGGACGGACGGACGGACGGACGGACATGCTCAGATCAACTCAGAATTTCACCACGACCCAGAATATATATACTTTATGGGGTCTTAGATCAATATTTCGATGTGTTACAAACGGAATGACAAAGTTAATATACCCCCCATCCTATGTTGGAGGGTATAAAAAGTAATTGAACCTATTAAGTGATAAATGAGAAAATGTTTCATGCCTAATTTATCAAAAAATTTTGAGTTCCATTTTGAATGGTACATGTCATCCAATCGGCGAAAACAGGCAATCGTTAATTGGAGGGATTGTAATGAGAATCAATAAATCGACTTTGTGAATTTTCTTTAAATTCGGAAAAGTTTTATTTTAAAAATGTTGAAAAAGTCGACATTTTTTTCTTTTATAAATTTTGCAAATAATCGACTTTGGATTTTGTGTGTGTTGACATTTTTTTTGAGAATTTTCTTTAAATTTAAAGTTTTTTTTTTTTTTTTGAAAAAAAAAAAAATAATTTTCTGAAAAAAATCATTACTATTTTGTCCTTGGTGGAAGACCATCCTAATAGGGGTTGTAATAAGAATAAAAAAGACGACTTTTAGAATTTTCTTTAAATTCCGACAAATTCAATTTTTCAAAAATTGTCTTCTTTAAATTAAAATAAATTCGACTTTAGATTTTTGTGTTTGTTACAATTTTTTTGAGAACTTTCTTTAAATTCGGAAAAGTATGTTTTTTAAAATTCTACAATAAGTCGACTTTCGATTTTTTCGTTCTCTGAAAGTGACTTTTGACGTTGCTAATTTCGGATATTTTTATGAGATGTTAAAGATTAAAAACCCATTCCTCTTTCAATTCAATGTCGACTCTTAGAGTGTTTCGTTAACAGCCGATTAGTTGATTTTGGTCACTATCGATTTGGCCGACTTCGATTTTTTTTGACAAAAAATCGATAATTCTATTTTCGGCTTTTATTTTTAGGTTAGGTTAGGTAGGGTGGCAGCCCGTTATTTCAAGCTCGCTAAAACCATTCAGTCCATTGTGATACCACAGCGTTGAACTTATCTCTTATCACTGAATACTGCCCGATGCTATGTTTTAGGTCAATGACAAGGGACCTCCTTTTTATAGCCGAGTCCGAACGGCGTTCCACATTGCAGTGAAACCGCTCAGAAATATCACCAGAATTACTGATAAAGAATGAAAAACTATTTGGCGTTTGATGTAAACTGGAATTGAACACATAGCCCTTTATACACAGAAAAAATATCACCAAAATATTTCCAATTAAAAAGTTAATTGAAGTTGAAATTTTTTTCAATTAATAAATTCATTGATACAATTAACTTTTTTAATCATGATAGAAACATTAAGTTAATTAAGTCAATGATTGAAAATTTTAAAATTTTTAATTAAAAAATGTATTGATACAATTATGTTTTTAATCAAATTCGGAAGACTAATTCATTTAAAAAAAGTGCTGATTCTTTTTTATAATTTTTAATTAAAAATGTATTTCAAACAATCATTTGTTAATTCAAGTAAAAACTCTAAGCCAATTCAGAAAGTAATTAAAAATAGTTACCTTTTTTAATTAATAAATTAATTGAGTTTTGCAATCAACATCAATTAAACTTTTAATTGAATCAATTAAAAAATTAATTGAAATTTGCTGAAAAAATCAATTAATTTTTTGATCAAGAATTTTTTCTATGCCCAATTAAAACTGTGATTGATACTATCATTTTCGTGATTGAAGACATTTCAATTAAAAAATTAATTGGATCAATTAATTTGGTGATTGAATCAGAAAAAAAATTTTTTGTGTGTTTGCAAGGCGGACATGCTGTCCATGTCACCAAGGTAGTTCCAACACGGTTGCCACAGTTGATAGCATTCTACCAAAGATGGTAGAGCTTTTACTGTTTGGTAGAATTTGCCAAATATTCATTTCCAACTTTTTGGCCAAATATTCCTCTCCAACTAAGAGGTCCTTAACAAATTTTATAGAGAAATAAAACATTGACAAATTTTTCTATAGAATTAAAGCTTTGACAAGATTTTCTTTAGAATTGAAGCTACGACAAAATTTTTTATAGGAATAAAATTTTGACAACATTTTCTATAGAAATAAAATTTTGACAAAATTTTCTATAGAAATAAAATTTTGACAAAATTTTTTGACAAAATTTTTTTAGAAATAAATCTTGACAAAAATTTCTATAGAAATAAAATGTTGACAAAATTTTCTATAGAAGCAAAATTTTTACAAAATTTTCTATAGAAATAAAATTTTGAGAACATTTTCTATAGAAATAAAATTTTGGCAAAATTTTCTGTAAAAATAAAATTTTAACAAAATTTTCTGTAAAAATAAAATTTTAACAAAATTTTCTATAGAAAAATAAAATTAAAAAAAAAATTATACAGAAATAAATTTTTGACTAAATTTTTTATAGAAATAAAATTTTGACAAAATTTTCTATAGAAATAAAATTTTGACCAAATTTTCTATGGAAATAAAATTTTGACAAAATTATTTATAGAAATAAAATTTTGGCAAATTTTTCTATAGAAATAAAATTTTGAGAAATTTTTAAATCTACGACAAAATTTTCTATAGAAATAAAATTTTGACAAAAATTTTCTATAGAATTAAAGCTTTGACAAAATTTTTTAGAAATAAATCTTGACAAAAATTTCTATAGAAATAAAATGTTGACAAAATTTTCTATAGAAACAAAATTTTCGATAGAAATAAAATTTTGAAACATTTTCTATAGAAATAAAATTTAGACAAAATTTTCTATAAAAAATTTGAACTTTTCTATAGAAAAATAAAATTAAAAAAAAAATTATACAGAAATAAATTTTTGACTAAAATTTTTTATAGAAATAAAATTTTGACAAAATTATTAATAGAAATAAAATTTTGAACAAATTTTCTATAGAAATAAAATTTTGACAAAATTATTAATAGAAATAAAATTTTGGCAAATTTTTCTATAGAAATAAATTTTTAAGAAATTTTTCTATAGAAATAACATTTTGACAAAATTTTCTATAGAAATAAAAATTTTGACAAAAATTGTTTATAGAAAAAAAATTTACAAAAAATTTTTATTGAAATAAATTTTTTGCAAAATTTTCTATTATATTTTCTATAGAAAGAAAATGTTGACACAATTTTCTATAGAAATAAAATGTTGGCAAAATTTTCTATAGAAATAACATTTTGACAAAATTTTCTATAGAAATAACATTTTCTATAGAAATAAAACGTGGGCTCCTGCTATAAATGAAGAAGAGAGTAGCTTTCCTACAGAGACTAAATCTATGCTATCCCAGCTCCATATGGTATTTCTAGGCCAATAAAGTGTCTCCTGTTGTTTCTGAATCCAATATGACCCTGTCAATCCTACCAACCTCAAACCACCACACAGGAAAAATGTTGCTTTCAATCTACAATATTAATTGATCCAATTAATCGTTATTTGAATTTTCGCCATCCGCGTAATATTGACAACTATGAAAGTACACAAGGTGTAGGCAAAATAGCAATAACTGTTCATGAAATTGTAAACGTACGTTCTCGAGTCCATTAAATTGCAGTGTTGATTTTTTAAAACAAAAACATTTTTCAGTACGTTAGGAACAATTTTTGTGAGCCACCGTGGTGCAATGGTTAGCATGCCCGCCTTGCATACACAAGGTCGTGGGTTTGATTCCTGATTCGACCGAACACCAAAAAGTTTTTCAGCGGTGGATTATCCCACCTCAGTAATGCTGGTGACATTAATGAGGGTTTCAAAGCTTCTCTAAGTGGTTTCACTGCAATGTGGAACGCCGTTCGGACTCGGCTATAAAAAGGAGGTCCCTTGTCATTGAGCTTAACATGGAATCGGGCAGCACTCAGTGATAAGAGAGAAGTTCACCAATGTGGTATCACAATGGACTGAATAGTCTAAGTGAGCCTGATACATCGGGCTGCCACCTAACCTAACCTAACCTAGGAACAATTTCATTTATTCAAAATACTTTAATAAAAAAACGCAAATTTGAATTAAAATATCTTAAAATTTTAATTAAAAACTCTTTAAAAATCTTTTTTTTTAAGAAGTATATCCTTAAATATATAGTCGATAATATTAATAATTTTTTGTATATCAAAATAAAGTCAGTTCATCAAATATCAGACAAACGTGACCGCAGTTTCCGAGGTTTACCTGTACACATTCGTAAGCCAATGATGTGTGATTCCATCAAATTGTGGTTAATCTTGTAATGATCATATTTTCTTGATTGCATTATCCCAAAATATTGGGTAGCTAATGCAATGAAACACTTACTCAGGCACAAAATTATAGAAAAAGGAATAGGGGATAAGAGGATAAGAGGGACAACGGGAAAGACTGGAGAAAAAGAAAAATGTCACTAGAAAACGCCGACGCTATTTTCATATGAAGTGCTTGAATTGACTTTGTATTGAGACGGTTGCGTTGGTGTAGCCGATAGAGTGGGGTTGGAGTCGGCTTCCCCATTTGTTACCACCATCATCGATGTATAATGTGGAAAATTAAATGTAATCAATATTGAGCTAGATATTGATTTCTTTTGTCTTTGATTTTTGGTTGTTGTTTTGTTTTTTATTTTTATTTTATTTGGAGCCAAAACAATTAGTAAGAGTCTGCTGTTAAGATTAATGTGACGATTAATAGCATTTGTTAGACGAGATAAAAATGGAAGAGTGGTATGAATTGAGAATATATATGAGAATAGAGGGATATTTCCTGTTACAGTTGGGTAATCAAAAATGATTATGCTGGTAATATTCTCGGGAGATATTGAAAGGAAGGCACTCGAAAATTGAACGAAAATATTGGAAGAAAAAAACAAATTATTTATACAAAAAGGTATAAACTTCATTTAAATTAAGTAAAAATTATATTAAGTGAATTTATTTTAAATGTTTTTAATTTTATGGTCTTAAATATAAACAATTTTAGCCATAAATAGTTTCAGCCTAGCTCTCATTTTATTATTGGTTTATTTAAATGTTTTATTATCATCAGTGCTAACCATTACACCGCGTTGATTTTCTCTTAAAGTAAAACTTATTCGTTTTTTCTGTGTATATCTTCAGGCTATCTTCCAAATATATATGTTATTATAGAAAAATTCGTAACCCATATAGGGTTTTGTGTCAACTGAAGCGTAGCCAAATAATATAATCGAGCATTGTTCCCATTATATGACAAGTTATCGTATTTTATATGTATTCCTTACCTGTTACGAATTTCGCCTAAGGCTATTATCATAAAACAAAAAAATTACCTTCATAACTAATGAGAACAATGGGGATAAGTACAAATGCAATTACCATCGAAAAAATATATAAGGCGATAACAGAAAACACACAGCCAAATAGACTTTACGCCGAGTCGTGTAGTTGCAAAATGTCCCAATACACCATACAATACAACATGCTACCACTTCAAAAGCTCAACTTAATGTCATTCGAATTTGCAGCTGATAATTTCGTTGTCATTGAGTTAGGTGCTTGCGATTGTTACCAGAAAAAAAATTTCCATTGATATCACCTATAGTGACGCATACCTGTTTTTACCCCCTAACAACATTATGTTACATTCACATGGGAATCTTAAAGTGGCCCCAAATGTGGCCGAAAGTGTTGTTGCCTATCGATATGTTGGAATTTTTGAAGTATCTAGAAGGCCTTCACTTACGCATGGAAATGGTAGCGGAAAAAGTATTTCACTTGTGGTGAACTACCACTTGAATGGCTATCAATTGTTACAGTCTTTGCAAATGGATAAGAAAATTACGTTTAATTAATTTTCAAGAAAAAAAACTGTTCAAGTATAGAAGACACAACAGTACTCATAGTGATAAGAATTACTATGATAATTATTGGGAAAGTAGTGGTGGTATCTAAAAAATGGGGGTGGTTGATAGAGTTAAACAAAAGACTTAAGAGAGAAACTTGCACTCTTTCATGCTGATGGGAAATCGAGTTTTCTTTAAATATTTTAGTGTTAAATGGAAAAAATATTGTCGAATACTTAGTTATGAATTAGGTATGACATAGAAGAGAACTGCATAGAATCTCATTCAAATTTTGGGTTCATAGCATTCTGACCTGAGGAGAATTTTGAAAGAAACATAGTATATTAATCAAATCATCATCAGCCAAATGCGAGCAAGGATAAATGTTCACAGAAAAAATATCAACAAAATATTTACAATAAAAATTTTAATTGAATTAAAAAAAAAACATTCGATTAAAAATTAATTGATTCAACCATTCTTTTAAATTAAAACGGAGAAAATATTTCACTTTGGGTGACCTACAGTCTTAGCAAATGGATAAGAAAATTACGTTTAAATCATTTTCAAGAAACGAAAAAAGATGAGATGAAAGCAAGAATAGCTATAGAAGTACACATAGTGATAAGAATTACTATGATAATATTGGAAAAGTATTGTTGTTATCTAACAAATGGAGGTGGTAGATAGTTTTAAACAAAAGACTTAAGAAAGAAACTTGATCACATGCATATTTATAAGAAATCGAGTTTTATTTAATTTTTTAAGAGTTTTGTGGAAAATAAAATCCCCAATATTTAGTTATGGACTTGGTCTGAAATATAAGCAATCTGCAAGAAGTTTCTTTCAAATTTAGGACCATAGCTTTTTTACTTGAGGAGAAGTTTGGAAGACATATAGCTTTTTCATCATTATTAACTAAAATTAAGGGTGGCCAAACACACTATTTATATTATATTTCTGCCAAATGTGAGCAAAGGTAATAGTACTCAGAAAAATATCATCAAAATATTTCAACTAAAATATTTATTGAATTTAAAAAAGTATTCAATTAAAAATTTAATTGATTCAACTATTTTTTTAAATCAAAACAAAAAATTAACAATAAAAATTATTTATATCAATTGATTTTTTAATTAATAGATGTTTTAATTGGTACAATTAATATTTTAATTAAAAAACATGAAAACGTTCAATCATTTTCTTAACTTAATTAATATTTTATTTTGATTACAAATTTAATTTTATCAGTTAACTTTTTATTTGATTACATTTTCAACTTCACGGTTGCCACTCGAGCCAAAAATAATCTACCAAAATTTGGAGAAAATTGTACCAAAAAACAAAATCTTATTTTCAAAATTTTATTTCTATAGAAAATTTTGTCAAAATTTTATTTCTATAGAAAATTTTGTCAAAATTTGTTGCCACTCGAGCCAAAAATAATCTACCAAAATTTGGAGAAAATTGTACCAAATAACAAAATCTTATTTTCAAAATTTTATTTCCATAGAAAATTTTGTCAAAATTTTATTTCTATAGAAAATTTTGTCAAAATTTTATTTCTATAGAAAATTTTGTCAAAATTTTTTTCTATAGAAAAATTTGTCCAAATTTTATTTCTATAGAAATTCTTTTTCAAAATTTTATTTCTAAAGAAAAATTTGATCGAAATTTTATTTCTTGAGAAAATTTTGTCAAAATTTTATTTCTATAGAAAATTTTGTCAAAATGTCATTTCTATAGAATTTTGTCAAAATGTCTATACAAAATGTTCTCAAAAGTTTTTCTATATAACATTTTGTCAAAATTTTATTTCTGTAAATTTTTTTTTTCTATAGAAAATTTTGTCAAAATTTTATTTCTCTAGAAAATTTTGTCGGGAGATTCAAGTGTAGTTTACTTTGGGTTGAGTGAATTAACCGAATTTAAATGTGGTAATTCCGAAACCGCTATATATCCAACCATCTTGAAGTCTATAGGGCTTTGCCCAAATAAATTTGACAAGCATACTTTTTCTCCATTGGTTAAGCTACACTTGTAGTTTAGTCAATTCATGGTTTTAAGCTGAAATCAAAAACAAAAATAATGATTGAAGAATAAACCAACAATAAAAAAACAAATTTTATTTCTATAGAAAATTTTGTCAAAATATGATTTCTATTGAAAATTTTGTCAACATTTTATTTCTATTGAAATTTTTTTCAAAATTTTATTTCTATAAAAAATTTTGTCAAAATGCTATTTTTATAGAAAAATTTGTCAGAATTTTATTTATATAGAACATTTTGTTAAAGTTTCATTTCTATACAAAAATTTTGTCAAAATTTTATTTCTATAGAAATGTTTGTCACAATTTTATTTCTATAGAAAATTGTGTCAAAAATTTATTTCTATAGAAACTTTTGTCAAAATTTTATTTCTATAGAAAATTTTGTGAAATTTTTTTCTATAGAAAATTTTGTCATAATTGTATTTAAAAAGAAAATTTTGTCAAAATTTTATTTCCATATAAATTTCTGTCAAGATTTTTCTTCTTTAGAAAATTTTATCAAAGTTTTATTTCTATAGAAAATTTTGTCAAAATGTTATTTCTATAGAGAATTTGTCAAAATTTTATTTCTATCTTTATCAAAATTAGATTTAGTTGATTTTAATAGGGTTCTAGTCTCATAAAATTTTGTCAAATTTTTTTTTTCTATAGAAAATTTTGTCAAAATGTTATTTCTTAGAATTTTGTCAAAATGTCTATACAAAATTTTGTCAAAAGTTTTGCTATATAAAATTTTGTCAAAATTTTATTTCTGTAGAAATTTTTGTAAAAATTTTATTTATATAGAAAATGTTGTCAACATTTTATTTCTATAGAAAATTTTGTTGAAATTGTATTTCTATAGAAAAATTTTATTTCTATAGAAATATTTTATCAAAATTTTATTTCTATAGAAAATTTTGTCAACATTTTATTTCTATAGAAAATTTTATCAAATTTTTTTTCTATAGAAAATTTTGTCATAATTGTATTTCAAAAGAAAATTTTGTCAAAATTTTATTTCCATAGAAATTTGTGTCAAGATTTTATTTCTTTAGAAAATTTTATCAAAGTTTTATTTCTATAGAAAACTTTGTCAAAATTTTATTTCTATAGAAAATTTTGTCAAAATGTTATTTCTATAGAGAATTTTGTCAAAATTTTATTTCTATAGAAAATTTTATCAAAATTAGATTTAGTTGATTTTAAGAGGGTTCTAGTTTCATAAAAAATTTAATTGAATTCACAACTTTTCTTTTACAAATTATATTAAGATTTTGAAAAGTATTGGAGATATTTTCTCCTGCTACAGATTATTGGCATCATGTAATGATCACCCAGCATCATCTCTTTCATGGTAATGCAATTTGTATTGATTGTAATTAATTAACACACACTTGAGTTAGATTTATTTAAATTCCCACATAGTTAGGTATATATATATTTCATGAGAGGATTCAATAAAATAAATGTACAGCATATGCGATTGTCATGAAGTAAATGTTTATACCGCTTAAGCCGCACTGACGCCAATTCACTTAAAAGCTTTAGTTTTTTTTTCATTGCCCTCCTCAACGCCACCATCAAACAACGGTGAATGTGTGACGTTGGTGGTTATTTTTAACCGTAGCAAACCAATGGTTAAGAGTCGCGTCCGCACCATCAATATTAAGAGAAACAAGCCCTTCTTTTCCTTTTGACACCAGCACATTAACATCAACACCGGCTTTTACTTAAAAAAAGACAAAGCCAAGAAACTTGTATCGTCTATCGTTGCTTTGTCCGTCCATCCGTCCTGCTTGTTGGTTCTGTATCATTTCAAAGTGGGTTTTTATTTTTGTTGGACTTTCATAAGGGTCATTTATTCCACAAGCCGTGTTAGTGATAGTGAAGAGCTGCATGTGCGGGTATGCGCCAAACGCCACTTGAAGTATGAAGTTATATGAATGTTTCCCTTTTGGTATGGAGGAATTTGTAAAACCGCGTGCCGAAAAGTTGTCACCGACATTGGTGGTGGTCATTTGAATGCAACTGTCCTGACGTTAAGATACTCTCAGACCAGATGAGTAAAACAAAAACCAAAACATTCAAATACACAGGCGGCATGAGATCAAAAAACCCAGTATTGGTTGATGGGAAAAATTCATAAGGAGAAGACCCTAGTGCTTGGAATGTGGAAAATTGAAAGGAGTTGAAAGAAACTGATTGTCTATTTGAGAAATTTCGATTCCATTCCAGAATATAGATTTTGGAAATATATAAATTAAGGTTATGATAGATTTTAACATAACCAAATCTATAACAAAATGAAGGTATAGTCATTTAGGCAGTAGAGGCCTATACTTTGTATGGCAAGGTGATTCCACCAAATACAGACCTCTTCATGTGATGTGACTGGAAAAAAATAGTCGGCGGCGCTGCTCGGCGGCTTCATTTTCTGTTGGAGAATACATTTCACTCGAATAAGTCGACATAATCGGAAGTGAATTTGACTGGCCAAAAATAGTCGATGAAATCTAAAATCGGCGGGGTGTCTTCGCAGCTTCGTTTTCTGCTTCAAACACACAGATTATTCAGTATAACTATCAAATAACCTTGAAGAAGTGCGAAACTAATTTTATAATTTTTTTGTCGGTTTAGTATCCCAATATGCAAGTTTTCTCGATACTAATACGTGACTATGAGAAGTCTAAATAGTGATAGTAATTAAAATGTTTACTTAGATAATGAAACTTAGACGACTTCGATATGGAAAACTTAGACAACATACGAAACGGAGCTCAGTAGGTCGCCACAAGTTCACAGGCCTACGTTTTAATATCAAAGCCGAACAAAATTAAACTCGAAGGACCAAATTTTTTTTTATCGCAAGTGATGGTAAGAACAACTGTGACTGCAGACGGACGCTCTCCAATCATTTTCATCTAACCTGCCAAAATAATGAAAATGACCTATTATAGGGGAAAACTATTTGGAAGCCTCTTTCATGCAAACATTTTATTTATAGGCAATGGGCGTGCTAATCAAATTCATCGCCATCACCAA
This sequence comes from Haematobia irritans, assembly GCF_050003625.1. Classification (NCBI taxonomy): domain Eukaryota; kingdom Metazoa; phylum Arthropoda; class Insecta; order Diptera; family Muscidae; genus Haematobia; species Haematobia irritans. Next base: position 11,946,948 of record NC_134397.1, read on the forward strand.
TATTAATTAATAGTGTTTTTTTGTATAAAATTCGCACTATTTTGCAGTTTGCTCGGAATATGACCTTTTTAGGATTTATTCTAAAAAAAAACAGGCAAAAATGGCAAAAGAAAGGGCTTCGAATTCTGTTGTGAAAGTAGTGCCATAGAGGCAAAATGGGGGGAATTTTCAGCATTGCCGTCAAACGGGAGTGCTGGGTTTGCCCTGTTTGAATTAATCAATTAATTGATTCTATTAACTTTTTAATCAAGATAGAAGCATAAAGTTAATTAAGTCAATCATTGGATATTTTTAAATTTTTAATTAATTAAAAAAAATTAATTCCTTTACGTTTTTAATTAAAAAATAAATTCAATTTTGCAATCAACTTCAATTTTCTTAAATTTTGAATTGAATCAATTAAACAATTAGTTGAAATTTGCCAATGAAATAAATTAATTTTGTAATCAAGTATTTTTTATGCCCAATAGATACTACAATTTTCGTGATTGAAGACATTTTAATTAAAAAAGTAATTAGATCAATTATTTTCGTGATTGAATCAGAAAAAAAAATTGTGTGTAAATGAACCCCGAGGCAATGGGCGTGCCAATCAAATTCATCGCCATCACCAATATTAATTAATAGTGTTTTTTTTGTATAAAATTCGCACTATTTTGCAGTTTGCTCGGAATATGACCTTTTTAGGATTTATTCTAAAAAAAAACAGGTAAAAGAAAGGGCTTCGAATTCTGTTGTGAAAGTAGCGCCATAGAGGCAAAATGGGGGGAATTTTCAGCATTGCCGTCAAACGGGAGTGCTGGGTTTGCCATGTTTGAATTAATCAATTAATTGATTCTATTAACTTTTTAATCAAGATAGAAGCATAAAGTTAATTAAGTCAATCATTGGATATTTTTAAATTTTTAATTAATTAAAAAAAAATAATTCCTTTACGTTTTTAATTAAAAATTAAATTCAATTTTGCAATCAACTTCAATTTTCTTAAATTTTGAATTGAATCAATTAAACAATTAGTTGAAATTTGCCAATGAAATAAATTAATTTTGTAATCAAGTATTTTTTATGCCCAATAGATACTATAATTTTCGTGATTGAAGACATTTTAATTAAAAAAGTAATTAGATCAATTATTTTCGTAATTGAATCAGAAAAAAAATTTGTGTGTAAATGAACCCCAATATATGCAAGATGAAACTGCCTTACACCCCTTTGGACCCCATTACAATCACGGTTGCCACAGTTGCTAGAATTCTACCAAAAATGGTAGATTTTTTTTACTGTTTGGTAGAGTTCTTGATGTTTTGGTAGATTCTGCAAATTATTGCTCTCTGGTACTTCAAAAATTTTCCATAGAAATAAATTTCGACAAAATTTTCTATGGAAATAAAATGTTGACAAAATTTTCTATGGAAATTTTTATTTTCTATAGAAATAAAATTTTAACAAAATATTCTATGGAAATAAAATTTTGACAAAATATTCTATAGAAATAAAATTTTGACAAAATTTTAAAGAAATAAATTTTTGACAAAATTTTCAAGAAATAAAATTTTGACAAAATTTCTTATAGAAATAAAATTTTGATAAAATTTTCTACAGAAATAGAATTTTAACAAAATTTTCTATAGAAATAAAATTTTGACAACATTTTTATAGAAATAAAATTTTGACAAAATTTTCTGTAGGAATAACATTTTGACAAAATTTTCTATGGAAATAAAATTTTGACAAAATTTTCTATGGAAATAAAATTTTTACAAAATTGTCCATAGAAATAAATTTTGAAAAAATTTTCTATGGAAATAACTTTTTTTTGTTTGATATTGTTTTGGTAAATTGTTCTCCAAATTTTGGTAGATTATTTTGGGTTTGAGCGGTAATCGTGATTAGAATCCCATTTTCTTTGCTGTAATATTAACATTAACTTTTTTATATTTTAAGGGAAAATCTCGATTATTCTGATAAATAAATTCAGTAGAATTCTTAGGCATGAATATATTATTATTCTTCATCATATTGCTTTATAACTTTCTGTCACCCTTCTTTGCCTGATAAGCAATTTATGTAAAGAATTTATGAAATCAAGTAACCGATTAACCAGGCACTGAATATTTACATGGCCGTTATCGCAAAATGATTTGAAACACTTCCTCTTCGTCAAGATTACTATTCCCAAGAAGAAACTGCCACAATGCCTTAATGTTGATGCAAAATTCTATAGCTAAAGAAAACGATAAAATTCCTTTTGTATTTGTGTTGTTTTATTGTTTTTTAATTTTATAAAATAAAATCACAAGAATATATCGCATATTAGTACAGAAGATCACTACTTTGACTTAAAAAATGAAAAATAAATTAACGTAAACTTTATTTTTAAATATGTGGATGGAAAAATATAAGAAAATAATCAGCATTTTTGTTATTTTCATAATTTACGATTAAAAATAATATTGCTGGCTCTGTTTCAAAGTTCAAGAGAAAGTAAGTGAGAGAAAGAGAGAGAGAGAGACTACATGGAGAACATATAGCCATTCCCAGAAAATGTTGCCGAGGCAACACAGCAAGGAAGCGAAATGTTGTCGCCAATTTTGTATACGCTTTAATATGTTTTAAAGGAAATATGACGGTGTGGTTTTACACACACACACACAAAATTCTTATAGCACGAGCTATACACTTGGAAAAATATCTTACAAGGCCAATGGTCGACTAGCATTGAATTTAACGTTGAAAAATATATTATATTACAGAATTTTTGAATAAAATAATAAATAATATCCCACATCCATGCTAACATTTTTATTAAAATTTTGAATACAGGATGACTTTCACAATCGGTTAACTACAATTTTTATCTCTTGACGAGATAATGGCTACGGTATTAAGGGAATAATAATACTGGCCACTCGAATCAAAAATAATCTACCAAAATTTGGTAACAAAACAAATATTTTGTCAAAATTTTATTTCTATAGAAAAACTTGTCAAAATTTTATTTCTATAGAAAATTTTTTTAAAATTGTATTTCTATAGAGAATTTTGTCAAAATTTTATTGCTTTAGAAAATTTTGTCACAACTTTTTTTTATACAGAAAATTTTCTCACAATTTTATTTGTATAGAAAATTTTGTCAAAATGTTATTTCTATAGAAAATTTTGTCAAAATGTTACTTCTATATAAAATGTTGTGAAAATTTTTTTTCTATAGAAAATTTTGTCAAAATTTTATTTCTATAGAAAATTTTGTCAAAATTTTATTTCTATAGAAAATGTTTGTCAAAATTTTATTTCTATAGAAAATCTTGGCAACATTTAATTTCTATAGAAATTTTTGTCAAGTTTTTTTTTCTAAAAAAAAATTGTCAAAGCTTTAATTCTATAGAAAATTTTGTCAAAATTTTATTTCTACAGAAAAATTTTCGAAATTTTATTTCAATAGAAAATTTTGTCAAAATTTTATTTCTATAGAAAATTTTGTTAAAATTTTATTTCTACAGAAAATTTTGTAAAAATTTTATTTCTGTATAAAATTTTGTTAAAATTTTATTTCTATGAAAATTTGGTCAACATTTTATTTCTATAGAAAATTTTGTCAAAATTTTATTTCTATAGAAAATTTTGTCAAAATTTTATTTCTATAAAAAATTTTGTCAAAATTTTATTTCTATAGAAAATTTTGTCAAAATTTTATTTCTACAGAAAATTTTGTAAAAATTTTATTTCTATAGAAAATGTTTATCAAAATTTTATTTCTATAGAAAATTTTGTCAACATTTAATTTCTATAGAAATTTTTGTCAAGATTTGTTTCTAAAAAAAATTTTGTCAAAGAATTAAATTCTATAGAAAATTTTGTCAAAATTTTATTTCTATCGAAAATTTTGTTAAAATTTTATTTCTATAGAAAATTTTGTAAAAATTTTATTTCTATAGAAAATTTTGTCACAATTTTATTTCTATAGAAAATGTTTATCAAAATTTTATTTCTATAGAAAATTTTGTCGACATTTAATTTCTATAGAAATTTTTGTCAAGATTTGTTTCTAAAAAAAATTTTGTCAAAATTTTATTTCTATAGAAAATTTTTCGAAATTTTATTTCAATAGAAAATTTTGTCAAAATTTTATTTATATATAAAATGTTGTGAAATTTTTTTTTCTATAGAAAATTTTGTCAAAATTTTATTTCTATAGAAAATTTTGTCAAAATTTTATTTCTATAGAAAATTTTTATCAAAATTTTATTTCTATAGAAAATTTTGTCAACATTTAATTTCTATAGAAATTTTTGTCAAGATTTATTTCTAAAAAAATTTTGTCAAAGAATTAAATTCTATAGAAAATTTTGGCAAAATTTTATTTCTATAGAAAAATTTTCGAAATATTATTTCAATAGAAAATTTTGTCAAAATTTTATTTCTATAGAAAATTTTGTCACAATTTTATTTCTATAGAAAATTTTGTCAAAATTTTATTTCTATAGAAAATGTTGTCAAAATTTTATTTCTATAGAAAATGTTGTCAAAATTTTATTTCTATAGAAAATGTTGTCAAAATTTTATTTCTATAGAAAATGTCAAAATTTTATTTCTATAGAAAATTTTGTCAAAATTTTATTTCTATAGAAAATGTTTCGAAATTTTATTTCTGTATAAAATTTTGTTAAAATTTTATTTCTATAGAAAATTTGGTCAACATTTTATTTCTATAGAAAATTTTGTCAAAATTTTATTTCTATAGAAATTTTTGTCAAGATTTATTTCTATAAAAAATTTTGTCAAAGAATTAAATTCTATAGAAAATTTTGTCAAAATTTTATTTCTATAGAAAATTTTTCGAAATTTTATTTCAATAGAAAATTTTGTCAAAATTTTATTTCTATAGAAAATTTTGTGAAAATTTTATTTCTATAGAAAATTTTGTCAAAATTTTATTTCTATAGAAAATTTTGTCAAAATTTTATTTCTATAGAAAATGTTTCGAATTTTTATTTCTGTATAAAATTTTGTTAAAATTTTATTTCTATAGAAAATTTGGTCAACATTTTATTTCTATAGAAAATTTTGTCAAAATTGTATTTCTATAGAAAATTTTGGCAAAATTTTATTTCTATAAAAAATTTTGTCAAAATTTTATTTCTATAGAAAATTTTGTTAAAATTTTATTTCTATAGAAAATTTTGTCATAATTTTATTTCTATAAAAAATGTTGTCACAATTTTATTTCTATAGAAAATTTTGTCAAAATTTTATTTCTATAGAAAATGTGGTAAAAAAATAGGAAATTTTGTCAACAAATTCTGTATAAAATTTTGTTAAAATTTTATTTCTATAGAAAATTTTGTCAAAATTTTATTTCTATAGAAAATTTTGTCAAAATTTTATTTTTATAGAAAATTTTGTCAATATTTTATTTCTATAGAAAATTTTGTCAAAATTTTATTTCTATAGAAAATTTTGTCAAAATTTTATTTCTATAGAATATTTTGTCAAAATTTTATTTCTATAGAAAATTTTGTTAAAATTTTATTTCTATAGAAAATTTTGTCAAAATTTTATTTCTATAGAAAATTTTGCCAAATTTTATTTTTATATAAAATTTTGTCAAAATTTTATTTCTATAGAAAAATTTGTCAAAATTTTATTTCTTTAGAAAATTTGTGAAGTACCTCTTAGCTGGAGAGGAATATTTTGCAAAATCTACGAAACCATCAAAAAATCTACCAAACAGTAAAAAGTCTAAAAGTAATAGAATTCCACCAACTGCAACAACTGTGATCCACAATCAATTTTTCGATGTGTTTCAAATATTTGGCGAAATATTTCACAAATATTTTATTATAAATTTTATTATAAACAGAAGCAACAAATTTCTCTCAATGTAAAATAATGTGTGTTGCTAAGAAAACTACCATTGAGTGTGACATGGGCCCATAGGCATTCGCAGGCAGAGAAAAGTATGACGTGTTTTAGGTCTTAACTTCTTTTTGACACTTTAACATGCAATTACCACGCAACAACATACACGGCATGGGGTCAACGATGCCAATAGAGTACTTTCCTTGAAGTAAACAAGTTTTTTTTCATATACCATCCGATTAGAATTCTACCACTAACCCAAAGAAAAAAACAGAAGGAGGCAATAATAATGATTTTTTATGGATTTGAAATTTCAATTCATTTTTATTTTTAAAATAAATTTCCCAAATAATATTATCAGCTTTGGAGCATATCGGTTTATCGTTTTCTTATCAGGTAAACTTCCTGTTTGAAAATGTTAAAATTCTTACTCCCCATAATTTGACGTGAAACAATCATTTCCTTAAGATATATAAGAGGAACCAAGCTAACCACTTCAATGAAATCATAAATTCCAATGAAGATTTATAGAATAGTATTGGCGATTTGCAGATGCTACACAGAAAGAAAATTGAAATTGAGCCAGCGAGGTAACGATAAATGTTCACTATAGCCATAAAAATATTCTTTAGTATTATGTTTATTAAATTGGTTGTCTTCAGGAAAAGTATCGCCAAAAATTTTTCTAGTCAAAATTTTAATTAAATTATATATAATATATTCAATTAAAAATTTTTTGATCCAAAGATTTTGTCTTTACGCTAATGATTTTGGTATTGATTCCGAGCCAAAGAAGCGGAGAATTGAAGTAACACAGAAAAAAATTCACGAAAAATGTTCCAATTAAATTCTTGATTGGGTTTTAAGAAATATTCAATTAAAATTTTAATCGATTCAACAAATTTTGTAATTGAAACAAAAATCCATTATAGACATTAATTTTTTAATTGGATAAATTGGTGTTTTAAATTGACATTCAATTTTTTAATTGATATTATCATTTCTGTGATTGAAATTAAAAATTAATTAAAATTAAAAATTAATTAAAAATCAATTAAAAATTAATATTTTTCAGAGCACCCTCTATTTTAAAATAATATCGAAGATATAAAACCAAACTAAGTGGGAAATTAGAGTTTGGTGTCATTTTCGAATGTCCTCTATAGTGGACATCGGTAGGTAAAGGGTTAAAACAAAAATCAATTAAAATTTTTAAAAATTAATTGAATCAAATATTTTTTAATTGATTTTGGTTATTGAAAAAATTTAATTTAAAAATTAATTAAAAATCAATTAAAAATTAATATTTTTCAGAGCACCCTCTATTTTAAAATAATATCGAAGATATAAAACCAAACTAAGTGGGAAATTAGAGTTTGGTGTCATTTTCGAATGTCCTCTATAGTGGACATCGGTAGGTAAAGGGTTAAAACAAAAATCAATTAAAATTTTTAAAAATTAATTGAATCAAATATTTTTTAATTGATTTTGGTTATTGATACTATCATTTCTGTGATTGAAGAAATTGCAATTAAAAATTAACGTTAAATGTTCAAAATTGTAGAGAATCTATATTTAAGACTAATGGAATCTTGATTATTACAGTAATCCCTCGATTTACGTCGTGATTGGTTCCGGAATTTGACGACGTTAATCGAAACGACATAAACCGAATTAAAAATTGCTCATACTTATTCCTAAGTCCATTTATGTATGTATGTGTGTGTACATAATAAAAAAACTTCAAAAATAAAGGCAATTCAGTAAGAATTTCAGAAAAAAAATGTTTCGATGTCATCATCGTTGATGCTTATTGTACTTATGGAAGGCGTTTTTTATAATGTGGGCAAAAAAGTCGACGACGTAAATCGAATGGCGACGTAAATCGAAGTTTGAAGGAACAAACAATTTGACGACGTAAATCGAAACAACGTAAACCGAGACGACGTAAATCGAGGGATTACTGTATGGACCTCCGTTTTTGGATCCTTTGCATTGTTTTAGAAATTGTGCCTTGGAAGTTCATTGAATGAAGAAATTAAAAAAAAACTAAAAAAACACTTCTAACTACTTCTCAAGATGTTCTTTACTAGTCTGAATGGAAAAAATTAAGAAGACAGGATCACATATCACAAGTGGCAAATATCTTTTTTTGAAATATTTTTTCAAAAGACTGTTTTTCATGTTGTACATCGATTATATTTTGTTATTTTTTGGCGTATATTTTTGAAATATTTTTTTCCATTTGACCATTTTTGTAATTTGAAAACTTTCTCAAAAGAATTTCCATGGAAATGAAAAAGTCATCAGGCACAGGCTCAAATTAGACAAATTAGGCACGTGAGTAATATTTTACTCACGTTCACGCACACTCACGACGAAAAAATTTTATTCACACACACTCACGCACTATATTGTTTGGTAGGACTCACGTACACTCACGAAAAGAAAATTTGTACTCACGCACGAAATGTCGTGACTCACAAAAAATACCGTGATTCACGAAAAATACCGTAACTCACGAAAAATGTCGTGACTCACGAACAATTTTATGACCAATTTACCTTAGGTTAGGTTAGGTTAAAGTGGCAGCCCGATTATTTAAGATTCAGGCTCACTTAGACTATTCAGTCCATTGTGATACCACATTAACTAAAAGTACCTAGTTTTAACCGCTGAACCTTCTTGATTATTTTTCTTTGTTGAACCAACCAGATTGTTCCAAAAACATTAGCAGACTGCTTAAGTTAACGTTTTCCAGATCCGCCAGTAATCTGAAGCTATATGCTCCTAAAAGTTGCTTGCGCTTTACACAAAATGGACACTCACACAAGAGGCGTTTAATTGATTCCTTTTCCTCCGCATCATGACAGCTCATACAATAGTCATTATACTTCGCGCAAAATCGTGTATCAGACAGCGACCCGTTATAGCAGATATCAGGAGTGATATCTGACGTCTCGAGAACACTAGCATATCTACTGTGCGGTTTAAGTTTAAATGGGGCCATATTTGCTTGGTGTCGTTACAGCCCTTGCAATTCTCCCATCGCCAGGGGCATACCAACAGATTCTAGTTCCCCTGGAATATGTAAGGTAGTCCCTAGCCTTGCCAAATCATCCACTTCGCAGTTCCCCGGTATGTTCCTATGGCCAGCAACCCATATTAGGTGAATATTGTACTGCTCAGCCATCTCATTGAGAGATTTGCGGCAGTCGATGGCCGTTTTCGAGTTGATGAACACAGAGTCCAAGGATTTTATTGCAGGTTGACTGTCTGAGTATATATTAATGCCCACATTTTTTGGAACATTACTTCTCAGCCAATTCGCCACCTCTCTTATTGCTAATATTTCAGCCTGAAAAACACTACAGTGATTAGGTAATCTTTTCGCTATTCGAAGTTCCAGATCATTAGAATATACTCCGAAACCCAATTGTCCATCCAATTTGGAGCCATCAGTGTAGAAATCTATATATTCTTTATTCCCCGGGGTCTTTTTGTCGAAAAGTGGACTCGCCAAAGTGTAATCCACTATGTTAGGCACATCTGGCATTATTTTGAGGACCGAACTGTGACCGTAACTTTTTTCCGACCACAGCGATAACTCGCGCAACCGCATAGCCGTTGTTGCAGCTGACTGTTTGACCAAAATGTCTAAAGGCAATAGATGCAGCATGACATTAAGGAAATTTGTTCCTGTCTTGCTGAATGCGCCTGAGATACACAAGCACGCCATAGGCTGAACTTTGTCTAAACTTGTCGGCTGGTGAAGTGCCGGCCACCAGACTATTTACAACACCATATAGCATTATAGATCTAACCACTGCCGTGTATAGCCAATGCAGTATAGCTATAATTTACCTTGGAGACGTGTTTGAAAACATCAGCATGATTAAACTCTCGTGGGAGTCACGAAATTTTTCATGATTCACGACAATTTAGTGTCACATGCACACCTCTAGTTCAAATCCCGGTGGGTGTAATTTTTTTAATTTTTTTGAAATTTACCCCCATTTTCATGAAGCTCCGTTAGTGCTACGTTAGCTAATGAAATTTTAAACCGTGATATCTACATACACTGAAAAAACAGTGAACCCACCAGGAAGAAAACTTTTGATTAATTTTAGAAAATTTTGAATATTTTTAGAAAATTTTAACTAAACTGTATTACAAGCGCTGGCATCGCGCCGATATCAAAAAAATAAGTAAATATTTTTCGACAAATTCAAGAAAATTTGTTAGACATAGATAATTTTTTCCCCTTTTTAAAGAAAATTTTGTAGTTTGAAGGAAAAATTGGAGTTCAAAATTGCAAGAATGTCTTTAGTGACATACGAAGTTCATGATGGACGATTTTGTAGTAAAATGTACAAATTTGAAGAAATAATGAACTATTTTATGACAAATACGAATTTAGTAAATCTCTATCCTTAACTTGAGTATAATTTTTTTCCGTCTTTTAGTTCATTTAACTAACGTACGCAAAAAATTATTAGAGTAAATGAAACTTTCACCAAATATAATAAGTTCATGAACTAAAATATAGTTAAATTGGCTTTAGTGAAATAGTGAGTTCACTTTTTTTTGAGTGTATCTGTCATCTTGCGTATATATTCCACATGCCAGTTTGAAACTTAACTGCTGAAAATTTTTCAGTTAAAGTTAACTGGAGAAAAGATATTTCCATTTATCTTTCTGTTAACTGGCAGTTAAAGCCTAACGGAGCTACATAAAAATGGCCATTAAAATTTAAAATTAAACCTCCAAATAGTGTATTTTCGAAAACTGGTCTAAAAGGACTTCATCGGAAGTGAGAAAGATTGATGGGAGATGCCGGGATGCTCTTAAAAAGAAAAATTGGTGGAAGAACTTCCATTTTTAATAATAATAATTCCGAAAAATGTTAAAGTTATTTCATTCACTTGAAGTTTTCTCATATGATTTAATGTCTACGAAATTTGCTCGTTTCTATTTTAGCATTGGTCATTTCGCGTGTTCATTTAAAGTGTGTTTGTGTATATGTAAATATTTCATTAATGAAGGCTGAAGGAAATTTTCAACGAAAACATTTATTTTTATTTCAGGCCATAAATGTGTCATAAATTAAAGGCGCTTAAAAGTCACACAACTAAATGAACTACCCTTCTAACAATGGCATGTCATAAAATGACCAAAATCTAGGAAAAAAACTTGTTCCGTATCGCTCAACAACATATATAGCAATACAACGAGAACAATGTGAATGAAGTGAAAAGAAATAGAGAATGAGAAGAAACAAATTAAAAAAAAAAAACAATTTTTGGTGAAAAAAATTATTCCGAAATTGGTTCAAAAACCTTTAAACATAGGCTATGTTTACTTGAATACAAGAGATATAATTTATCGAATTTTCAAACCTATTCACGAATAGGTAAATCAAAAAGTTTGAGAAATCCAAATTTTGATAGACACTTCAAAGTAAACATAGCCTATGTTTAAAGGTTTTTGAACCAATTTCGAAATAATTTTTTTCACCAAAAATTGTTGTTTTTTTTTTTTTTTAATTTGTTTCTTCTTATTCTCTATTTCTTTTAACTTCATTCACATTGTTCTCGTTGTATTGCTATATATGTTGTTGAGCGGGGACGAAAAAGAACTCAAATTTTTAACACAATATTTTTAAGTGCAAGCATATAATGTTCATAAACTAGCATAACATGTTTGGGACATATATGTTAATATGTTAGAACATATTATGTTTGGGACACAAACTGTTTGTAAATATAATATGCTTAGATGCAAACATATATTCATTTAGAAATAGCCTATAAACATATATGTGTTTAGAAAGAGAGACTTTGAGAGTATGCTGCAAGTAAAATAGTGGAAGTAACCAATTGGCGCCTTAAAAATATATCCACACAAAGAAAATTTCATTACAATTTGTTTCCACCTTTGTATGCCCTAAGGTGGAACATAATATATTACAATATTTTGTTAATTTTCTTCACCAAAATCCTTAACTGAATGCCAAAACCTTTGGATTCAAGCTTGTTCTTTGAGCATCTAAAGATATTAGATCACACTTTTTTCGATCAGTGTAAAATGCATGTTCCTTTTTCAATCTCCAAATAGCCTCACGCAGAGTTTTTGATAGATTCGTTCGATAAAAACTTGCTAAATTTCTACAAACTAGATTTCTAAGTATTTCCAATGAGTTTTTCCACCTCTCTATGGTGTTCCTTGTCTACACTCTTGTTGTCTCTTTTCAACAATTAGCCATTAGGACTTTGTTTTTACGACCAAAAAAAAAAAATACTTAAGCTAATTACTTTATTGTCGTGTGTACCATGGCCTGTAAGGATACGAGAGGACAAGAAGGATATTAACGCAGAGCATTGACTTATTGGACAAGTGTAGCATTATATTTCCCTGTGTCTCGAACAGTGAGGTATTTCGTTACTGTTGGCTAGAGTAGGTGTCATGTGGTGCTATTGTCGTGAAGGTCATTTATGGTTCAGACTAGCTGACCGTCTGGGCCAAACAATGGCATAACAATTGCGCCATTGTTAGGCCATTGTTGAATGGAGGCGCCACCAGTTAATTGCCAAATAAGAAGAAACCTAAAATTTTTCTCAACAAATATTATTCAGTCACATAACTACAACAACAGCAACAAGAAGTATTTGAGAGTAAGGTCCTTTAAGGATTATGTACTCTTGTTATGGTTTCTCTTCTAGGCCTTGCAACTAAATTTAATTTATGTTCTTCTCTTAAATGTTTTTGCTTAAGGTCAGTCATTTGTCACACTCCATCATCATTGTTGTTGTCCTCTAGGTTAGATGGTCCTAATTAATGGGCTATACTCACATTCGGTTTGGTTACTCCTTTTAGTGTTGAGTGAAAGTGAAAAGGGTTCGAATGCTGACTCTCTACAAAAGGGTTAGAATTGTTTCAGCTGTACTTATGTTATGTTTAGACAACATTCTCCAAGGTGTTTTCCCTGACAACAAGGACAGTTTGACAAATTAAGCATATTGGCTATGATGATATGTTGCCCAGTACGAAGTGTAATTATTTAAATGTTTATTCTATGCAGGTGTATTGGTTGCCGAATGCTATGTTTCCTTGATATAAAGTGCATTTTACCCCCTAACCAGTATTAAACGAATGGAATATTTAGAAAATAATTGGCAATCAATGGTGGGGGGTACAAATCACTTGATACACTCGAAATGTGTGATACCATCAAAGAATGATAAGACATCTTATGGATGTTTAGAGGAAATTCATTGGTTAATGGTATGGATTTCATCTAAAAAAATTTCTAAATAAAAATTAAAATAAAAAATAAAAAGCGTAATTGAAATTAAATGTTTACAAAGTAATTTACTTCGCAAAACTTACGAAATTCTTAAAATTAGGAACACCAAACAGTTCTTTTTATTGTTTCAGTCATTCAAATTGTCACACGTTGCCTACATTGAATTTGAAACAAAACGCAAAATTGGAAAACTTAAAAAAAAAAAAAAAAAGTAAGGAAAGTCTAAAGTCGGGCGGAGCCGACTATATTATACCCTGTACCACTTTGTCAAATGTGTTGGGGGCTATATATAAAGGTTTGTCCCAAATACATACATTTAAATATCAATCGATCTGGACAGAATTTGATAGACTTCTACAAAATCTATAGACTCAAAATTTAAGTCGGCTAATGCACTAGGGTGGAACACAATGTTAGTAAAAAAATATGGGAAACGTTTAAATCTGAAGCAATTTATCGCTCGATATATATGTATTAGAAGTTTAGGAAAATTAGAGCCATTTTTACAACTTTTCGAATAAGCAGTGGCGATTTTACAAGGAAAATGTTGGTATTTTGACCATTTTTGTCGAAATCAGAAAAACATATATATGGGAGCTATATCTAAATCTGAACCGATTTCAACTAAATTTGGCACGCATAGCAACAATGCTAATTCTACTCCCTGTGCAAAATTTCAACTAAATCGGAGTTAAAAATTGGCCTCTGTGGGCATATGAGTGTAAATCGGGCGAAAGCTATATATGGGAGCTATATCTAAATCTGAACCGATTTCAACCAAATTTGGCACGTATAGCTACAATGCTAATTCTACTCCCTGTGCAAAATTTCAACTAAATCGGAGCAAAAAATTGGCATCTGTGGTCATATGAGTGTAAATAAGCAAAAGCTATATATGGGAGCTATATCTAAATCTGAACCGATTTCAACCAAATTTGGCACGTATAGCTACAACGCTAATTCTTCTCCCTGTGCAAATTTCCCTGTTTCACAGTGTGGAGCAGGGTATAAAAATAGACTTGTATTCGATAGCTGTGAATCAAACAACGCCATGTATTAATCCCTGATTTGAAAAACACATGTCTATTTTGAAAAAAAATCACCAATTGCTAATTTATGTGAAACCATATTTTATTGTTGAAATATTGCTAGAGTTACCTATTCATACAAATCTAATAAAAAACAAATTTTTAATAGACCATAAAATGGTTGGATAGATGGTAGCGATAATCGCCAAACATTAAAGTTAACATTTTGCATGTCGGTCATCATTGCTTGATACTATCTTCGAAATGTATTTTTTTTTTTCAAATCTGATAATGATTAGTTTTTGGTATCGGCGCATTTCAAGTTTGTGTCGTCTTTGGTTCATGTTTGGGGATACACCAAAATTCTCACAAATCACATCGACCTAAGCTAAGCGAGATGCTGTCACTTGTATGGCATAAGAGTTTAGTAAAGTTTATTTGTTGTTGTTTGTGTATTGTTCAAATTAGCATAAATTTACAACATTTATGATTACAAGCTAAAATGTGATTAAAGTCATAATAATACTACTTAATAACATGTATTCATGCGATTAATAGTAATGTAAACATTTGAGTTTCTTTACAATTTATTAGAGAATGTTTAATATAAATCTTCTTTTAACAATGTTTAAAATGAATCAAATATTGTAAAAGTTTAGAAAATAACAAATTTTCTAACTCCATAATGTGTTCCGTAAAATTGCTAGTTTGACACAATGAAATCGATAAAGCTATTAGGATGGGAAGACGATTACAACTCGAGCCAAAAATAAGCTACCAAAATATGGAGCCAATTTTACTTACCAATTTTTTTATTTCTATACAAAATTTTGTCAACATTTTATTTCTATAGAAAACTTTGTCAACATATTATTTCTATAGAAAATTTTGTCAAAATTTTATTTCTATATAAAGTTTTGTCAAAATTTTATTTCTATAAAAAATTTTGCCAAAATTTTATCTCTATAGAAAATGTTGTCAAAATTTTATTTCTATACAAAATTTTGTCAAAATTTTATTTCTATAGAAAATTTTGTCAAATTTTTTTCAATAGAAGATTTTGTCAAAATTTTATTTCCTTAGAAAATGTTGTCAACATTTTATTTCTATAGAAAATTTTGTCACATTTTTTATTCTATAGAAAATTGTGTCAAAATTTTATTTCTATAAAAAATTTTGTCAATTTTATTTCTATATTGTCAAAATTTTATTTCTATAGAAAATTTTGTCAAAATTTTATTTCTATACAAAGTTTTGTCAAAATGTCATTTCTATTAAAATTTTGCCAAAATTTTATTTCTATAGAAAATGTTGTCAAAATTTTATTTCTATAGAAAATTTTGTAAAATTTTTATTTTATAGAAGATTTTTTCAAAATTTTATTTCTATAGAAAATTTTGTCAAATTGTTATTTCTATAGAACATTTTATGAAATTTTTATTTCTATAGAAAATTTTGTCAAAACTTTATTTCTACAGAAAATGTTGTCAACATTTTATTTCTATAGAAAATTTTGTCAAAATTTTATTTCTATAGACAGTTTTGTCAAAATTTTTTTCTATAGAAAATGTTGTCAAAATTTTATTTCTATAGAAAATTTTGTCAAAATTATATTTCTGTAGCAAATGCTGACAAAAAATTATTTCTGTACAAAATTTTGTCAAAATTTTATTTCTATAGCAAATGGTGACAAAATTATATTTCTATAGAAAATTTTATCAAAATTTTATTTCTCTAGAAAATTTTGTCAAAATTTTATTTCTATAGAAAATTGTGTCAAAATCTTATTTCTATAGAAAATTTTGTCAAAATTTTATTTCTATAGCAAATGGTGACAAAATTTTATTTCTATAGAAAATTTTGCCAAAATTTTATTTCTATCGGAAATTTTGTCAAAATTTTATTTATATAGAAAATTTTGTCAAAATTTTATCTCTATAGAAAATTTAGTCAAAATTTTATTTCTATACAACATTTTGTCAAATTTTTATTTTTATAGACAATTTTGTCAAATTTTTATTTCTATAGAACATGTTGTCAAAATTTTATTTCTATAGTAAAAAGTGACAAAATGTTGTCAACATTTAATTTCTATAGAAAAATTTGTCAAAATTTTATTGCTATAAAAAATTTTGTCAAAATTTTATGTTTATAGAAAATTTTGTCAAAATTTTATTTCTATAGAAAATTTTGTAAAAATTTTGTTTCTATAGAAAATTTTGTCAAAATTTTATTTCTATAGAAAATGTTGTCAAAATTTTATTTCCATAGAAAATTTTCTCAAAATTTTATTTTTATAGAAAATTTTGTCAAAATTTTATTTCTATAGAAAATTGTGTCAAAATTATATTTCTATAGAAAATTTTGTCAACATAATTTTTCTATAATAAATTTTCTCAAAACTTTATTTCTATAGAAAATTTTGTCAAAATTTTATTGCTATAGAAAATTTTGTCAAAATTTTATTTCTATAGAAAATTTTGTAAAAATTTTGTTTGTATAGAAAATTTTGTCAAAATTTTGTCAAAATTTTATTTCAATAGAAAATTTTGTCAAAATTTTATTTCAATAGAAAAATTTGTCAAAATTTCATTGCTACAGAAAATTTTGTCAAAATTTTATTTCTATACAAAATTTTGTAAAAATTTTGTTTCTATAGAAAATTTTGTCAACATTTTATTTCTGCAGCAAATGGCGACAAAAATTTATTTCTGTAGAAAATTTTTAAAAATTTTATTTCTGTAGAAAAATTCGTCAAAATTTCATTTCCATAGAAAATTTTGTCAAAATTTTATTCTATAGAAAATTTTGTCAAAATTTTATTTCTATAGCAAAGAGTGACAAAATGTTGTCAACATTTAATTTCTATAGAAAAATTTGTCAAAATTTTATTGCTATAGAAAATTTTGTCAAAATTTTATTTCTATAGAAAATTTTGTCAAAATTTTATTTCCATAGAAAATTTTCTCAAAATTTTATTTCCATAGAAAATTTTCTCAAAATTTTATTGTTATAGAAAATTTTGTAAAAATTTTATTGTTATAGAAAATTTTGTCAAAATTTTATTTCTATAAAAAATTGTGTCAAAATTATATTTCTATATAAAATTTTGTCAAAATTTTATCTCTATACAAAATTTTGTCAAAATTTTATTGCTACAGAAAATTTTGTAAAAATTTTATTTCTATAGAAAATTTTGTAAAAATTTTGTTTCTATAGAAAATTTGGCAAAATTTTATTTCTATAGAAAATTTTTTCAAAATTGTATTTCTGCAGCAAATGGTGACGAAAATTTATTTCTGTAGAAAATGTTGTCAAAATGTTATTTCTATAGAAAATTTTGTCAAAATTTTATTTCTGTAGAAAAATTCGTCAAAATTTCATTTCTATAGAAAATTTTGTCAAAATGTTCTTTCTATAGAAAATGTGGTCAATTTTTTTTCCTACAGAAAATTTTCTCAATTGAATCACTCTTTTGAAACCTATCATACAAAGTAACCTACAAGAAGCAACAAAGAATTCTGAAACGTATATCTTTGAAATAAACTTGGGTACTGAATTTTAATGGATGTACTGCTATGCACCTTCGGTATGTCTATAAAAAATCAAATTTCCCATTATCCTTCATTTCAAATATTTTTGATCTATGACATTAGCTAAACTGATCCACTTAGCAATAAACTACCACCATTGAAGTTTTATATTACAACTCTTACTGCTCTATTCACATCATTCAAAGGCAATTTTCATGCCTTCCTGATATGCGTGCGTGTCCATAGTAAATGAATTCATTACGATATTTATTTGTATTTATAATTACACTTGGTCTGTTTTAGTTGTATATTTTGTTTGGTTAAAAACATTCACAACTTTACACAACCATCTCATAAATAATGGAATGATGGATGTTTGTTGCCAATGGAATTTTAATGTTGTACTCCAATGAACAATTATGACTACTTTACGAATGTATACAGTTTTTTTAGCCTCATTTAAATTGCTAATAAATCATAAAAATTAAGTGTACATATACACCTAGGAAAATTAATGAAACGAAGAACATCGCGCAAAAGAAGGAGATTATTAAAAAAAATGTTAAAATGTTGCAAATAAACATGGGTTCTTGCACTTTATTGCAAAACACCTTGAATCTTGCAAACGAAAGATATTTCTCTTGATGTTTCTCATTCATTCATTTATGGATTGGTAACATAGACAAGCATTACAAAGCAGAAGATAACACAGGGAAACATTAAAGATGGGCTTATTTAAAGAATTGGGTGTTTGTAAAAAAGAAAATGGAAAAAATGTTATAGTTTTTTTCCCTTAAATTTTCATCTTAAATTAAAATTGTCATTTTTGACAAAAATATTAAACTATTAATAGAAGATAAAAATAAAATAAAATTTTTTATATAAAAAAAAATTATGTTTTTACCATATGAGGGAAGTTATACTAACGTTATCATGCCGTTTGTAGCACATGGGTGAATTTGTGAGCAAAAATAGCGAATAGCGATTATAGTTTTTTTTTCCTTAAATTTTCATCTTAAATTAAAATTGTCAGTTTTGACAAACATATTCAACTATTAATAGAAGATAAAAATAAAATAAAATTTTTTATATAAAAAAATGTATGTTATGAGGGAAGTTATACTAACGTTAGCATTCCGTTTGTAGCACATGGGTGAATTTGTGAGCAGAAATAGCGAAATCCGTCTATTGAAATCACGCTAATTTTCCAACGAAACAAGCTATCGACTTTAAACTTGGTAGAAGTAGTTGGTATTGATGTTAATCAGATAGTATTGCAAATGGACTCCATCGGAAAATTTATTCATATCGGTTCATAATTTGTAGACTCCTCTATATAAACAGATCAAGAACAAAAGAGACTTATACTAATAGAAACAAGTATATACGGCAGTAAGTTCGGCCAGGCTGAATTTTATGTATCCTCCACCATGGATTGCATAGAAACTTCTACTAAAGACTGTCATCCACAATCGAATTACTTTGGTTGTGGTAATACTTACCGATGGATAGGTATCTTTAATCTTCTTAACATCGTCTTCTAAACTGTAAGTTAGTCCATACGTGGTATATATTAGACAAAATAAAAAACAGATTAAATACGTATATAATTCAGTTCTTGACCGGTATACGGTATATGGGGAAGTCTACACATAATTACGAACGTAGATGAAGTTTTGAGAGGTAATTAGGTAATTAGGGGGTAATAAACAATTATGAACCGATATGGACCACTTTTTGTGTGATTGCGGATAGGTTTATCTGTGGGCTATATATATCAATAGGCTGATATTGACCAATTTTGGCTTTGTTGTTAGCAGCACAATGTACCAAATTTCACCCGAATCGGATGAATTTTGCTCCTCCAAGAGGTTCCGGAGATCAAATCTGGGGATCGGTGTGTATGAGGGCTAGATATAATTATGGACCGATATGGACCAAATTTTGCAAGGTTATTGGAGACAATATACTTACACAAATTTCACCCAAATTTCACCCGAATCCGATGAATTTTGCTCCTCCAAGAGGCACCGAAGTTCACATCAGTGGATCGGTTTATATGGGGGCTATATATAATTATAGACCGAAATGGATAAATTTTTGCAAGGTTATTAGAGACCATATACTAACACCACGTACCAAATTTCACCCGAATCGAATGAATTTTGCTCCTCTAAGAGGCTCTGGAGGTCAAATCTGGGGATCGGTTTATATGGGGGCTATATATAATTATGGACCGATATGTACCAATTTTTGCATGGTTATCAAAGACCATATACTAATACCACGTACCAAATTTCACCCGAATCGGATGAATTTTGCTCCTCCAAGAGGTTCCGGAGGTCAAATCGGGGGATCGGTGTGTATGAGGGCTAGATATAATTATGGACCGATATGGACCAAAATTTTGCAAGGTTATTAGAGACCATATACTAACACAAATTTCACTCGAATCGGATGAATTTTGCTCCTCCAAGAGGCTCCGAAATTCACATCTGGGGATCGGTTTATATGGGGGCTATATATAATTATAGACCGAAATGGATAAATTATTGCAAGGTTATTAGAGACCATATACTAACACCACGTACCAAATTTCACCCGAATCGAATGAATTTTGCTCCTCCAAGAGGCTCAGGAGGTCAAATCTGGGGATCGGTTTATATGGGGGCTGTATATAATTATGGACCGATATGGACCAAAATTTTGCAAGGTTATTAGAGACCATATACTAACACAAATTTCACCCGAATCGGATGAATTTTGCTCCTCCCAGAGGCTCCGAAGTTCACATCTGGGAATCGGTTTATATCGGGGCTTTATACAATTATGGACCGATATGTACCAAATTTTGCGTGGTTATTAGAGACCATATACTATCATGGGGGCTATACGTAAAAGTGGTCCGATATGGCCCATTTGCAATACCATCTGACCTACATCAATAACAATTACTTGTGCCAAGTTTCAAGACGATAACTTGTTCCGATCGGAATTTAGTGTGATTCAACAGATGGACGGACGTGGCTAAATCGACTCAGAATTTCACCACGACCCAGAATATATATACTTTATGGGGCCTACGAGCAATATTTCAATGTGTTAAAAACGGAATGGCAAAGTTAATATGGTGGATGGTATAAAAATCGTTCCAAATTCGTGAACGGATGGTAACACAATGGGACGGAAACGTTCACGAAAAATCAAAACATTTTTCTTTGGTCATGAAAGGTCTTAAAATATTCGTTAGTGGTGCAATGTGCTAAGGCGACTGTTAACGCGAATGGAGCAGATAATACACGTTCGAGTCCGCGAGCGGATTTTTTTTGTTCTTTTTTTTATAAATTCGGCAACGCATGGTGTCTATTTTCCGTTTGACACCATATGCGTTTTGATTAACTTTCATGAACGGATCGTTTTGAAACATGCACTCCGTTCATGATTTATTCTGTGGGTGTACATAGGTATTTATTTAGTCCTTTTTATCTAATATAGACTCCATGTGGACTAACTTGCAATTTAGAAGGCAATCTTAAGAAATAAATCTAAACTTTTTCACCAGAGCCACTGTGGCGCAAAGGTTAGCGTACCCGCTTTGCATACAAAGGGTAATGGGTTCAATCCAAGTTTCAACCAAACGCCAACAAGTTTTTCAGAGATGGATTATCAGTAACGTTAGTGGCCAGTATGGGAGATATTGGGTGGGCGAATACACACCTATACCTGTCGACATGGCCAATTCGGCCAGTACCTCCTATACTGGCCACCCACTATTATAGGCCCACTATTATTATAGTAATATGTTACTTGTGATATTTCTGAGTATTTCCAAGCTTCTCTAAGTGGTTTCACCACAATGTGGATCACCATTCGGACTTTGGTATAAAAAGGGGATCTCCTTGTCATTGAATAGGGCAGCACTCCATGGTAATAGAGAAGTTCACCACTGTGGTGCCACAATGGACTGAATAATATAAGTGAGTCTGAAATATCGGCCTGCCAACATTCTTAACCTACCCGGCTACCATCAACACAACCGAAGCAATTCGATGGGGGTTGACAGTCTTTATTAGACTGCCAAACAAATTAGAGACTACGCTTGGTATAAATTCTGGTTAAGCTGCAATTAAAAATAATAAAACAACATCAAATTTCGTTTGAGAGCAAGATTGCGGATCTTTAACTTTTTGTTTTTATTTATGTTTTTTTTTTTGCAATTCAGCCTTAAATATCCTAATGAATTTTTCTAGGTGTGTTGATAGAAGAATTATTCAATATTTTTTTTGTTAATCTATTATTTATTTTATTGAAATCTACTACACTGTTATCTTTGCTATGTCTGTCTGTCTCACCTCAATATTGCATTATAAACATACTACATAGTAATAACAATCGCTACATATTTAAAAAAAGATAATCATTCAATAATCTCTGAATGCTACTGAATGTCTTGCCATTGGTAGACAATGACACCATATTTTATAATCAAACAACAGAAGCCAATAATTTAAATAAAAAACATCGATCATAAATAAAAAAATTGAGTGATGGCATACCTATATGAAAAGGAAAAATAACTACATAAAATAACAAAAATAGAATTATTGTATCATATAGAAGTTGTTTTAAATTCGTTTGAGTGAATTGAAAATTAAATATGAATTCAATTAAATTAAAAATAAGAAAGCTAAATTAAATTACATTAAATTAAAATAAAATAAAAAATAATAAATAAGTTTTAATTTATTTATTTATTAAAGAATTTAAAACCATAATAAATTATGATATTAAATGAGATAGGTACTAACAACAAAGGTTTTCGACCAAATAAGTGTTAATAAAACTATCAACATTTACAAGTGTATCAAACAATTGATTTTGCACAATAAAATATGAAGAACATTTTATTTATTTTAATTACAATATTTACAGGTCTTTTACTCTAAATTAGATTTTATATAAGCCCATACCCTTATAATTTGTAGTTATAATAAATATTGCAATAAAATAGAAATAGAAAAAGAAAATAAAGTAAAATAAAATTCGTATATACAGAAAACAAAGCCAACTGTTTCACAGGAGAAATGAACTACCTCGTGCGAAAATTGAACTAAGTTGTACTCTACATTTTGAGATTTTCACAAAGCGTTGTTAAAACCAGGAAAATTTAATGCCTTAAGGTGGGTATTAAGCTCGAGTTTAGCCTCTAAAATCGTCATTTTTTTCACGATTACTTTTCTTTAAAAATCCAGCAGCTAAACTCGAACTTAATACTCACCTTTACTAATAAAAGAAAAACTGAACAAAGTAAAAAAAATCATTGGGGCCAAATCATGACCATTTTAACCATACTGTAGTTCATTCTTACTTATTCTGGGAATCGTACGAAAATTTTCTTTTGTTTTATTTTATAGTGAACCACAAGGAAAATTTCATTAGGCTGTGCAAAATTAAAAAAAAAATAAATAAATAATAATAATAAAATTTAACTACTCGTACGAGGGCAGTTCGGAAACTTTTTAGCCTAGCACAAAAAGCGCGGTATAAACAGAAAAATATTAAGTGTTTTCTCTGTTATGAACACATGTTAAATTTTGTTTCGATCTGGCAACTCCTTCATATAGAAACAGGTGTTCAAAAACGACGCATCCGCAATTTTTTTACAATGGAAAAATTTGAAATGCGTGCTTTCGTTAAATATTTACATAAAAAAGGTTTATCGGGACAAGAAATTCATAATGATATGGTGAATGTGTTAGGTGAAAGTGCTCCTTCATATGCAACAGTAAAAAATTAGGGTGCTGAATTTAAACGTGGTCGTACAAGCATTGAAGATGAACCACGTAGTGGACTTCCAAAAACAGCAACAAAATAGAAATTGTAGCCAAACTGCATGATATGGTATTAAAAGATCGACGAATAAAATTGCTAATATCATGGGCATCTCAAATGATCGAGTCCATTTAATTTTGCATGAAGAACTACAGATGAAAAAGCTTTCTGCAAGATGGGTGCCGCATTTGTTAACAGTCGATCAAAAACGCATAAGAATGAAGATTTCTCAAGCTTGTTTGGATCGTTTTAAGCGAAATAAAATGGATTTTATGCATCGTTTCATAACTGTTGATGAGACATGGATCCACCACTATCCTCCAGAGCCAAAAGAACAATCCAAACAATGGACTGAAGCTGAGGGAGTGCCCCAAAAAGGCAAAAGCAATTCAGTCGGCTGGTAAGGTTATGGCAATGGTTTTTTGAGACTTCAAAGGTATTTTATTGATTGACTATCTGCAAAAGGGTAAAAAAATACATTCAGAGTACTATTGCAACCTTTTGGATCAATTAAATGTACAAATTCGAGAAAAACGTCCTGGCTTACAACAAAAAAAAATAATTTTTCATCAAGACAACGCACCAGCGCACAAGAGTGTTTTAACAATGGCTAAAATCAACGAGTTGCTTGACCACCCATATTATTCTCCTGATTTAGCTCCCAGTGACTTGCTTGTTCCCAAATCTAAAAAATCCTTGTTGGCAAGCGTTTTACCTCAAATGAAAACGCAATTACAGTTGTAAACCACTATTTTGAAGACCTTGAGGAAAACTATTTTAATCAAGGGATAGAATTGCTAGAAAAGCGGTGGACTAAGTGTATTGAAGTTTCAGGAGATCATATTGAAAAATAAAAATATTTTTGAAAAACTAACTATTCTCTTTCATTGATAGGCTAAGAAGTTTCCGAACCGCCCTCGTACAGGCAAATATTTTTTTTGCAGTAAAAATAAGTTAAATTTAGCGATTGTTTAACTACGGGTTTTTTTTCGGTGTAGTCCTTGAATTACTATGGAGGTCATGAACCTTCGAATATATTTTCTATAACATTATATCATTACCACATTTAGTGGTTTTGGTAGTGAAGCAGAAAATATCTATATCTCAATATCTAAATATCTATTTTGAATATCTGGTCTATCATCTTCTGCCAAGGGAAGGACAATTACCATAAATTATAAACAATTATTATCTCATCCATCAACAAACAATGAATCAAATATATGTTTGAAAATAATAAAAATAAAAATATGTGATGCAAGCTTTTATAATAAATTAATTACTTAAGTGGTAATATTTACCACAAACCCGCAAATAGTTTGACAAATGTTGGTTGATGGGTTTCTATTTATTTGTTTGTTTATATTTAAAGGCAGACACATATATCACAAAATTTAAACATGTAAATGATCCAGGCAAAGCTAAACGCTCAAAACAATAAAGCCAAATTTGGTAGTAGATTAAAATGTTGGGTTATCTTTTGTTCAGACAATTATTGTTAAAGCTGACAAATATTATTCAAACATTTATTAATGAGAATTTAATTAGCTATGTGAGATTTTGAATAGAATATGATCACAATGTCACATGGGAATGATGTTTCATTTGTAATTTCCATGATGAAAAGTTGGCAAATAACTTAAAACAAATTCATTGTGAATTTCAGATAATCTGTTTATTTTTTTCCTTTAAAAAATCTCAGCAAAATGCCAAAACAAAACCTCTAATTTGAAATACAATAATTTATGGTATTTGGTAGCTGAGGGTGATATGTGTATTAATCAAAACATTTAAATAAGTGACATAAAATATTTTTCAGTCTCTCTCTCGCACTTACTTGCATATCATTGCGAATTTTTTCTTGACCTTAACATTTTGGTGATTGGTAAATCTTTATTATTTGCCTGACCTTTTGGTAACTTATAATTTTCTATATATATGTTCCGATGATATTATATTTCTTGTTCTCGCTCAAAATAGTAAAATACAAATTTATGTTCTCTCCTTGAACTATATGAATTACCTGCACTGAAACCCCATTACACAAAGATTTTAAGCTAATTTTATTGCTCTTCAATGTTCGAAATGACTCCGTAATTTTCGGCTCAACACCTTTGAGAAAAGTCCTTCTTGTTTTGTCAGCCCTTAAATTAGTTTAGATATTATGGCAGCAGGTTATGTTAAGCTCACCTAGATAATTCAGTCAATTGTGGTACCACAGGTGCTGAATTTCTCTCTTGTCGGGGTTGAAAACCTTTGTAGTTAGTACCAGCATTTCTGTTATTATTTATATTCATAATTTATTATTGTTATGAATATTACAAATAAAAAAATAATTCTCTCTTATTATTGATTGCTGCCCGATTCTATATTTAGCTCAATGACAAGGGACCTCCTTTTAACGAAGAGTTCTGGCTCACAGTTCTGTTTCATACGTGACAGAAAATATATGTAGTACTTAGGCTTGCCAAATGACCGGCATGCAGAACTACACGCAATTAGTCTTCCGATTGTAAGTATCATCATATTAGCCAGCTGTTACACATTACCCAGTAAAAAATAGAGCACTACTTCAGCAGGATTGTAAGGGAGAGATGCAGTACCAACTGCTTACAAAACAACCGAATCAGTGCTGATTTTTGTGGACGATGTCCGGATTTAGAGCAGCTTCTACATAGCGCTGATATAATTGCTCATTTTAATAGAAATATTGCTCATAAGTGATATATAAAGGGTGATACGGTCAAAATTTGGTCAATATAAACTTTCAATTTTGCATTTAAAAAACCTGAACACCCCTCATTTTGACGTTGTGTGTGTGTAGAATGTTGCTCCTATTTTGATTTTGGAATTCACTCTTCAGTTGTCAAAATGCCGTCCAAGCAAGAAGAGCAGCGTATCAAAATTTTGCTCGCGCATCGCGAAAATCCGAGCTACTCGCACGCAAAACTGGCAAAAAACGAGCCGGACTATCCACTTACAAGAAGGTAGTGACTGCAAATCGCAATGATAAACAAAATACGACGGCCAAAGCGCTATCCCGGAGGCTGTACACGACGATGCTGACGAAGTTTGACTGCGTGATAGTGGACGACGAAACCTACAGGAGTTTTATACGGCAGAAGGAAGGGGAAAGGTAGCAGATATTTTCAAGCACATAAAACTGTCAAAGTTCGCAAAGAAATATCTGGTTTGGCAAGCCATCTGTACCTGTGGCTTGAAAAGCAGCATTTTCATAGCTTCCGGGACTGTCAACCAAGAAATTTACGTGAAAGAGTGTTTGAATAAACGCCTGCTGCCTTTCCTGAAGAAACACGGTTGTTCCGTACTGTTTTGGCCGGATTTGGCATCTTGCCATTACGGTAAAAAGGTCATGGAGTGGTACGCCGCCAACAACGTGCAGGTGGTTCCCAAGGACAAGAACCCTCCCAACACGCCAGAGCTCCGCCCAATTGAGAAATACTGGGCTATTGTCAAGCGGAACCTAAAGAAGACCAAAAAAACTGCTAAGGACGAGCAGCAGTTCAAGGCAAACTGGCTTTCTGCGGCGAAGAAGGTGGACAAGGTGGCTGTACAAAATCTGATGGCAGGTGTCAAGCGTGAGGCCCGGCAATTCGGGCTTCGGAAAAGCGAAATCCTAACTGAATATTTTTCCTGAATTTTATACTAATTGAACTTGAAAAAGAAATTTAATTTGATTTTTTAAATAAACGATTTCACCGATTTACACGCGTTTTCCCTTGACCAAATTTTGACCGTATCACCCACCCTTTAATCTTGAGTATAGCATTGTTGGCATGAAGGAAAACATCACTACCATTCATGCATGTACGTAAACGAATGATCATAAACTAGTTTGATTACACGTTTACGTTACTGCCACCGATACATGCAGTGTGTATGCACTGCCTACTTTATTGTATACCAAAAACCGCAACTAAACTCTTACTGCTGAAGTATTTTTGCTGGGTATTTATCATAAAGGCAAGAAAAATAGCCGGATTGAAAATTGGGAACTTATTACTAGAGGAGTTTCGAATTTCAAAAAAATTTATTCCGAAGAAGAAGCATGTATCTTGGAAAGCATATCGAAAGCATATTGGCTCTAGAAAATGACATATGTACCATTATAGAAATATATCCTATAATCAGTACCTTGCGAAATAAGCAAAGTTATGTCTATAGTATAAAATGTGCCGTAAAAAGCAAAATGACCGGAGTTGGAACATGATCACCCTATTTTTGTCTCAAAAGTATTATTCACGTCAGACATATAATTTTTGAGAAGATAACACGGTTGCGACAAACAAGTTAAATGTTCCGCTCTCCCGAGCAGGGTTGTCACTCGAGTCAAAAAAAAATCTACCAAATTTTGAAGAAAATTTTACCAAAAATCTACCAAAGCAAAAGGTCTGGTTTTGCAAAATTTTATTTCTATACAAAATTTTGTCAAAATTTTATTCTGTAGAAAATTTTGTCAAAATTTTATTTCCATAGAAAATTTTGTCAAAATTGTATTTCTAAAGAAAATTTTGTCAACATTTTATTTTCATAGAAAATTCTGTCAAAATTTTATTTTCATAGAAAATTCTGTCAAAATTTTATTTTCATAGAAAATTCTGTCAAAATTTTATTTCTAAAGACAATTTTGTCAAAATTTTATTTCCATAGAAAATTTTGTCAAAATTGTATTTTTAAAGAAAATTTTGTCAACATTTTATTTTCATAGAAAATTCTGTCAAAATTTTATTTTCATAGAAAATTCTGTCAAAATTTTATTTTCATAGAAAATTCTGTCAAAATTTTATTTCTAAAGACAATTTTGTCAAAATTTTATTTTCATAGAAAATTCTGTCAACATTTGATTTCTATAAAAAAATTGATTTCTATAAAAAAATGTTATTTCCATAGAAATTTTTGTCAAAATTTTATTTCCATAGAAAATTTTGCCAACATTTTATTTCCATAGAAAATTTTGTTAAAATTTTATTTCTAATGTACCTACCCCTTGCAATCCATCCGCCCGTCTGTTGATATATTTTTGGTTCGCAAGATACGGGTCACATTTGTGAGGAGTTTTTCCGGAGCAGACCTTGGTAGTATGAACGAATTGTGGCATTAACATTGAGCCGACTAAAAAAATTCATAACAAACCGGTCTTGCTCAAAGTTGGCACAATATAATCTTCGATGGTACCAACTAAACTTGCAAAATAGCATCCAAATCGGTGTGAGAGGTAGTGAAACAGAAAATTACTTAAAATTGCACCAATGATTTTTAGACCCTCCATCATAGGATGGGGGTATATTAACTTTGTCATTCCGTTTGTAACACATCGAAATATTGCTCTAAGACCCCATAAAGTATATATTCTGGGTCGTGGTGAAATTCTGAGTCGATCTAAGCATGTCCGTCCGTCTGTCCGTCCGTCTGTTGAAATCACGCTAACTTCCGAACGAAACAAGCTATCGACTTGAAACTTGGCACAAGTAGTTGTTATCGATGTAGGTCGGATGGTATTGAAAATGGGCCATATCGGTCCACTTTTACGTATAGCCCCCATATAAAGGGACCCTCAGATTTGGCTTGTGGAGCCTCTAACAGAAGCATGTTTCATCCGATCCGGCTGAAATTTGGTATATGGTGTTGGTATATGGTCTCTACCAACCATGCAAAAATTGGTCCACATCGGTCCATAATTATATATAGCCCCCATATAAACCGACCCCCAGATTTGGCTTGCGAAGTCTCCAAGAGAAGCAAATTTTATTCAATCCGGTTGTAGTTTGGAACATGGTGTTAGTATATGATCTTTAACAACCGTGCCAGAATTGGTCCATATCGGTCCATAATTATATATAGCCCCCATATAAAACGTTATCCAGATTTGACCTCCGGAGCCTCTTGGAGGAGCAAAATTCATCCGATCCGGTTCAAATTAGGAACGTGGTGTTAGTATATGATCGCCAACAACCATACCAAAATTGGTCCAATCACACAAAAATTGGTCCATATCGGTCCATAATCATGGTTGCCACTAGAGCCAAAAATAATCTACCAAGATTTTATTTCTATAGAAAATTTTGTCAAAATTTTATTTCTATAGAAAATTTTGTTCAAATTTTATTCGGTTCATAATCATGGTTGCCACTCGAGCCAAAAATAATCTACCAAGATTTTATTTCTATAGAAAATTTTGTCAAAAGTTTATTTCTATAGAAAATTTTGTTAAAATTTTTTTCTGTAGAAATTTTTGTCAAAATTTTCTTTCTATAGAAAATTTTGTCATACAGTTTAGAAGATGGTAGATGCCTTGCCATCGGCAAGCGTTACCGCAAATTAAGTAATTCGATTGTGGATGGCAGTGTTTAGAAGAAGTTTCTACGCAATCCATGATGGAGGGTACATAAGCTTCGGCCTGGCCGAACTTACGGCCGTATATACTTGTTTTTTTAATTAATACAACACCAATATTCATTAATAGAACGAAATTTTTCTCAGTATCCACAGAAAATGTTTGGTAGTATGGACGAAATGTGCCATTAACATTGAGCCGACTAAACAAATTCGTAAATATAATAAGAATTTTCGTTGTTGTAACACATATTCAATAAAACGTACTATTTTCGAAAGTTTTTATTGTCTGCATGAACATATTTGATTATATCAATGAAGTAAATGTTGTTGGCTATATTTTAACCCTTTCACTACCGATGTCCACCACAGAGGTCATTCGAAAACGACTCCAAACTCTGACTTATTTCTCGATGATATTTTTATAGAAGAGGCTCTTATCTAAATAAGCTATAAATATTTTCCATATGGCTGCACTCAAAAAAAAGTTTACTTGGATTCAAAGATTTTGACCTCCTTTTAAGGATTTTGGTATTGATTCCGAGCCAAAGATGCGGCTTATTTAAAATAAAGGCATTTTTTAGCGACCTATCTGGCTTTAAATCTAGGATCAATAAAATTAAAATTAAGATAGAGATTCCATTTATCGAATTTCCATTCATATTTCGCGGTATATTCATAAAGCTATTCATGTACAAACAAATGACACATTAAAAATCCAACTTATTACGGATACATCAACGCACAAAATGCTTTCTTAATTCAAAAAAAAAAAAAAAAAACTTTAAACCAAAGATGCTAAATCTTCAAAATAAGTTTTAGCCTATATTTGAAGCGTTTTTATCTTAAATCTAAAGTTTCAATATTTCAGTTATTTAAGGACAATTTCTTTAAATCAAAAATGTGTTTCTTTACTTTAAGGAAAATTAGCCTTACTTCAAAGACATGCGACTTTAACGGAGGAACGCAAATTTACAAAATTCGTGTCCTAAATTTAATGAAAAAAATTTTGAAGCAAAGATTATAAACTTTATTTTAAAAAAAAATTCAATTATTTTAATGAAATTTGTCCTTAATATTTTGTAAATTTCGCTTCCTAAAATTTAGGTTTCGAAATCTTTAATATCACGTAAATATTTTTTTCAGTGTGGGCATTAAAATGTGTTTTCATAACATTTCTTGACAATAAACACAATTTTGAGACAATTTTTCTACTGTACGTCTCTAGTAAATGTATATTCTATAAAAAGATTCAGATCACAGATATTACAGGGTCAAATAGCGTTTAGTTTCGTATGATCATTTGGTCACAATTCCAGAAATAAATTTTCAGACCAAACACATATAGCTTTAAAAAATAATTGAGGTAGGCCTTCCAAATTGCAATATTTTTTCTACATGGTTAGTACAAGTAAAAACAGAGGAAAAATGAAAGCTTTTAACTTTAGGTTTAATTCGGTAGTGAAAGGGTTAATTAATTTTTCTTTGTGTCTGATTTGAATCACACTTGAAATCACGTTATCGGAACACGTTCGCCTGGTCCCGTCCACACTTTCGTCTATTCCATGACTTCGTGGTGGATCCATGCTTGGTCGATTGTAACAAAACGGAGCAGAAACTTCCTCGGATTGCATTTAAAGTAGTCTCAAATACTGCTCCCAAATGATCACAAATTTGCATAGTTGTCCGGAGTGAGTAAACACGAAACAAAGGACTCTCATTTTAGAGACTAAATTTCAAATTTGTAACATATCTATTTGACGCAATTTGTAATTGATTTTTGTTAATATTAAAACTGCTTTAAAGGTTTGATGGAGATTAAAAATTGTCAATATAGTAAGTAATATTAATTAACCCTCTAATGCCCCAATTTTTTCCAGTTGATTAAATTTTCAATGTTAACGAAACAAAAGCAAGAGAACTAAGCAAGAAAAATTGATACCGTAAAATTCAGCATATGCTGCAAAGCCTCTTGAATAGTTTCAAATAAGTTTTCTTTTTATTTTGCCCATTTTTGTTGTATTGAGGTGTGTTTTACTAAAAGCTTCCTTATTAAATGAAGCCCGCCTAAAGGCGGTCTTGGGCATTATAGGGTTAAATCCAATTAAATCCAATTAATAATTGGCCTTAAAAATAGGTTTTGAAAGTTTTAAAATTGGAGAATTTTTTTCGTGTAGTTCTTTAATCTCCTTCGGGAAAATTTCTTGGAAGTTTATCGGCTCTGGTTTAATTTGTTTGAAATGTTTATTTTTTATATAAATCTCTATATACTTACTTTTGACCAGCCCATATACATAATACTCCAGGTATATATGTACGCCTACAGCAGGATGAAATGATTATATAGGGAATATTTTTCAGATATTATTTCCAGGTGATTTTCGCATATCATAACTGATATGAATTATTTTTTATAATCGTTGATTTTGTCAGCTTTATTATTTACCACATATTGATTAATTTTTTTTTTTGGATTTACTTTTTCAAAATTTTTTTTTCAGATATATTTGCACATTTATTAGATTGTTTTCCCTTCCTTGACAAATTAGATTTTTTAGTTTGTTGTTGTTTTTTTAAATAAATTAGAATTAAATATTTTAATATTACAAACAGATATGAGATTTTAATTAAAATATATACATTCAATTATGGTAAAATGTATTTTATATGTTTTTTTATTTTTTAAACTTATGTTTCCATCTATTTCTTTTTATGAAATAAAAACTCTTCATTAAATTTTTCTATAGCTAATGATATATTGCCATTTCACTATTGTTAAAAACTTGTTTTTAATTTTTAAGTTAATTTAGTAAAAATTTAAATCTTCTACGCTATTCTTCATTATTCATTTTTTATTTTTTTATATTTTTTAAATTTCTTGTATTACAAACTATTTAACACAATATCACTTAACGACGGCATTTTGGCTGTACTCTTCAAATTTTTAATGATCAGCAATTGTATGACATATCAACAAATTTTTATTTTAATTAAAAAGTACGCGCGTATTCTGCTTTATAATCATAACGTCAATTATGCACTAGATAGCGTTGGCGAATTTTATTTTACATCAGCCTCCAAAGAGAGGGGCTCCCAATGAAACCCCATCAAAACCACAACAACAAAAGCCAAATGCAAAAAAAGCAACTCAATAAACCAAAAACATCTCAGCAAAAATAAAACCACAAAACACGTTTCGGTTAAGACACTTCACAATCTCACAATTTGTTTTTTTTTCGTTTGGTCCTCTTGTCTCTTAGTTAGAGATTTGATTTCAATTTTGTCTTGGTATTGGTGGTAGTGACAAAGAACCAAAATCCTAAAATCAAGATGGAGTCAAAGAATGTAAGAAGAACTCCCTACCCAATGGATTTTGTTTTTGGCTAAGAAAAGATGCCGCAAACATTAGCAACGAAACTAGTTTTCGATTTTATGTTTTTGGTTTTCCGACGCGAAAATACTCTACCTCGTTGCAGAGGTAATAAGGTAAGGAGGCACACACACACACACACCACAGGCGACGACAATGATTCTTAAGCTTCCGGTTGGACAACAAGTCTGGCCAAGCAGAGTTGTTGGAAGTAATAAGTGCTTCTGTTTTGTTTTGTTACGTACGAGTCACCAACTAGTTGAAATCGTTTACTACCATGGTCTACCCTCTGTTTTTGTTGGCTTTGTTTTCTTTTCAAACGCCAACTTAGCACCACTGTACAATATCTCTTCCATATCTACTTTTGCTATAACAGAGAGTTTGCTATCAAAAGTGGGTGTTGTCTTATTTCAAGAGTTCCCCCATTGTAAGCCCTTTGTTGTTGCTATTGTTGCTGGTGGTTGCGTTTGTTTTTAATCTCCCCTATAACGAAATTCTCATTTTCTCTCAATACACATTCATAAGTTTCTCACACGAATAGTCATAAGGGGGAGCTCTCGTGTATATTTGATTTTCTGTTTAGATATGTTTGTGTTCTCCCCAAAAAAAACGGGAGAACCAATTTATTTGAGCATGGCGCATATTGCTGTATGTGTTTATGTGTGTATGTGCTTTGTATTTCATATCTCTGGGGACAGCCCACTTTAGTTCAATTACGAACAACAATAGCAATCAATATAAAAGAAAAGCGATAACAAAGTATACAGCCATACCTATGTGGGGGTGTTTTAGTTGTATTAGTATCCTTACATGATATGGGCATTTTCATTGGCGCATCTTTTGTTGTTGCTTTTGGCGTTTAGGGTTTTTGGGAATAATATGGGTACCACGATTATGCAAATATTACTCTATCACTTATCGATCGTCATAAAGGACCGATAATAATTTTGATTTTTTTTTTTGGGTGAACTTAATAAGATAATAAAATATTCATTGGGTAGTTGACACGAGTGTTACCTACTTAAACTACAGTAATTGTTATGTGAAAATATTGATTCAAATGGCAAAAACTTTTGGTAGTAATCTTAATTTCAACATCCTTAAGTTTGGCTCCATAATTTAATAGTAGCTCCATATTATAAAAGTGTTTTTTTGTTTCATTTGGACCAAACACAACGAAAAAGTGTACTTTTTGTAATGAAATTGTACCCGTTTTTTTAAAATAATGGTATCGGAAATTAGTAATGGGGAATTGACAACAGATGGAGTAGTTCGGGATAGATGCATCAGACAGTAATAACACTATAATAATTTTATAACCTCATTCCATAGCATTAGTCTTCAGTTTAGTTTTTATGGCTCTCAATGTATCAAGTCTCGTGCCTACGAAGCAGCATTTACGGGAAGCTGCTCCAAAGACAGAAAATTAAAGGTATTTTTTGCATCGCATTGTTATTGGTGATGAAAATTGGATCCACTAATACAATCCAAAATGAAAAACTCATAAGATTATCCCGGTCAGGCCTCAACATCGAAAAGAGCTGGAAAAGAGCTTAAGCTGTGTTTTTGGTGGGACCAGCTGGGTGTAGTTTACTATGAACTGCTGCAACCGAGAGAAACGATCACAGGAGCTACGTATCGATGTGATTGAATCGAGCATTACGTGGTAGGCGGCTATAGAACCCCTAGAGACACTGAAATGGAAAGTCCTACCCCACCCGCCATATAGCCCAGACATTGCTTCTTCCGATCCTAGCTCAAATTCTCGAAAGTGAGTTTGGTTAACGAAACATGATAGTTTTGGGAGTTAGGAAATAATTAAATTGAGAAATTTCTTGTCCACAGAAAACATTATGGTCGGAAATTTACTATGATTGTACAATCTCGACAAGTCCTGCGTTATTTCGAGATTAACACTGTTTTATTTCGTGATGCTTCACTAACCGAAACTTCACTTTACCATTACGGATGATTACCACCACAGAAGCGTTTGGCAATGCCACCAAGTATTAACTTGCTAACCTTTCGTGTTTTCTACTCTGTAGAAGTGATTCAGTTCGGACTGAGTAAAATTTCACTCGTGAGTAAAATTTCACTCACGCAATTTACCGTCAAGCACACTCAGGAAGTTAATAGCCAACTAACACAAGCTCACGCACGAACAATCTTTAAATTCTCATACTCAATCTCACACACGAATGTTCTCGTTAGTCGTGGCTCATGACAATAATTGCAACAAAAGTAAAAAATAAAATCATGATGAGCGTGAATTTCATCGTGAATTTTACTCGCTCATGAAAAATTCACATTCACATTTTGGCGAAAATTTATTCGCGCACATTCACGACCTAGTGTGTCTTACCCACAACATATTTTGCTTAAGGCCCATTTACTTTGCCTGGAATTTTGTTCGTGGTTCACGTGATTCACTCACACACCTCTAGTTCAAACATTCCATTTGAAATCTATAAACGAATATGTTAAATTAATGAAATTAGGTAATAACAAACTAAATTCGTTTAAACTAAATTAAGTACATTCTAAATAAAACTAAAATATATAAGTAATTATTTATGTTAAGTATTTATAAATAAAATGATGAAAATTATGTAAATTAAATCAAATTATGTTTAAATTAAATTAAAGTAAAATAATTAAACCAAATTCAATTTATTCCTTTCAATAAGTTCAGCCCGATTCTACTTTTAGTCCAATTTAATTTGTTTAATTCAATGTTATATCCTACAGTCATTATTCAGGGAATAGCGCTGAATTTAAACAATTATTTTAAAGCAGCTACAACCACAAAAAAGTGGTAAGCAACTCGAAATGTCCTTTATGGACACCATTTCGAATTTACACTGCCCTTAAATTCGTACAATATGAAGTGGCATGCCACCATATTATACACCAAATATGCCAATGAAACTAACGAAAAAGGTGTTTTCATCGTCATCACCATCCTCATCATCTGGCCCAACAATTTAGTTGATATGCGTATCAGCAGCCATTCCTTATTTTTCGTATATGTATATGCGTTAGTGGCTCGCTGTGTGTGTGTATGTATCAATTTTATTTGCCTTCTTTATCTTGCAACCGATCGTCACACATAAAGGTGAGTATCTGTCGTTGAGTTAAAGTCATATGATTTTCCCATTACACACAAAAAATATGGTATTGTTCATTTCATCCACAGAGAAAGAAAATTTCATTAAAATGAAGCCAATGAATTTGTTCATTAATATAACGAACATTTGTCATTAATGCAATGGAAATGTTCATTAATAGTAAGAAATGATTATTATTAGTTTTTTTTTAAATCATAATAAATTATGAAAATAAATACAAAATAAAGGTACTAACAATTAAGGTTTTCGACCTATAATAGTAAGAAATGTTTCATTATTTTAAAGAATAATATTTATGTCAACGAAAAATTTCGTTATATTTATGAAATTGCTTCATTGTTATAAAATTTTCTGCCAGTATAGAGTCTCTAAATATAGAGTAGCTTTTACGAAGTGTTATCAATTACACAAAGGCATACATTTCAAACTAAAAACGACAGAAACGTGATAATTATTTTCTTGGCAAATAGTTATTTTTATAGAATACACCGAAAACATTTTCATCTGAGTTTATTTAAATAGAAAGTTATTACTGATTAAACTGAAGCGTAATAGTGTGATTGCGTTATCTTTGGGAAAAATGTTATTGTTGACTGGTTCAAATACCTCAAAACCCACAACATTTTTGGGTATCGCACCGTAAGTCGTTAGAATAATACAAGTAGCATTGCAATGCCATTGGGAAATGCAAGCCTTACCCAAAAGCAAAATATGGTTAGTCTCGAAAGAGAAGAGGGATTGCTGAGCCGGCATGGTACATTTCAAAACATCGTGTTCTCTGACGAGAAGAATTTCTCAATTGAATAATTCGTAACTTCCCAAAATTGTCGTGTTTAAATATGCACACGAATTTGAGCCTGTGAACGACAACTCGAAGTAATTTTCCATCTTAGGCGATAGCATGATGTAATATGAAAGTGATATCTCTGAAACAGGTGACTACGTTCTTTTATGTAATTATTCTCCAAACGTCAAACAATTAGCAGTGCATAATGATAATGCTTAAACAAAATTCTGCAAATTTTATGATAAGTTTCAATTAAAATATTCTAAATTATGGTTGCTTCCGGTGCAACCGGAAGTGAAAATTACTGACTTTAGAAAATAAAAATGTTGTTTTTGTTGAACTCACACCACCTCTCTTATTTTATCAAGAGTAATAGCATGGGTGACCGAACTGGGTCCTCTCCAACTTTATTTATTATTTTATGGCAAATGCGAATTACTGTCGGTACAAAATTGTGGAAGCCCATGGCGCTAAAGCCACATAAATATTTCGCCACCGTCACATAAACCTCATTTAGGAGCAAAAAAAAAAAATATTTGGCAGTCAATACAGCAGTTGCATTTTGCCCATTTAGCGCTTTTTATGGCCCATTGCCCAAATTCTACCAAATTTGTAAAATTTTTGTCTATATAAAATTTTTTCCAAATTTTATTTCTTTTGTCAAAATGTTTTTCTACAGAAAATTTTGTCAAAATTTTATTTCTATAGAAAATTTTCGCAAAATTTTATTTCTATAGATAATTTTCTCAAATTCAATCTACCAAAATTTGAAGAAAATTCTACCAAATTTGTAAAAAAATTTTATATAGAAAAACATTCTATATAAAATTTTTTCCAAATTTTATTTCTTTTGTCGAAATGTTTTTCTACAGAAAATTTTGTCAACATTTTATATCTATAGAAAATTTTCGCAAACTTTTATTTCTGTAGAAAATTTTCTCAAAATGTAATTTATTTATAAAATTTTTTCAAATTTTTATTTCTACAGAGAATTTTGTCAAAATTCTATTTCTATAAAAAATTTTGTCAACATTTTATTTCATTAAAAATTTTTCTCAAAATTAGATTTCTATAGAAAATTTTCGAAAAATTTTATTTCTATAGAAAAATTTTTTCAAAATTTTCTTTCTATAGAATATTTTCTCATATTTTATTCTTATAGGAAATTTTCTCAAAATTTTATTTCTAGAGAAAATTTTCTCATATTTTATTTTTTATAGGAAATTTGGTCAAATTTTTATTTCAATAGAAAATTTGATCAATTTTGTATTTCTATAGAAAATTTTCTCAAATTTTTTTTCTATATAAAATTGTCCCAAAATTTTATTTCTATACATAATTTTCGCAAAATTTTGTTTTTATAGAAAATGTTCTCATAATTTTATATCTAGAGAAAAATTTTTCAAATTTTCTCAAAATTTTATTTCTATAGAAAATTTTCTCAAAATTTTATTAAAATTTTATAGAAAATGTTCTCATAATTTTATTTCTAGAGAAAAATTTGTCAACGCTTTATTTCGATAGAAACTAATTTTCAACATTTTATTTCCATATAAAATTTTGTCAAAGTTGTATTTCTATGTATAGAAAATTGAAGTCATCTTAGCTGGAGAGGAAAACTTTGAAAAATCTTCCAAAACATCAAGAACTCTACCAATCCACCAAACACAAAAAAAAATTTTCTGATTCAATCACGAAATTAATTGATCCAATTATTTTTTTATTTGAAATGTCTTCAATCACAGAAATGATAGTGTCAATTAAAAAATTAATTGACAGTCAATTAAAAATTAATTGATCCAATTAAAAAATTAATTGATCCAATAAAAAATTTATTTCTACTATTACTTTGTGTGATTGATTTTTATTTAATTGAATATTTTTTAAAACTCAATTAAGAAAATTTTCGTAATTTTTTTTTTTGTGAATAGTAAAAAATCTACCATTTTTGGTAGAATTCTACGAACTATATTAACGTGGCCGAAATATCGATTTATTTTATTCGTGCAGCTCTCAGTTTATTTCTTTACCGACTCAGAGCATAAGTTAAGGTAGTTTAGATATAATGGCAGGCCGTTATTTCAATCTCACTTAGACTATTCAGTCTATTGTAATATCACAGTGGTGAAATTCTTTCTTATTTCAGTGGGTGTTGCCGGATTCCATGTTTAGCTCAATTCCAAAGGATATCCTTCTTATAGTCGAATCCGAACAGCGTTTCACATTATGGTGAAACCACAACAGAAAAGTTTGAAACAAATTTTTTTCATTAACATTATGAAATTATTTCATTAAGAAAATGAAAATGTTCATTAATAGTATGCCATGTTTCGTTATTAAATGAAAAATCCATTATAATGATGAAAAATTTCATGGACTTTAGGAAAAAATTCGATGGCTCAAATGACAAATTTCGTTATTATAATGAAGATTTTTTTCCAGTGTAATATACTCAGACATGTAACCAACATTATTGAGAAAGGATAAATCACCGGTGAAAAACTTTGGGGTGTTCGGTCAAAACTGGGCATAAGATTGAGGAGCAAACGTGAATGAATTGTGGAATTCAGATTTTTCAAAAATTTTTGTCATTTCCAATAAACAAAAATATTTTCACACGAAACAAAAATTGGTAATTTCAATTGGTAACATTACTTGTTAACGCTTAGATACCACTAAAATTTTATACTTCTTTTCTTCAAGTGTATTCGTGTTACTACTCTGGGTTCCTTTGATTCCTTGTGGTAAATCGTACTAAAACTAAAAAATGGTCAGAAAACTGGTTTCATGTTGCAAGGCAATTTCGATGGTGGTTAATGTGTGAGCGTGTGTATAAAATTTTTTTAACTGGCACATTTTTATATTTTTGTTTCTTTTACCAACATTTGTTAATTCCTGCTGGCGTGTTTGTCTTATTGTTGGGGTTACATTTTTCTTCTTCTTTGTCTCTTGACTTCGTAGGGTGGAGTTTCACTGCGCTTTTTTGATTGGTTGATTTGGTGACTAATGTTACTATTGCGACCAAATGGAGATTTCCTTGGATTCCAGGCATATATTCATCCTTTGCATATGGTCTGATGGGATATTTTTCTTTTTACGTGAAGCAGCAAAAAATGTGCTTCGCGTGGAAGACATGTTCTAGTTGTTGCTGAATTTATTTAGTTTCCGGGGACAGCAAAAGTCTACACCAGACGTTGGTCGTTGCTGTAACCGAAAAACTATCTATCATGCATTTAATTTAACATTAGATAAAATATTTTTAATTTATTGGTTTCGTTTTGCCCGGTGGTTGTCACAAAACCCTATGAAATGGTCTTTGAACTTTATAGAAGGTGGTTTTAACGCATTGATATTAAGGTGGGAATTTGTTAGAAGCACAAAGAGTGCTAAGCTTGTACAAAGGGGAATTTAGTAAGGAATGCTTCAGTTGTGTGTGAGGGAGATGTTAGAACATCCAGTCTAGTTTTGGAAATTTCAATTAGTATAAAAAATCGGCGCGCAATGTAAGGGGAGCAGTAGTCTAACCTAACAACAAAGCTACTCTGATACAAATACGAGAGAAAACACAAAAAATTAAAAAAAATTTATCTTGGAGATAAATTTTTCATTTAATTTGAGTTAACGATACAACCTCGTAAATGCTGCGTAATTTTGTGCTATTTTAATGCATTATTTAATAATGCAACATTTCATACTATAAATAAAAATTTCATTTTCTTAGAGAACACTTTTCGTTATGTCAATGATTTTCTTTCTGTGTCGAAGTAACAATAGAGACGCACATATAAAGTATTCTAAGCTGTGGCCTGAAACCATAGATGGCTAACGCTTTGATAACCTCGGGCACTCTATAAAAAAAGTTGCCGATAACAAGGTATGCTTTTAATTTATTTCTATAGAAATTTTTGTCAAAATTTTATTCCTTAGAAAATTTTGTCAACATTTTATTTCTATAGCAAATTTTGTAAAAATTTAAGTTCTATAGAAAAGTTTGTTAAATTTTATTTCCATAGAAAATTTTGTCATAATTTTAGTTCTAAGAAACTTTTGTCAAAATTTCATTTCAATAGAAAATTTTGTCAAAATTTTATGCCTTAAAAAATTTTGTCAAAATTGTATTTCTATAGAAAATTTTGTCAAAATTTTATTTCGATAGAAAAAAATTTCAAAATTTTATTCCTTAGAAAATTTTGTCAAAAGTTTATTTTTATAGAAAATTTTGTCAAAATTTTAGAAAATTTTGTTAAATCTTATTTGTATAAAAATTTTTGTCACAATTTTATTTTTATCAAAATTTTATTCCTTAGAAAATTTTGTCAAAATTTAATTCCCTACAAAATTTTGTCAAAATTTTATTTCTATAGAAAATTTTGTCAAAATTTTATTTCTATAGAAAATTTTTTCAAAATTTTGTTTCTAGAGGAAATTTTTTCAAAATTTTATTTCTATAGAAAATTTTGTCAAAATTTTGTCAAAATTTTAGATTTTTTTTTTTAAATTTTATTTCTATAAAAAATTTTGTCACAATTTTAGTTCTATAGAAAATTTTGTCAAAATTGTATTTTCATCAAAATTTTATTCCTTAGAAAATTTTGTCAAAATTTTATTTCTATGTTGTCAAAATTTTATTTCTATAGAAAAGTTTGTCAAAATTTTATTTCGATAGCAAATTTTGTCAAAATTTTATTTCATAGAAAATTATTCCAACATTTTATTTCTATAGCAAATTTTGTAAAAATTTTAGTTCTATAGAAAAGTTTGTTAAATTTTATTTCCATAAAAAATTTTGTCACAATTTTAGTTCTAAGAAAATTTTGTCAAAATTTTATTCCTTAGAAAAATTTTTTAAAAATTTTATTTCTATAGAAAATTTTGTGAAAATTTTAGTTCTATAGAAAAGTTTGTTAAATTTTATTTCTATAGAAAAGTTTGTCACAATTTTATTTCTATAGAAAATTTTGTCATAATTTTATTTCTATAAAATTTTTTATCAAAATGTTATTCTATAGAAACTTTTGTCAAAATTTTATTTTATAGAAAATGTTGTCAAAATTTTATTTCTATAGAAAATTTTGTCAAAATTTTATTTCTATAGAAAAATTTGTCCAAATTTTATTCCTTAGAAAATTTTATCAAAATTTTATTTCTATAGAAAATTTTGTCAAAATTTTAGAAAATATTGTTAAATTTTATTTCTATACAAAATTTGTCACAATTTTAATTCTATAGAAAATTTTGTCAAAATTGTATTTTCATCAAAATTTTATTCCTTATAAAATTTTTTCAAAATTTTATTTCTATAGAAAATGTTGTCAAAATTTTATTTCTGTAGAATATTTTGTCAAACTTTTATTTCTATAGAAAATTTTGTCAACATTTTATTTCTATAGCAAATTTTGTAAAAATTTTAGTTCTATAGAAAAGTTTGTTAAATTTTATTTCCGCAGAAAATTTTGTCACAATTTTAGTCCTAAGAAAATTTTGTCAAAATTTTATTTTTGTAAAAATTTTATTCCTTGGAAAAATTTTTTAAAAATTTTATTTCTTTAGAAAATTTTGTTAAATTTTATTTCTATAGAAAATTTTGTTAAAATTTTGTGCCTTAAAAAGCTTTGTCAAAATTTTATTTCTATAGAAAATTTTGTCAAAATTTTATTTCTATTGAAAATTTTGTCAAAATTTTAGAAAATTTTGTTAAATTTTATTTCTATAAAAAATTTTGTCACAATTTTAATTCTATAAGAAATTTTGTCAAAATGTTATTTTTATCAAAATTGTATTCCTTAGAAAATTTTGTCAAAATTTTATTTCTATAGAAAATTTTGTCAAAACTTTATTTCTATAGAAAGTTTTGTTAAAATTTTATTTTTATAGAAAATTTTGTCATAACTTTATTTTTATAAAAATTTTTATCAAAATTTTATTCTACAGAAAAATTTTTCAAAATTTTATTCCTTAGAAATTGTTGTCAAAATTTTATTTCTATAGAAAATTTTGTCACAATTTTAGTTCTATAGAAAATTTTGTCAAAATTTTATTTCTATAGAAAATTTTGTCAAAATTTTATTTCTATAGAAAATTTTGTCAACATTTTATTTCTATAGACATTTTTATCAAAATTGTATTATATGGAAAATTTCTTCTATATGAAATGTTGTCAAAATTTTATTTCTGTAGAATATTTTGTCAAAATTTTATTTCTGTAGAATATTTTGTCAAAATTTTATTTCGGTAGAAAATTTTGTCAAAATTTTATTTCTAGTGGAAATTTTGTCAAAATTTAATTTTTAGAGAAGATTTGTGAAACACCTCTTAGTTGGGCAGGAATATTTTGCAAAATCTACCAAAACATCAAGAATTTTACCAAATATTATAAAAATCTACTATCTAAAAGAGGCAGATTAGATACCTCTTTAGTTCTTGATAATTTTATATAGAGGATTCTGTAAATAATTATGAAATAATTTTCGCATGATAATTCGAGGGCCAACTTTCAATCGGATCGTGTGAAATCTGGTTTATACACCGAAAAAAAGTAAACTGTTTTATAGGAAGAATAAACTAACTCAATAACTACGAAAATTGAACTAAATTTTACTCCACATTTTGAGATTTCCACAAAGCGTTGTTAAAACCAGGAAAATGTAATGCCCCGTTGTACTTTTTAACTGCAGTTCTCGAAATTACATCCTCTCATAGAAGAAGAAATTAACTAAAATTAAAGAAGAAAATCATTGGCACCAAATCATGACCATTTTAACCATACAGTAGTTCATTCTTACTATTTTTGGGAATCGTACGAAAATTTTCATTTGCTTTAGTTCACATTGAACTTATGTGTACGACCACTGTACTTTATACTCACGTTTAGTTCTTAAAATGTTTGACACATACTTAAAAAAAAGAAATTTTCATTGGGCTGTGGAAAATTTCGCAAAAAATAATAAAATTTAACTACAAACAAATAATTTTTTTTGCAATAAAAAAAGTTTAATTTAGCGTTAGTTTAACTACGAAAATTATTTTCTGTGTATATATGTAATTATGAATCGATATGC
Source organism: Haematobia irritans (assembly GCF_050003625.1). NCBI lineage: Eukaryota > Metazoa > Arthropoda > Insecta > Diptera > Muscidae > Haematobia > Haematobia irritans. The sequence goes on from NC_134397.1 coordinate 11,991,203, forward strand.
GTTTACTAATCGATATGCGTATAATAATCGATATTCGTAACTAGAGGTGTGCACGTGACAAGAAATTGTCGTGACTCACGAAAATGTTCGTGAGTCGTGAGTCACGCTCATGACAACAGCGTGAGTGTGCGTGAGTGTGATTAACAAACAAAAATGTCGTGCGTGAGCGTGAGTTACGAAAAAATATCTTCGTGAGTGTGCGTGAGTAACGAATTACACTCACGACAATATTCCTGCTCACCAACCTAAAACGCTTAAGAGTTAAATTCAATTACAATTCTAGTGACACCTGAGATGTTAAGAGTTTAATAACACTCTCGATGTTAATAATGCTCATGTTTTCAGACACTTTGGTAAGGTAAATTAATTATAAAATTATTCGTGAGTCGCGATATTTTTCGTGATTCACGGTATTTTTCGTGAGTCACAGTATTTTTTGTGAGTCACGACGTTTTCGTGCGTGAGTGTGCGTGAATACAAATTTTCTTTTCGTGAGTGTGCGTGAGTCCTACCAAAAAATATCGTGCGTGAGTATGATTTTTCTGTCGTGAGTGTGCGTGAGCGTGAGTAAACTATTACTCACGTGCACACCTCTATTCGTAACTGGTTGGCTGATAAGTCCCCGGTCTAACAAAGAAAAGCACATTTTTTTTCAAAATTCGTTTTCATTATTCAACATAGTTCACTTCAAGAGCGATACAACGATTATAACGACCTTCCAATTTTTTGATACCATTTTGGTAGTACTCCTCAAAATAGATTTCAGTTTCGGCGATCACCTCTTCATTGCAGCCAAATTTTTTCCCTGTGAACATCATTTTGAGGTCTGAGAACAAGAAAAAGTCGCTGGGGCCAGATCTGGAGAATACGGTGGGTGGGGAAGCAATTCGAAGCCCAATTCATGAATTTTTGCCATCGTTCTCAATGACTTGTGGCACGGTGCGTTGTCTTTTTTCTTCTTCATATGGGGCCGTTTTGCCGCGATTTCGACCTTCAAACGCTCCAATAACGCCATATAATAGTCACTGTTGTTGGTTTTTCCCTTCTGAAAATAATCGATAAAAATTATTCCATGCGCCTCCCAAAAAACAGAGACCATTACATTGCCAACGGACTTTTGAGTCTTTCCACGCTTCGGAGACGGTTCACCGGTCGCTGTCCACTCAGCCGACTGTCGATTGGACTCAGGAGTGTAGTGATGGAGCCATGTTTCATCCATTGTCACATATCGACGGAAAAACTCGGGTGTATTACGAGTTAACAGCTGCAAACACCGCTCAGAATCATCAACACGTTGTTGTTTTTGGTCAAATGTGAGCTCCCATTTTGCACAGAGCTTCCGCATATCCAAATATTGATGAATGATATGACCAACACGTTCCTTTGATAACTTTAAGGCCTCTGCTATCTCGATCAACTTCATTTTACGGTCATTCAAAATCATTTTGTGGATTTTTTTGATGTTTTCGTCGGTAACCACCTCTTTCACCGTCCTCCGTGCTCATTTCACCACGCTTGAATTTTGCTTACCAATCAATTATTGTTGATTTCACTGGGGCAGAGTCCGGAAACTCATTATCAAGCCAAGTTTTTGCTTCCACCGTATTTTTCCCCTTCAGAAAACAGTATTTTATCAAAACACGCAATTCCTTTTTTTCCATTTTTATCACAATAACAAAAGTTGCTTCACAAAAGACGCTCTATCTCACAAACTAATTGAATTACAGACGTCAAATTTTGACACGAATCATTTGAAGGTTGGTACTATATAAAAATAATTTAATACTAGCGACGTTATCTATGTGTCAGACCGGGGACTTATCAGCCAACCTGTTATACTAACATCGGGTACAAAATTTCAACCGTATCGAATGAAATCGAAAAATGAAATTTTTGCACGTTTATTAGAGGGCATATGAAATTAAATTTGCTTCGAAAATAGAACAATTTTCTTTATTTGAAAGAAGCAGCATCTTTGGCTCGGATTGAATCTCAAAATCCTTGAGGGAAGGTCAAAATCTTTGGATCCAAGTACACACGATCTAGGCGTCCAATTGACCAGTCCAGAAAGTGAAATAAAATGTTCACCGAACTCGCCTCGCAATAATTCCATTGTTATGTGTATGGCACAGAATTTCACCATGACCCAAAATATATATACTTTATGGAGTCTGACACCAATATTTCGGTGTGTTACAAATGGAATGACAAAGTTAGTATACGGCCCATAGTGGAGGGGATAACAACACACAAAAAAAAATTTTTCTGATTCAATCACGAAATTAATTGATCCAATGAATTTTTTAATTGAAATGTCTTCAATCACGAAAATGATCGTATCAATCACAGTTTTAATTGGGCATAGAAAAAATTCTTGATTAAAAAATTAATTGATGTTATTAGCAATTTTCAATTAATTTTTTAATTGATTCAATTAAAACTTAAATTGATTTTGAATGCAAACCCCAATTAATTTTTTATTTAAAAAGTTAACTATTTTCAATTACTTTCTGAAATGTTCATCACTTTTTTTAACTGACTTAGTCTTCCGAATTTGATTAAAACGTTAATTGTATCAATTAATTTTTTAATTAAAAATTTTAAAATTTTCAATCATTGACTTAATTAACTTAATGTTTCTATCTTGATTAAAAAGTTAATTATCAATTAATTTATTAATTGAAAAAACATTCAACTTCAAGTAACTTTTTAATTGGAAATATTTTGGTGATATTTTTTTCTGTGAAGTATTAGAGCATAGAAGAAGACGAACACGGACAAAGGTATATGAAGAAACTTCGACTCTTCTTATCATCCTGCATTCTATAACAATGTTAATATTATACCTATGCCAGGAATTTTCTGCAATACTGCCGTAGTCATCTATAAAAAATAGTAAACGATTTTGCGTTTAAAATTCTTTGAAAAACGGCGCCAAACTTGAAATAGAAAAATTACGATAAAGATTAGTTATAATATTCCATTTGAATTTAGCGGTTAAAATGAAGGTTTTTCTTGCGGTTACAACAAGCATACTTATTACAATAATACATCTTTAGCATTACGGCTTTTCTTTGTTTTGTCAAAGTCAGTTAGGAGAAATAGAAATAATTTTGTGGTTTAATTGTAGCGCCATTCGATGCAGTAAGAATTGTCAAGACCTACAATGAAAGAAGAGTTTTCATTTCTGGGGAATAAAATTTTAGTTCAACAAAGTTTTCTTTCGACGTAAAAAATATTCTTTTAAAATTAATAAAAACTATTAGTGACAATTATTACACTGATTTTTATAAATTCAAGCTTATTCGATCTTAACGAAAATACTTTATAATATAGACTTTCGTTTTGTTTAAAATTTAATTTCGGCGATTTTTTCTTTTGGTTTATGAATGATTCGGAGAACCTATTCCAGTAGGAAAATTTAAATTTTTACATACATTTTATACTTAAATTTTCTCCGTCGCATTTTCACATCTTACACACACCTTCCAAAGAAACTTTTGGTAAATTGATTTCAATCTATATTCTCATTCTAAATTTATGATGGTAAGTGCCCAGTAATAGATTTCACTAACTATCTAACGTTTTAGCTCTTTTCATTGCATCAATAATGGATTTTTCTCTGCACGCCCATTCCCATTCATAAAAAGGATATTCATAGAGACACGTGGTGAAATGATTAAACCTTATTTCATCCCCATTTCTAAGGACCTATGATCTTCCGCTTAAAGGAGATATTTCATTCATATTTTGGAAAAAAGGATACGGGAAACTTATCTAGAATGAAAATATCTTACTTATCAATGTGACAACATTATCACCTTAACTAAAATATAAAGGCGGTAGGACAATGGATATAGATTAAAAAACACAAGATGTTGCCGCCAGGATAGTATTTTAGTTATTGCGATGATGTACTGTGGAAATAGGAGACTATTCAAAAAAATCAATTTTGTATTTTTTCTAATTGACAAATAGTATTCGCTATGATTTATTGGCGATCATTTATTTTTTTATATAAAAATGGGTCCAAGGAAAATGAGGTCATCGCTCATAACGAATATGAGTCCCATGAAAATGAGACCCAACAAAATGTAACTGAAGCAGGAAAATCGGCCCCAAAACTAAATTAGAGCTAATTTTCTCCTTTTATTTGAAATATCGTGTGAAAATTAATCCTAACTGATGGAAAAACATGCGTTAGCCCACTTTGGATTCGGTTCATAGGCGGAAGTCTTTAACAACGGCCAAATGCCGGTCAGACAAAGACCAAATCTTGGGCGATACAATTCTAATCAGAATAAAAAAAAACATTGCCAAATCCCAAGCTCCGAAAATAGGCCCCACTTGAAAACGAAGTTCAATCCCACAAAGGAAATTTGAATTTTGTTTTCATTTTAAATATTGGGCTTTATTTTCAAATGGGCCGCAAAAATAAAATGAAATTACTGCCCATATTATATTTTAGTGTCCGACTTTATTTAGGTTTTGGAGCTAATTTTCATAGAACCCATTTTCATAGCGCCTAGAGTGGCGATAGGAAAATGAGTTGCAAAACCTAAATGAAACCAGGCCACAAATGTGGGGCGATAATTCATAATGAATACGAGCCCCATGAAAATGCGCTCCAACAAAATGTTACTAAAGAATGAAACTCGAACCCAAACTTCAATTATGTTAGAGCTAACTAAATATGAAGTTTTGGATAAAATATGCAGTTTTGATATTAACATTAAATATGTGTTATGGAGTACGTATCCCATAGAAATAGCAATTGACATAGGATAAAGTCTTAAAAACATCTTTTACGATTCACTGCTATTCGGAATAAAAACGTGTGTATAATTGCCACCATTGTAAGCTCCCAAAAAGTGAAAAAGACCCCACTTGAAAATGAAGCACAATCACAGTTGCCAAAAAAATTTATATTGCAAAATTTTACTTCTATACACAATTTTGTTCAAATTTGATTTCTATAGAAAATTTTGTCAAAATTTTATTTCTATAGAAAATTTTGTCAAATTTTTATTTCAATGGAAAATTTTGTCAAAATTTTATTTTATACAAAATTTTATTTCTGTAGAAAATTTGTGTCAAAATTTGATTTCTGTTGAAAATTTTATTTCTATAGAAAATTTAGTCAAAATTTTATTCCTAAAGAAAATTTTGTCCAAGTTTTATTCCTTCAAAAATTTTTATCAAAATTTTATTCTATAGAAAATTTTGTCAAAATTTTTTTTTCTATAGAAACTTATGTCAAAATTTTATTTCATTTGTTTTGTTTTGTTATTGTTGTTTTTTCTCTTTTAATCATTGTTGTTGTTTTTGATTTATGCTTAAAACCATGCATTGACTAAACTACAAGTATAGCTTAACCAACAGAAGAAAAGAATGTTTGTCAAATTTATTTGGGCAAAGCCCTATAGACTGTGAGATGGTTGGATGGACGCACGTTTCGGAATTACCACATTCCTCATCAGCATCCTCTATGTGCAGCAAAACTATCAACCAATTATCAGAATAAATTCAGGCAGTTCACTAAATCCAAAAGTGAGCCACACTTGAACCTTCCGAAAAAAGGTTTAAACGATAGCCGCCATATGCCGAAATAAATTCGTACAAACATATCTCTTTTCCTTTGCCACCGTCAAATCATCGATTATAATAAACCCAGCCAACTGCACTCAAATCGATGATTTGACAGTGGCATAGGAAAAGACGAGATAGGTTAGGTTATGTTAGGTTATGTGGCAGCCCGATGTATCAGGCTCACTTAGACTATTCAGTCCATTGTGATACCACAGTGGTGCACTTCTCTCTTATCACTGAGTGCTGCCCGATTCAATGTTAAGCTCAATGACAAGGGACCTCCTTTTTATAGCCGAGTCCGAACGGCGTTCCACATTCCAGTGAAACCACTTAGAGAAGCTTTGAAACCCTCAGAAATGTCACCAGCATTACTGAGGTGGGATAATCCACCGCTGAAAAACTTTTTGGTGTTCGGTCGTAGCAGGAATCGAACCCACGACCTTGTGTATGCAAGGCGGGCATGCTAACCATTGCACCACGGTGGCTCCCAAAAGACGAGATAGGTTTGGACGAATTTATTTCGGCATAAGCCGGCTATCGTTTAAACCTTTTTTCGGAAGGTTCAAGTGTGGCTCTCTTTTTGGTTTAGTGAACTGCCTGAATTTATTCTGATAATTGGTTGATAGTTTTGCTGCAAGTAGAGGAAGCTGATGAGGAATGTGGTAATTCCGAAACGTGCGTCCATCCAACCATTTTGCAGTCTATAGGGCTTTGCCCAAATAAATTTGTCAAAATTTTATTTCTCAGAAAATTGTGTCAACATTTTATTTCTATAGAAAATTTTGTCTAAATTTTATTTCTATAGACAATTTTGTCAAAATTTTATTTCTTTAGAAAATTTTGTCAAAATTTTATATCTATAGAAAATTTTGACAAGATTTTATTTCAAAAGAAACTTTTGTCAAAATTTTATTTCTACAGAAAATTGTGTCAACATTTTATTTCTATAGAAAATTTTGTCTAAATTTTATTTCTATAGAAAATTTTGTAAAAATTTTATTTCCTTAGAAAATTTTGTCAAAATTTTATATCTATAGAAAATTTTGACAAGATTTTATTTCAAAAGAAAATGTTGACAAAATTTTATTTCTAAAAAAATTTTTGTTAAAATTTTATTTCTATAGAAATTTTTGTCAAACGTTTATTTCTAAAGAAAATTTTGTCAAAATTTTATTTCTAAAGAAAGTTTTGTCAAACTTTTATTTCTATAGAAAATTTTGTCAAAACTTTATTTCTATAGAAAAATTTTTCAAAATTTTATTTCTATATAAAATGTTGTCAAAACGTTATTTCTATAGAAAATTTTGACAAAATTTTATTTCTATGGAAAACTTTTTCAAAATTTTATTTCGATGGAAGTACTTAACAAACCTCTTAGATGGGGAGGAAATTTTGCAAAATCTACCAAAACATCAAGAATTCTACCAATCTAACAAACAGTAAAAAAATCTACCACTTTTGGTAGAATTCTTCCAATTGTGGCACCCATGAGCCCAATCCCAAAAATTAAATTGGATATTGAGGTTTAATTCCCTAAAACAAACGGGTGCCAAAAATTAAATGAAGTTACTTTCAAAAAAAAAAAAAAAAACAAAATATATAAATAATTATTATTATTGTTTACCATATAATTTTTTTGGGTCCTATGTTACTTCATTTCGGTTTTGGGGCTAATTTTCATGGAGCCCATATTCATAGCGCCGTATAGAGTTGCCACCATTGTCAAATCCCAAAAATTAACCCCAAAAGGGAATTAAATATTCGGATTTATTTTTATAATGCAAACGGGTTTCACTTACTTTTGGCCGGGCATGTCCTATAGGAAACTACTTCTCTGCATCATTAACAAGAGCTAAATTGAAAAAGTTGAGGAGGTATTTGAAAAATAAGTTGTGTAGTTAATTTAATTAAATAGTTAATTGTGTCAATTAATTTTTTAATTGATTGTGTTTTTCATTTCAAACAACTTATTTTTTGGTATTTTGAAAAATCCGAATTGTATTTTTAATATATCGTAAAGCTAATTAAATATATGTTAATTTCCTCTTTAATTATTTCCCTTAGCTAACAAATACAAATTCAACCAATGGCACCTGTTTTGGGCTTAAAAACATCACATCCTTGATATTATGGTCGAAGAAACATTTGTTAACGACTTATCAACAGCGGCTTAGATGTCAACCATTAACAAATCATTTGTTATCTCCCAGCATACATTTGCAACACATACAACATCCCCAAAAAAACTGTAAATTAAAATGGCGCCATTTGTAATCAAGCATAGGGTAAAAGAAATAAAAAAGGAAACTTCACAAAATCGATATCAAAAACAATCCTTTTCTTAAAATTTATTTGCCTCAATGCAAAACAGAAAAAAGCGGCTTGTCAGAAACAAAATAAATTTGAATATTTTTGTGCCAACAAATTTTTGATTGATGATCAATGCAACGATTACGGAAAAGCAACAAGAAATTCGATGGCAAAAAGCGCTCCTCAAAAAGAAGCGATAAGAAAACGAAGCGACTGCAAATCGTTTGGGAAATTTCAGCCGTTGGCAGCATCGCGAATGGCATCAAGACAAATGCAATGGAAAGATCGTTTGCAAATCGTTTGGGAAATTTCAGCCGTTGGCAGCATCGCGAATGGCATCAAAACAAATGCAATGGAAAGACTACATCATTTTAATGGTAGAGGCAAAAAGGCTTGAAATAATGCCAAAGAACTGTTAAAGTAAGCCTGAACTTTTAGAGAGATGGATGGACGGTGATGATGCATCAACTATGGCCGGCAGTCTTCTTGTGTTGCCGGCATTGGTGTTTTGAGTGCGTAGTAACATGGTAAGAGGCGCCGTCTTCCAAATCACCACAACAGTCTTTAGGTTTCAACACTCATTCTGGCAAATCCTATATTCAATTCAATGGGTTTCAATATATTACGAAAATTTCTTTGCATACACACACACACACTTTTAAAATATCACTGGGCGTCTGTCCCTTCTTTTGTCTGTCTGTCTGTCTATCTATCTGTTCTTGGGTTCTCAACAATATTATCACCTTCATCTCCATCATCGACATAAGCCATCGTCATCATACCCCATCTTCTATGTTCTGGATAAATGCAGGTCCCACCACCTCTCCTCCTCCGACCCACCGGACCGTTTTCAAGTTTTTATGGGCGCCACATTTATTTCTCAAGGCTTGTTTTTTTTTTTCTTTTTACCCTGCTTTTGTAGTTAAGTCAAGTTTTTGTTTTTGTTTTGATCACTGAAAATTCCCTTCAGTAGTTGTTTTTGTTGGATGACCAAGTAACAAAATCCCATCATCCATTTTGTTGTATGCCATTACCGTGCAACAGTTTAAGAAAGGACCAAACAACGATATTGGCAGTCCAACATAATCATCCCTGGTTTGCAACATCACGAATTTCAGGAGAGCAACCAACCACAAACACCAATATTGTGCAGACGATGCGTAAAAAATAGGCGTAGGTATACTAGGATACCAGTAGCTCCACACGTTCTTTGGATGTTTAGGTTGTAATTGTTTTATTTCAGGTTCACTAAGAAAAGCCAGACCCTTGTGGTACCTATTTCGCCTGCACGTAACAGGCAATCTTTGCCAGAGTTATCGTTTAAAAAATAGACTTATAGACAGGATTCAATAGTTATATACATTCTGAGCTAGGTTATAGGGGTAACAGGTGAAAGTACCTATTACACCTATGCGTAATAGGTACTTCACGTTACAAATTTTATGTTTAAAGCACTTAGTCGTAGATATACCAAAACATCAGCATCTTCATACATTCTAAGCTAGGCTGGATATAGGGGCAGTAAATAAATTTACCTATTACAACTACAAGTAATAGGTTCCATTATTATAAAACATGAACTAAAAGTACCTATTACCAGACATCAGTCGCTGGATACAATTGTGGCAAAATTTTCTATAAAAATAAAATTTTGAAAAATAATCTATAAAAATTAAATTTTTTCTATGAAATAAAAATTTGAAAAATTTTCTATGAAATAAAATTTTGACAAAATTTTCTATAAAAATAAAATTTTTACAAAATTTTCAATCGAAATAAAATTTTGACACAATTTTCAATAGAAATAAAATTATGACAAAATTTTCTATAGAAATGAAAATTTGACAAAATGTTTCATAGAAATAAAATTTTGACAACATTTTCAATAGAAATAAAATATTGTCAAAATTTTCTATAGAAATAAAAGTTTGACAAAATGTTTCATAGAAATAAAATTTTGAAAAATTTTCTATGAAATAAAATTTTGAAAAATTTTATCTATATATATAAAATTCAATCTATGTTTGTTTATTTGTTTGTTTGTTTGTATGAACCGACTTGGCTCCGAAACGGCTGAACCGATTTACTTGAAACTTTCAGAGATCATAGGGGACGTTCATGTGGTGAAAATAGGGTACCTCATTTTTTGACACCTGGTCGCGGAGGGGGACCTTCCCTTTGTCGGACCTTTTGAAAATTTGACCAAAGTTGACCGATTTGCTTGAAATTTTCATTGAAGGTTGGGGTTGGCAACTAGACAAAGATCCGCTACTTTATATTTCGATATTTGGCGGCGGAGGGGGACCTCCCCTTTGTTCGACTTTTTTTAAAGTACAGTGAAAAAACTAAAATTCTCTAAATTATCTGAGATTTAAAGAGAACATGCGGTGAGGTTATGGAATTAATATGGGGTACCTGATGATTTCAAATGCGGACGGGGAGGGGGACCTCCCCCTTGCCTTACTTCTTGAAACTTGGAACAAAATTATGCGATTTGCATGAAATTTTCATTGAATGTTGGGGTTGGCATCTAGACAAAATTATTTTTCGATATTTGGTCGGGGAGGGGGGCCACCCCTTTGCCCGACTTTTTTTAAAGTACAGTGAAAACAAAACTAAACTCCCCCGACTGAAATTTTACGGAAAAATGGGTGAGGTTATGAAATTTATATCAGGTTCCTGATTTTTTAATAAAAATAAAAGGACATAGGGAGACATCCGCTTCTCTTAAGTACATACAGAGAAACAATTAAACTTTACCGAGTTACTTGAAATTTACAGACGACTGGGGAGAGATCGTAACCTCTGTCAACCGTAATAGTTGATACCTGATTTTGTGATTTTTGGACGGAAGAGAGGCCGCCCCTTAGGCTTTTAATTTGCTTGACATTTTCTGGGACGTTTACAAAAGATACGCTTTTCGACATTTGGTCGGGGAGGAGGTCCTCCTCTAAAACTGCAAAAAAATGGCTCTATTAACCATGTTCCTTAATCTATATCTGTCCATAAAGCTCGAAAAATAATTGTATAATTAGATATAATGCATTTGGACGTCAATTGCCTGTTTCGGTATCAGGCTAACATGAAATATGAAAAAATTTAAGTTTTCTTGAAATTTACAAAGGAAGCGGGGGAAAATGTTATAAATGAAGAGGCAACCTTCATTGCCCCACACTTGAAGGAAAGTTTCAAGAATGTTCAGGGAAGGTAAGGGGTGCTATTCACTACGGTGTTTGTCGATATTGTATCGGGGAAAGTGACGTCCCTTTAAAACAATAGAGCAAAAATTAAACATCTCCGATCTACTTGAAATTTACAGGGAACGTGGGAGGAGGTGATGAAATTTATACATGATTTTTAAATTAGTATATGATTTTTCGATATCTGGTTGGAGAAGGGGAAAATTGAAATAAACTTTGTCGATTTACTTCGATTGAATTTATAGGGCCCATTGAGTAGTTGTGAAATTAATATAGGGTACGTGATAGTCCGATATCAGGTCAGAGTGGAGCGAAGGTGGGGAGAGAGTTCCCTTTTGTCGGTTTTTTCTCTTAAATTGAAAGTGGAGGGTTGTCCGTAAATGGGAACTCGGTATATAATTTTATGATTTTTGCACAGGCTTCTTTCTTCCAGACTTCTTATTAGTAAAGAGAGGGTTCCCTTTTGTCCGTTTTTTTTTTCTTAAGTTGAAAGTAGAGGGTTGTCCGTAAATGGGAACTAGGTACATAATTTTATGATTTTTGCACAGGCTTCTGCCAGACTTCTTTTTAGTAAAGAACTTAAATTTACATGAAATTGGCAGCCAACGTAGAGGGTGCATTATTTTCCAACATTTTAGCAAATGTTAATGTGGTAAAATTTTTTACTACTTTTGCCTTTTCCGATTTATTGGATGGGAAACAGTAATTCTTTGTATGTTATTATAATATAATGCTTAATTTTCAGATATGTTGAGGAAAAGGATACCTTTCCTTGACAAACCACACTTAAAATTCACAAGAAATATAGAAGAAGGTACACCCTCTCCCGCCGTATTTGTACCTATAAACGAAAAATCAAGTAGTCCGATTTGTTTAAAAGAATTCAAATCTTTTCGAATTTGTTTACAGCACGAAGGATATAGTTGACTAAGTTAACGCAAAATGTTCCTCCAAATACGCTTCAGAAGGCGCAGCGAAGCGGGCCGGGTTACGCTAGTATGAAATAAAATTTTGACAAAATTTTCTATAAAGGTGGGTATTAAGTTCGAGTTTAGCCGCTAAAATCGCTAAAGTGAAAACTAAATCAGTAGGAAAAATGCATGAAATTATTAATATTTGTTCCAAATTTTATTATAACTTGATGGGGAAAAGCCCAAAGCAAATTTTCACAAAGTTTGTATTCTTTAAAATGGATTATTAAAGAAAAGTAATCGTAAAAGTAAATCGTAAAGTAAAAATAAAAATTTGCCACAATCTTCTATAAAAAAAATTTCACAAACATTTCTATAGAATTAAAATGTAGAAATAAAATTTTGACAACATTTTCTATAGAAATAAAATTTTGACAAAATTTTCTATAGAAATAAAATGTTGACAAAATTTCCTATAGTGATAAAAATTTGACACAATTTTCAATCGAAATAAAATTTTGACACAATTTTCAATAGAAATAAAATTATGACAAAATTTTCTATAGAAATGAAAATTTGACAATACGTTTCATAGAAATAAAATTTTGACAAAATTTTCAATAGAAATAAAATATTGTCAAAATTTTCTATAGAAATAAAAGTTTGACAAAATGTTTCATAGAAATAAAATTTTGACAAAACTTTCTATAAAAAAAATTGACAAAATTTTCTATAAAAATAAAAATTTGCCACAATTTTCTACAAAAAAAAATCACAAACATTTCTATAGAAGTAAAATGTTGACTAGATTTTCTATAGAAATAAAATGTTGACAAGATTTTCTATAGAAATAAAATTTTGACAAAATTTTCTATAGAAATAAAATTTTGACAAAATTTTCTATAGAAATAAAATTTTGACAAAATTTCCTATACATATAAAATTGTGACAAAATTTTCAATAGAAATAAAATGCTGACAAAATTTTCTATAGAAATGAAAGTTTGACAAAATTTTCTATAGAAATGAAAGTTTGACAAAATTTTTCATAGAAATAAAATTTTGACAAACTATTCAATAGAAATAAAATGTTGACAAAATTTTCAATAGAAATAAAATATTGACAAATTTTCTATAGAAATAAAAGTTTGACAAAATGTTTCTTTAAAAAAAATTGAAAAATTTTCTATGAAATAAAATTTTGACAACATTTTCTGTAAAAAAAAAACTTTTGACAAAATTTTCTATAAAAATAAAATTTTGCCACAATTTTCTATAAAAAATTTTGCCACAATTTTCTATAAAAAATGTTCACAAAATTTTCTATAGAAGTAAAATGTTGAGAAGATATAAATAAAATTTTGACAAAGTTTTCTATAGAAATAAAATTTTGACAAAATTTTCTATAGAAATAAGATTTTGACAAAGTTTTCTATAGAAATAAAATTTTGACAAAGTTTTCTATAGAAATAAAATTTTGACAAAATTTTCTATAGAAATAAAATTTTGACAAAATTTTCTATAGAAATAAAATTTTGACAAAATTTTCTATAGAAATAAAATTTTGACAAAATTTTCTATAGAAATAAAATTTTGACAAAATTTCCTATAGAAATAAAATTGTGACAAAATTGTCTATAGAAATAAAATTTTGATAAAATTTTCAATAGAAATAAAATACTGACAAAATTTTCAATAGAAATAAAATACTGACAAAATTTTCTATAGAAATACAATTTTGAGATTTTTTAAATTTTATTGATATATGGTATTTTTTTTGTTTTTAATTTTGGTAGTTAATTTTTGGCACGGCTGGCAATCGAATGCCTATTTTGAGACTTAAAAGTCTGTCCATTATGATATCATCTACCTATTACGCCTATAAGTAATAAGATTGTTATCGTTGAACGTACCCTGTTATGGGTACGTTACACGTCTGTCAGGTTTTAGTGTTACAGTCTGTCAGTTTCAGCTCTACCGCAAAAAGTCAATATTACCCTTCCAAATTCTCTACGCTCCTGCTATTGCCATTCACATTTATTTCGTCTCATGAACTCTTTCATTTAGATAAGCCAAACCGTGAGCGCATCTCCTGCAGCTGCAATCTTATTATGCACTTTTGATGATGAGGTGAGATGTGTGTCGGTTCATTTGAGATACACATATTCATACTTGAGAGTTGAGAAAAACCACAGACATTGGTATTGGAAATATTACGAGTGAGGATAGTCTGACTCTGAAAAATAATCCTTACTCTTTTTTCAACTTTGATAGAATTCATTTCCCTATGTATGTACACAGAAAAAAATCCATAATTAAACTAACGCTAAATTTAACTTATTTTTTTTTTTCAAAAAAAAAAATTATTTGCTGGTAGTTAAACTTTACTATTTTTTTCGAAATTTTCTACACAGATTAATGATATATTACTCTTTTAAGTATGCCTGAAACATTTTATGAATGAAACGTGGGTATAAAGTTCAATGAACGCATACATAAGTTCTATCTAAACTTAAGCAAAAGAACATTTTCGTACGATTCCCAAAAATACTAAAAATGAACTGCTGTCAAGGCTGCCCAAAAAAATCGACCAAAATTTGAAGAAAATTTTACAAAAAAAAAATTACCAAAATTTTGTCCAAATTTTATTTCTATAGAAAATTTTGACAAAATTTTATTTCTTTAGCAATTTTTGTCAAAATTTTATTTCTATAGAAAATTTTGTCCAAATTTTATTTCTATAGAAAATTTTGTCCAAATTTTATTTCTATAGAAAATTTTAACAAAATTTTATTTCTTTAGGAATTTTTGTCAAAATTTTATTTCTATAGAAAATTTTGTCCAAATTTTATTTCTACAGAAAATTTTGTCCAAATTTTATTTCTATAGAAAATTTTGCAAATACCTTACTCTGGCTAAATTGTAACCTTATTTGTCCCCAACCCATTTTCATTCCAGACTACAGTGCAGTTTAACTCAACCATTGCTGAAACATATAATCCAGCATCTAAGGATGGGTCAACCAATAGCTTAAAAAAAATAAAAGCAAAGTCCAAGAGCTCCACAATGAAGAAATGTGAAAAGATAATGGAATTGGTGAAGACACACAGATGCAACACACGGATCAATTTCGTATCTCTCTTTGGTTTGGCGCGTATCTTGGGGCCAACCTTTATTTCATTCCTCCAACCTCTATCGGTGTTGGTGACTATGTGCGGCTGCTGCACAGCAATGCTTTGCTATGCGCCTGTCTGACTTAAGACGCAAGATAACAAAGGCAAAGCAAGGGAATACCCCTTTAACAGGACGGTAATAGTCTTCCTCTTCTTCATGTTGTTGCTGTTGTTGTTACTGGTGCATACGTTTCGATTCTTGGAATTTTATAGTTTTTTCCTAGAATTTCATGAAGTTTTCTCAGTATCGAATTAAAAGCAAATGATAAGTGTTTTTTTTTTGTTTTGTTTGTTGTTGTCGTTTTGGGATTCCATCTTCTGGGATATTTGAATCTGTATGGTAAAACATGTTTCACGTTTCGGTCATTGTGGAATTCCCTTTTAAGGGATTGGGTCGTTCGCTTAGTTATTGTTGCTGTTGAATATCTAATGAAGTCGAAAGATGTGATTCTTATGCTGGTGTTTCGATGCGCTTCTAGTAGATGTCGGCATGGCGGTGGAGATGGGATTCTTTTCATGAAAGGGGAATTAAATAAAAATATTTTTGATTTTATTATTTTGAAACCCAAAAAAAAAATGTCTAGAGTTGACAGATTAAAACAAAATATATGGGAGTGGGAAAGTGATTAATTTTATAAGGATCCTTTTGAGCAACAGCTCACAAAGAGATTTTTCCAAAGGATTTCATTTCGAGATAAATATACAGTGAAACCTCTCAAACTTGGACACTCTGAACCCCGGAAACCTCCCAAACATGGACAATTGTCTGGGGACGTCTGCTATATTAACACATAAAAAATTAACCTCTCATATCTGGACACCTCTCAAAGGTGGACAAAATTTAGGCGACCGTGAGTGTCCACCTTTCAGAGGTTTCACTGTTACAATGGATACAAAAATTATTATTGCTATGAGCAAAATAATATTTTTGACCTCAGTGTGTTATATACACATATCTTCACTACGACTAATGACTCTCGTATACTCTCACACTATATATTGCATAATTTTTACTTAATTTCGAATTATAATTTTGTATTTTTCAATTTAAATTTTTGACTTTGGACGCGATTGGGATGGTTGTCTTTTATATGTTGGGTTTAAGAAATAAAAACAAACATTAACCATCGAAACTCGCTTTATTGTTTTTTTTTTCAAAATATTCGCCATTTGGATCTATACATTTTTTCACACGTTTAATTCAATTTTCGAAGTACTTTTGCCACTGTTATTAAGTTATGTGTGAGTGCTCGACTGTCGTGGACTTGTAAGACAACTTGCAAACAAATGATTGTGTACCACTCGGAATTAACCATTCTGCGTTATTCAAGTGGTACGACTGTGACAAAACCAGTTTTTCCGAAATTTTTAAATATATTGAATTTATAGAAAATTTTCGCAAAATTTTATTTCTATAGAAAATTTTCTCAAAATTTTATTTCTATAGAAAATTTTCTCAAAATTTTATTTCTATAGAAAATTTTTTAAAAATGTTTTATTCTATAGAAAATTTTTTAAAAATTTTAATTCTAATTTTACCAACATTTTCTCCAAATTTTTTTTCTATAGAAAATTTTTTCAAAATTTTATTTCTAAAGAAAATTTACCAAATATTTTATTTATATAGAAAATTTTCTCAAAATGTTATTTCTACAGAAAAAGACCTCTAAGTTGGAAAGGAATGTTTTGCAAAATCTACCAAAACATCAAGAATTCTACCAATCTACACGCAAAGAAAAAAAAAACGTTTGGAAAACGTGTACCGAAAACGTTTTTCTTTTGCTAGAGTTTTTTGAATTGCTTCGAAAATTTTAAACTTTTATCACCAAAAAAAATCGTTTGTTACAAAATTTTTATTTTTCCAATAAAAAAAGTTATTTTTGAAACAACAACACATTCCATTTCGTTTATATCAAACACTGTTCTTTTCTGACTTTAGGTCTTTAATAAGACACATTTTACAGTTCAAAATTTAATATACTACAATGTAATGTTGAACATTTTTTCGGAATCTTCCGAACCTATCTGGAATATATGTAAAAACAAAAAAAAACTTTGGTCGAAGCAGGGATCGAACCCACGACTTTGTCTTTATGAAATTGTTTTTACATCCTGGAAAAGAATAAACGTTTATCACAAAAAGTATATACTTTTCTTCCAAATACACTTCCTTACAGCGAAAAGCAAATGAGAAACGAACTTTGTTTGTCTAAAATTTCGTTTGGGAGGAAAGAATTATTTTTTTGCGTGTAGGTTAGGTTAGACTATTCAGTCCATTGTGATACCACATTGGTGAACAAGGGACCTCCTTTTTATAGACGAGTCCGAACGGCGTTCCACATTACAGTGAAACCACTTAGAGAAGCTTTGAAACCCTCAGAAATGTCACCAGCATTACTGAGGTGGGATAATCCACCGCCGAAAAACTTTTTGGTGTTCGGTCGAAGCAGGAATCGAACCCACGACCTTGTGTATGCAAGGCGGGCATGCTAACCATTGCACCACGGTGGCTCCCTTCTACCAATCTACCACACAGTAAAAAAATCTACTGTGTAGAATTCTACCAACTCTGGCAACCGTGGGCGTAAAACAAATTAAATGGCTATGCTAGGACTTAGATAATATAGAAGCCATGCGATATAGATCTGTGCAACGGTTAGAAGGTGGTCGAAAATACTATGGAATGTCCAAAACAAAAAAAAAAAAACAGGAAAGAATACGAATCATGATCGGGAACCTACGTTAAAAGAAGAGTTTTATTTTTTGATGAGTGGAAAATTTTAGAGACAATCGTTGCATCATTTATCATAAATTCATATGTACTGACAGCGATGATAGCGATAGCGATCTAAGAGACAGCAAGAAGAAGTTTATGTGAGGTTAGGTATCGTGCTGTCTGTTATTTCAGGCTCACTTAGACTATTCAGTCCATTATGATACCACAGCGGTGAAGTTATCTCTAGTCACTGAGTGCTGTCAAGTTCCATGTTTTGCTCAATGACAAAGAACCTGCGATTTATAGTCGAATTCGAGCGGCATTTCACTTTGCGGTGAAACCACTTAAAGAAGCTTTGAAATACTCGGAAATGTCACCAGCATTAATCCACTTCTGAAAAACTTGTTGGTGTTAGCTCGAAACTGGGATTGAATCCATGGCCCTTTCTATGCAAGGCGGGGAAGGAGTTTATGTACATGAGAGCCCCCCATGGATGGCTTTGACTTTGTCCTATTAAAGCTGATCCGCATCGTTGGCTGGAAACCTGCATTACCTTTGACAAATCACAAGGTGATACAGCAACCGCCCAATTAAAAAATCGTCGCCAAAAAAGTGGTGATAATGTTATTTTTGGATCCGGAAGTGATGCTAAAGCAAAACGATGAATTTATGACAAACCCAGTCATAGGACGGATGGTCATCATTTCAACAGCCGTTCCAATGAATATGCATCACTTCTTAAGATGTGATCGTAATTCAGTGCATTGGATGTGAAATAAATAATTTTGAGATATTTTGCGAAATAAATGACTTTTATAATTTTTTTAATGCATTCTAACATTTACCTGAAACGTTTGAAAATATAGGAGATTTTCAAAAATAAATTTTTCTAGAATGGATTTAGCATTTTTCGACAAAATTTAAATAATTTATACCATTTTAAATAATTAAATTTCAATAATTTATACCATTTTAAATAATTAAATTTAAATAATTTATACCATTTTATTCTAAAAACAAGTATATACGGCCGTAAGTTCGGCCAGGCCGAATCTTTTGTACCCTCCACCATGGATTGCGTAGAAACTTCTACGAAAGACTGTCATCCACAAATTTCAACTCACTCGGATGAAATTTGCTCCTCCAAGAGGCTCCAAAACAAAATCTCGGGATCGGTTTATATGGGGGCTATAAATGATTATGGACTGATATGGACCACTTTTGGCATGGTTGTTAAATATCATATACTAACACCACGTACCAAATTTCAACCAGATCGGATGAATTTTGCTTCTCCAAAAGGCACCGGAGGTCAAATCTAGCGATCGGTTTATATGGGAGCTATATCTAATTATGGATTGATAGGAACCATTCCTGCATGGTTGTTGGATACCATATACTAACATCACGTATCAAATTTCAACCGAATGGGAAGAATTTTTCTCTTCCAAGGTGCTCCGGAGGTGAAATCTGGGGATCGGTTTATATGAGGCCTATATATAATTATGGACCGATATCGACCAATTTTTGCATGGGTGGTTGAGGCAATATATTAACATCACGTACCAAATTTCAACTGAATCAGATGAATTTTGGTCTTCCACGGGGCTCCGGAGTTCAAATCTGGTGATCGGTTTATATGGGGGCTATATATAATTATGGTCCGATATGGACCAATTTTTGCGTGGTCGTTAGAGAGCATATACTAACATCATGTACCAAATTTCAGCCCGATCGGATGAAATTTGTTTCTCTTAGAGGCTCTGCAAGCCAAATCGGGGGATCGGTTTATATGAGGGCTATATATAATTATGGACCGATACGGACCAATTTTTGCATGGTTGTTAGAGACCCTATAGTAACACCATGTACCAAATTTCAGCCGGATTGGATGAAATTTGCTTCTCTTAGAGGCTCCGCAAGCCAAATCGGGGGATCGGTTTATATGGGGGCTATATATTATTATGGACCGATGTGGACCAATTTTTGCATGGTTGTTAGAGACCATATACTAACACCATGTACCAAATTTCAGCCGGATCGGATGAAATTTGCTTCTCTTTTAGGCCTCGCAAACCAAATTTGGGGGTCCGTTTATATGGGGGCTATACGTAAAAGTGGACCGATATGGCCCATTTGCAATACCATCCGACCTACATCAATAACAACTACTTGTGCCAAGTTTCAAGTCGATAGCTTGTTTCGTTCGTTAGCGTGATTTCAACAGACGGACGGACGGACATGCTCAGATCGACTCAGAATTTCACCACGACCCAGAATATATATACTTTATGGGGTCTTAGATCAATATTTCGATATGTTACAAACGGAATGACAAAGTTAATATACCCCCCATCCTATGGTGGAGGGTATAAAAATTAAATTTACCCATTACAAATGTAAAAATACCGAGATATAAAAAAAATTAATCAAAAAAACTTCCTGTGTAGTTGAATAAAAAACGTCTTGCAACAGCTTTAAAACTACTTGCAAATATGTTTGCTTGGCGTTTACCCCATATTTCTAGTAGAGATTGACATGAGTATCACATTGTCGACTTTTCCCCCTTTTTCATTTATTTTTCTAATTTTAAAAACGGCGACTTACGACTTTTGCAGTATTTTCTAAAATTGGAATAGTCGACTTTTTAAAAATCTAAAGGAAACCTTCGCCGTTTCCAATTATAGAAAAGTATATTTTTGACGTCGTCACTTTCAACTTTTCTATGAATAATCCGCCTGCACACATTATCCTTTCAATTCAAATTCGACTTTTTGATTTATTTATTAAAGTTCGATTAGTCGATTTTAGTCATTTAAAAATTTGACCAACATCAAAAGCCGATTTGTCCATTTGACTCTATTAAAAAAAAAAACAGTCTATTAAACGATATTGATGATTATAAAATATCGACATATCGGTTTTTTTCACAAAAAGTTGCTTTTTTAATTTTGTATCCCTAAGTTCTAGAACATTTTACGTCAGGAGGCAAATTCGACTACATATGCCTATATCAAATATATCCTTGCTTTGCTTTCTAATATGTGATGGAGGGTTTCAAGAGTTCGGTCCCCCTAAGCACATACTCCTATTTTACTTATTTTAATTCCATTAAATATGGAACATAAATTCAGAATACTATCTTTCCGACATCATACAATAGTCTACCGTAACATTTTGGATTAAGAAAAAAAAAATGACCACAATCACTACAACCAAATGTTTATTTCACGATCAAATCTATTGGCGGTAGGTCGACATCTAGTTAGATATTCTATCAAGTAAATGTTATCAGCTATTTTTTTACTTTATTTTAATGTACGATTATAAAGCGCATTTTCTTGTCAATTTTCGATTTGTTTAAAATCGTGCTAGTTATGTGTGTTTTTCCCCGCTCTTTTATCTTGGTTGGGTTGTGGTTGCATTAACCCAAGCCCAAGGTAAGCCAAGAACGCTAAGAAAAGATGCTTTGCCACCACCGCCATTGCCAAGTTATAATCTTTGTAAAGACGCTTAAGTGGCGCCTACTCAAGAGATATGAC
Source organism: Haematobia irritans (assembly GCF_050003625.1). NCBI lineage: Eukaryota > Metazoa > Arthropoda > Insecta > Diptera > Muscidae > Haematobia > Haematobia irritans. Next base: position 12,012,643 of record NC_134397.1, read on the forward strand.
AAAAAAAATTCAATGGACGCTGTGGACATGTCAACCTGAGTAAAGATCATTGAACCTCTTGAGACGGGGAAAACAGAAAAATTATCACAGACAAAAAAAAAGAAAATTCCCTATGATACCAACTAATTTAAATGTCGGATTATTTTTTTTTTTTTGTTTTATACTTTCGATTGGAAGAAAAATGTTTAAATTCTGTGGTAATCAATTAAAACGAATTCAATTAAGATGTGCTGGTATGGCAAATGGATGACATGGGGATTTTATAATAAATACTCAGTGTGTGGCACAACTTGCTCCTAACTTCAAATATCTATATGAAAACCTATAAAAGTCTTATAACCACGGTTGCCACTCGAACCAAAAATAATCTACAAACATTTAGAGTTAATTTTACCAAAAAAAACTACCAAAGAAAAAAATCTTATTTTGCAAAATTTAATTTATAATTTATAGAAAATTTTGTCAAAATGTTATTTCTATAGAAAATTTTCTCAAAATTTTATTTCTTTAAAAAATGTTGTCAACACTTTATTTCCATAGAATATTTTATCAAAATTTTATTTCTATAGAAAATTTTGTCAAAATTTTATTTCTATTGAAAATTTTGTCAAAATTTTATTTCTATAGAAAATTTTGTCAAAATTTTATTTCTATAGAAAATTTTGTCAAAATTTTATTTCTATTGAAAATTTTGTCAAAATTTTATTTCCATAGAATCTTTTATCAAAATTTAATTTCTATAGAAAATTTTGTCACAATTTTATTTCTATAGAGAATTTTGTCAAATTTCTATTTCTATAGAATATTTTGTCAAAATTTTATTTCAATAGAATATTTTATCAAAATTTTATTTCTTTAGAAAATTTTGTCAAAATTTTATTTCTATAGAAAATTTTGTCAAAATTCTATTTCTATACAATATTTTGTGAAAATTTTATTTCCATGGAATATTTTGTCAAAATTTTATTTCTAAAGAATATTTTGTCAAAATTTTATTTCGACAGAAAATTTTGTCAAAATTCTATTTCTACACAGAAAAAAATTTCCGTAGTTAAACTAACGCTAAATTTAACTTCTTTTTATTGGAAAAAATTATTTGCTTGTAGTTCAATTTTATTATTTTTATGTCTCAAAAATTTTATGAACTAAACGTGAGTATAAAGTTCAATGACCGTACACGTAGGTTCAATATGAACTAAAACAAATGAAAATTTTCGTACGATTCCCAAAAATAGTAAGAATGAACTACTGTATGGTTAAAACGATCATGATTTGGCGCCAACGATTTTTTTTCTTTACTTTTAGTTAATTTTTGCTTCTATGAGATGATGTAATTTCGTGAACTGCAGTTAAATGTACAACAGGGCATTAAAATTTCCTGGTTTTAACAAGGCTTTGTGGAAATCTCAGAATGTGGAGTAAAATTTTGTTCAATTTTCGTGCGTGGTAGTTCATTCTTGTATACAATATTTTGTCAAAATTTTATTTCCATAGAATATTTAATCCAAATTTTATTTCTAAAGAATATTTTGTGAAAATTTTTTTTCGACAGAACATTTTGACAAGATTTTATTATTTTATTATTATTTTTATATTTTTTATTAGTATGTTAGCATTTTAGTTTTATACAAAATTTGTGAAGAGGAATATTTTGCATGATCTACCAAAACGTCAAGAATTCTATTAATATACCAAACAGTAAAAAATTGATCATTTTTGATAGAATTCTACCAACTGTAGCAACTGTGCTTATAATTAAAAAGTTTTAAAATAAATTTGGGAAATTTTCTGCTATAAAATCAACATGTATTAACCAATTCCCAAAAAAAATAATCTAATTAATTTTTTAATTGAGCCTTCTTCAATCACGAAAATTATAGTAACAATCAGGGATTTAACTTGGAATAAAAAATATACTTGATTAAAAAATCAATTGATTTATATGGACTTTTCAGCCATTTTTTAATTGGTACTTTCAATAATTTTTTAATTGCCTTTTGCCTAAATGACTTTTTGCAAAAAATTGTAAAACTTGACATTTTGTAACCAATTGATCGATTTCTTTCTTGTGGACTTTTAAATATGACCAAAATTGACTAATCGATCGAAACTTCGACTTTGACTTGAAATAGAAATTTTATTTGCATATATTTATTCAGAGAACTCTTCAAAAAACCTCAAATTGTTATATCGGCCTTTCAACAATCGCAAAATTTTAAAAGTATTCCCAAATTTTAGAAAGTCGAATTACAAAAAAAAAATCTATACCAATGATCAAAATCGACTATTCGTCTTTTAATTAATGTCGAATTAGAAAAAGAACCAACTTTTTATGTTGATTACTCTTCAAAACGTCAAAAGTCGCAAACTCGATTTTTTATTCTAATCGCAGGCATGGCTTTTAGCAACTCAAAATAATTAACCAAGACTCTTTGATACATTATTTTTGAATGAATGGTTTTTGCGAACAAAACTTGAGTCGTCTCCACACTGTGACTGGACATTAAGAATTCCCGGTTCGCAACAAAATTTATGGTTAACGTTGCCATAGTGAAATGAAAATTGAAGGAATAAAAATGGCTTTTCTTATCATAATTACCCTGGAAACTTATGTGTGTTTCTATTCTCTAGGTAAGTAAGTTATTACTTTATGATTTTATTCCAACACACATTTCATTTCATGCCTCTTTACTACGTTGCTACAAACAAGTATAGCTGTAGATTCCTGAAATGACAAGTAAACTTATATAAATTTCTTTTAGTCATGTGCCATTTACACTTCACGAAGCATTGACCACATTAGAATACCATAATGGCGTTTATAAGGTGTTACACACGAAACGAAACTGCAAAGTTGTTATTGGTTAGGGCAAGCGAGGATATTCTCTTCAAACTAGTAATTGCTTTCATATACAAATATGAGCAATTGCTTAAGCATTAGAAGAAAACTGATTGTGAAGTGGTGTTAATGTTTGATTAAATTTTATGAATGTGCAGATTATTATGCAATGAATTTGCTACTATGACATTTTTTGGGATATGAGAAGCGACAACTTTGATTAAATATTTATTACCATTATGCCACCACTAATAAACTCATAGAAAAAGTCTGCAAAGATCGATCAATGCCTACCGTACAGCAATTTGTACAATTATGTTATGAGGTTTTTAATGTTACCTAAAATATGTCTAAGAGGAAAATTTGCCGAAATTTTATTTAATAAAAAAATTTCTCATTTTTTTCTATAGAAAATTTTGTCAAAATTTTAGTTCAATAGAAAATTTTCTCAACATTTTATTTCTATAGAAAGTTTTATCAAACATTTTTTTCTATAGAAAATTTTGTCAAAATTTTGTTTCTATAGAAATTTTTTTAAAATTTCATTTCTATAGAAAAATTTTTATAGAAATAAAATTTCGAAATAAAGAAAATTTTGTCAAATTGTTTTTTCTATAGAAAATTTTGTCAATGTTTTAGTTCAATAGAAAATTTTCTCAAAATTTTATTTCTATAAAAATTTTTTGTCAATATTTTGTTTCTATAGAAATTTTTTTCAAAATTATATTTCTATAAAACATTTTGTCAATTTTTTTTCTATAGAAAATTTTGTCAAAATTTTATTTTTAAAAAAAATTTTGTCAAAATTATATTTCTATAGAAAATGTTGTCAAAATTTCATTTCTATAGAAAATTTTATCAACATTTTATTTCTATGGAAAAGTTTGTAAAAATTTTATTTCTATGGAAGATTTTGTCACAATTTTATTCCTATAGAAATCTTTGTCAAAATTTTGTTTCTATAGAAAATTTTCTCAAAATTTTATTTCTATAAAACATTTTGTCAAAATTTTTTTCTATAGAAAATTTTGTCAAAATTTTATTTTTATAGAAAATTTTGTCAAAATTTTATTTTTATAGAAAATTTTGTCAAAATTTTATTTCTATAGAAAATTTTGTCAAAATTTTATTTCTATAGAAAATTTTGTCAAAATTTTATTTCTATAGAAATTTTGTCAAAATTTTATTTCTATACAAAATTTTATCAACATTTTATTTCTATAGAGAAGTTTGTCAAAATTTTATTTCTATGGAAGATTTTGTCACAATTTTATTACTATAGAAAATTTTGTTTCTTTAGAAAATTTTGCCTACATTTTATTTCTATAGAAAATTTTGTCAAAATTTTATTTTTATAGAATATTTTGTCAAAATTCTATTTCTATAAACAATTTTGTCAAAATTTTATTTTATAGAAAATTTTGTCAAAATTTTAGTTCTATCGAAAATTTTGTCAAAATTGTATTTCTATAGAAAATTTTGTCAAAATTTTATTTCTATAGAAAATTTTGTCGAAATTATATTTCTATAGAAAAATTTGTCAAAATTGTACTTCTATAGAAATATTTGTCAAAATTTTATTTCTAAAAAAATTTTATCAAAATATTATTTCTATTGAAAATTTTGTGAAAAATGTATTTCTATAGGAATTTTGTCAAAATTTTATTTCTATAGAAAATGTTGTTAAAATTTAATTTCTATAGAAAATTTTGTCAAAATTTTATTTCTATCGAAAATTGTGTCAAAATTTTATTTCTTTAGGAAATTTTGTCAAAAGTGTTATTTCTATAGAAAATTTCGTCAAAATTTTATTACTATAGAAATTTTGTCAAAATTTTCTTTCTATAGAAAATATTGTCAAAATTTGTTTTCTGTATAAAATTTTGTCAAAATTTTATTTCTATAGAAAAGTTTGTAAAAATTTCATTCGTATAGAAAATTTTGTAAAAATTTTATTTCTATAGAAAATTTTGTCAAAATGTCATTTCTGTAGAAAATTTTGTCAAAAATTTATTTCTATCGAAAATTTTTTCAACATTTTATTTCTATAGAAAATTTTTTCAAAATTTTATTTCTATAGAAAATTTTGTCAAAATTTTATTACTATAGAAATTTTGTCAAAATTTTGTTTCTATAGAAAATTTTATCAAAATTTTAGTTCAATAGAAAATTTTCTCAAAATTTTATTTCTATAAAAAATTTTATCAAAATTTTAGTTCTACAGAAATTTTGTCAAAATTTTATTTCTATAGAAAATTTTGTCAAAATTTTATTTCTATAGAAAATTTTGTCAAAATTATATTTCTATAGAAAAATTTGTCAAAATTTTATTTCTATAGAAATATTTGTCAAAATTTTATTCCTATAGAAAATTTTGTCAAACTTTTGTTTCTTTAGAAAATGTTGTCAAAATTTTATTACTATAAAAATCTCAAAAGTTTATTTCTATAGAAAATGTTGGAGTGCCTCTGCAAAATCTACCAAAACATGAAAAATCCTACCAATCTACCAAACAATAAAAAATTTACCAATTCTGATAGAATTCTATCGACTTTGGCAACGTGTCTACCACCCAAATTTAATTCTTGAATATTTAGAAGCAAGTTTTCGTTCATAAATACAAGGTGGCCGAATTCATAGCTCCAGCATTTAGAAGACGATTACCATTCTATTGATGTTGTGGTTCAAAATCTCTTGATTTTATTGCAGCTTGCTGGATTTGACAAAATTTTAATTTTTAAGTTATTACTGATTTTCTACAGCATAGCCTTTTGCATTATATTTTTTTTTTTCAAAAAAAAAAAATTTTTTTGTGAGGAATTTATATTTAAATTGGGGATTTTTGGGGACGAAAACATCATAATTTGGGGACAAGACCCAGAAAAATACTGGCAATACTGACTGTAGTAAACGTGGTGGTTGTTTTAGGCTCACTTACACTATTCTGCTCATCGTGATACCGCACGCAATGAGATCTGTAAAATGTATTTCTATAGGAATTTTGTCAAAATTTTATTTCTATAGAAAATGTTGTTAAAATTTAATTTCTATAGAAAATTTTGTCAAAATTTTATTTCTATCGAAAATTGTGTCAAAATTTTATTTCTTTAGGAAATTTTGTCAAAATGTTATTTCTATAGAAAATTTCGTCAAAATTTTATTACTATAGAAATTTTGTCAAAATTTTCTTTCTATAGAAAATATTGTCAAAATTTGTTTTCTGTAGAAAATTTTGTCAAAATTTTATTTCTATAGAAAAGTTTGTAAAAATTTCATTCGTATAGAAAATTTTGTAAAAATTTTATTTCTATAGAAAATTTTGTCAAAATGTCATTTCTGTAGAAAATTTTGTCAAAAATTTATTTCTATCGAAAATTTTTTCAACATTTTATTTCTATAGAAAATTTTTTCAAAATTTTATTTCTATAGAAAATTTTGTCAAAATTTTATTACTATAGAAATTTTGTCAAAATTTTGGTTCTATAGAAAATTTTATCAAAATTTTAGTTCAATAGAAAATTTTCTCAAAATTTTATTTCTATAAAAAATTTTATCAAAATTTTAGTTCTACAGAAATTTTGTCAAAATTTTATTTCTATAGAAAATTTTGTCAAAATTTTATTTCTATAGAAAATTTTGTCAAAATTATATTTCTATAGAAAAATTTGTCAAAATTTTATTTCTATAGAAATATTTGTCAAAATTTTATTCCTATAGAAAATTTTGTCAAACTTTTGTTTCTTTAGAAAATGTTGTCAAAATTTTATTACTATAAAAATCTCAAAAGTTTATTTCTATAGAAAATGTTGGAGTGTCTCTGCAAAATCTACCAAAACATGAAAAATCCTACCAATCTACCAAACAATAAAAAATCTACCAATTCTGATAGAATTCTATCGACTTTGGCAACGTGTCTACCACCCAAATTTAATTCTTGAATATTTAGAAGCAAGTTTTCGTTCATAAATACAAGGTGGCCGAATTCATAGCTCCAGCATTTAGAAGACGATTACCATTCTATTGATGTTGTGGTTCAAAATCTCTTGATTTTATTGCAGCTTGCTGGATTTGACAAAATTTTAATTTTTAAGTTATTACTGATTTTCTACAGCATAGCCTTTTGCATTATATTTTTTTTTTTCAAAAAAAAAAAATTTTTTTGTGAGGAATTTATATTTAAATTGGGGATTTTTGGGGACGAAAACATCATAATTTGGGGACAAGACCCAGAAAAATACTGGCAATACTGACTGTAGTAAACGTGGTGGTTGTTTTAGGCTCACTTACACTATTCTGCTCATCGTGATACCGCACGCAATGAGATCTGCCCGCTTTATGGTAAGCTCAATGACAAGGGACTTCCTATTTATAGCCGAGTCCGAAGGGAGTTCCAGATTGCAGTGAAACTATTTAGAGAAGCTTTGAAACTCAGGAATATCACCATCATTACTGAGGTGGGATAATCCACCGATGAAAAACTTTTTGGTGTTGTGTCGAAACTGGGTTTGAACCCACGACCCTGTGTATGGAAGGGGCGCTTGCTAACCATTGCACCACGGTGGCTCCCCATATTAATGTTTCGTTTGGACGGTTTAAGCGAACTCAAAGTACACAGAAGAAATTTTCGATAATGTTTTAATAAAGTTAGCAAATGCCCTTCTGATATGCTCTTTCTTATTTTAAGTTCAGACCACATTGACCAAGTATGGATTACACCTACTCTAATACAAACCTGTTCTTAATAGTTGAAAATTGTATTGCTTTCTTACAACTAAATCCATTTGTCAGCATTACTTTGTTTATACTCGTATATACGGCCTTATGTCAGACTTATTGTTGACAATATCAAATCATTGTGCCATGAGTGTTTAATGTCAAAATGACACAGAGCAACGGTAGATTTAAAAACAAAAAATCATTCCAAGTTTCATTTGCTTAGATGACATTCCATCAGTATTAGGTCTGTCCAATGCCGACATCACAATCACAATCCAACAACGACTTGGTTAAGTCGCATAGCCACAGAATATCCGGACAGGCCCACCATATAACAAACGAGGACTTAAGCGGCGGCTCAACATAAAAAGAATAACAAACAACGCTTCTTCACGTCACCTCTGAAAATCGAACGACGGCCTGTGGTAATAAAAACGATCGTAAAACAAGTTTGCCTAATTGATCGAGCGTACGCCAAACAAACAAATTTTAAATCTCAAAAACAAAAAAAAGAGAGAGAAATGCATACAGGATGAGTGTGGCTATAAGCAGTCATCAACTCATGAGGGCCAAGTCCGAACATGTAGGCGATGGTCACACATAACATTGCGGGTGCTTAAAATTTTAGTTCGACAATTGAGAGGTTGTGGATACATATGTGGGATGTGTGTCATGGCATGCCTTGTTGTGGTGGTGTTTAGCGGATCATTAAAGCCAAAGCTTTGGTGGTAATGCCAATTTGACATGGCCAACAAAAACGAGAGCATTGTTTGGATAGTCACTTAAGGCTTTTGTTGTTATTGGCTTTATATGCTTTTTTGGTGGCTGTGGTGGCATTCGTCGTCCACTTACCCTGATGGGCTCTTAAGTGGCGTTATGAGATCTACCTTAAGTCATCTGGATTTAAGCGACCGTATATTAGGAGGTCTGCGCTCAGTGAGAACATGGATGGAAGGGAAAAAAGGCTTTTAAGCGATGACACCAAATTGCTATTTAGCCTGGTTTTAGAGGGTTCACAAGATGCAAAACTAAAATCCTTTTTTCACAAGATTCTTCCGAGGATACATTAGGTTTAGCAAAGATTTTGTAACACAGGAAAAAAATACAAAAGTAACAACCCATTAGTTCACCACTGTGGTATCACAATGGACTGACTAGTCTAAGTGTGCCTGATACATCGGGCAGCCACCTAACCTAACCTAACAACCCAGGACCTCATAAACTATATGAGAATTTAATATCAATTTTTACTTTGATTTAATTTTAGTTTAAATTTTAATATTTTATATATATATATATATATATATATATATATATATATATATATATATATATATATATATATATATATATATATATATATATATATATATATATATATATATATATATATATATATATATATATATATATATATTTTTTTTTTTTTTTTTTTTTTTAATTTTAAATTTAATTTTGATATCAATATCAATTTTAGTTTTAATTTTTAGTTTTTATATTAATTTTCTTTTTAAATTTAATTTAAATTTTCATTTTTATTTTCGTTTTAATTTTAGTTTTCATTTTAATATTAATATTAATTTAAACCTAAATTTTATTTTTAATTTGCATTTTAATTTTTCATTTAAATTTAATTTATTTTTAGTTTTAAATTTATTTTTAATTCTGAATTTAAATTTTTTTATATTTAATTTTAATTTATTTTTAATTTCAAATAAAATATATGAGAATATCAGTTTTGACTTTGCTTTTATTTCAGTATTAATTTTTACTTTATAGTTTATTTTATTGTTTTAAATTTAATTTTAATTTTAGTTTTAATTTTAATTTTAATTTTAACTTTAATTTTCATTTAAATATTAATTTAAATTTTATTTTTAATTTGAATTTTGTATTTATATCTAATTTATTTTTAACTTTAGATTAAGTTTAATTTTAATTCTGAAATTCACTTTTAACTTTATATTTAATTTTAATTTATTTTTAATTTTAAATAAAATATATGAGCATTTAATTTCAGTTTTGACTTTGTTTTAATGTCAGTATTAATTTTGCCTTATAGTTTATTTTATATTTTTGTTTTTAATTTTAAATTTAATTTTTATATCAATATCAATTTTAGTTTTAATTTTAGTTTTTATAGTTTTCATTTTAATATTAATATTAATTTAATCTTTAATTTTATTTTTAATTTGTATTTCAATTTTAATTTTTCATTTAAAGTTAATTTATTTTTAGTTTTAAGTTTATTTTTAATTCTGAATTTAATTTTTTATATTTAATTTTAATTTATTTTTAATTTCAAATAAAATATATGAGCATTTAATATCAGTTTTGACTTTGATTTTATTTCAGTATTAATTTTGACTTTATAGTTTATTTTATTGTTTTAATTTTAATTTGAATATCAGTTTTATTTTATTTTTAATTTAAGTTTTTATTTCCATTTTAACATTAATTTTAGTTTTCATTTTCATTTTAATATTAATTTTAACTTAAATTTTATTTTTAATTTGACTTTGATTTTATTTCAGTATTAATTTTGACTTTATAGTTTATTTTATTGTTTTAATTTTAATTTGAATATCAGTTTTAATTTTATTTTTTATTTAAGTTTTTATTTCCATTTTAACATTAATTTTTTGTATATAAATTTAATTTATTTTTAATTTTAAGTTTAATTAATAATAATAATTTTTATTTTTATTTTAATATAGTTTAATTTTTATATTAGTTTTTAGTTTAAATTTTAGTTTTGTATTATTTATTTTTTTTTTCAAACTAATTTATTAGAGTACCCAAAATTCGTCATAAGCCTTCTTTTGTTGAAATATTTTCATGCTTTGGGCCTTTCTCTTGGTTTATCAATTTACTGTTTGGTGACTTGATATAAGCAGAGGCGAAAAGGGTCATTAAAATTAATTTGGCTCAATTTAGTTACCTGCCAAATTCTTGACAATGAAATATCGCCAGCGGCCAGGAATGTGCTCCGTCATTGACTTATATTATTTTTGCATTCTCGACTATTTTAGGCTACACATTTGTATCTTCATACTATGTACCAACTGTGGAATTGAAAATACTAACCGATACATAACAAACACATAATTCGTTGCGAATTATGGACTTCCCATTAGAAATACACAAAAACAAGTGTTCGCCTATCCAGGATTGACAAGGGAAATTCGATACCCAAAATAGATTATTAAGCAACCGAAATAGATGGAAAGATATACCGTTTAAACTTTAAACAGATTTCAATCAAATTTTACAAAAAAAGTGCCACAATATCAAAGGAATGAATTAGAATAAAAGTTGCAATAATAAGGCAATAAGCACGGTTGCCAATATTGGTAGAATTCTACCAAAAAGGGTACATGTTGTAATTTTTGATAGATTGGTAGAATTCTTCATGTTTTGGTAGATTTTTCAAGATATTCCTCTCCAAGTTAGAGGTACTTTACAAATTTTTATAGAAAGAAAATTTGGAGAAAATTTTCTTTGGAAATAAAATTTGGAGAAATTCTTCTTTAGAAATAAAATTTTGAGACAATTTTCTTTAGAAATAAAATTTCGAGAAAATTTTCTATACAAGTAAGATTTTGAGAAAATTTTCTGTAGGAATAAAATTTAAAGATAATTTTCTATAGAAATACAATTTGGAGAAAATTTTCTATAGAAATAAAATTTTTAAAAAATTGTATATAGAAATAAAATGTTGACAAAAATTTCTCTAAAAATAAAATTTAAAGAAAATGTTCTATAGAAATCAAAATTGGAAAAATTTTCTATAGAAATAAAATTTGGTAAAAATTTTCTATAGAAATAACATTTTGACAAAAGAAGGAAGTTTGTTTTTATCAGAAATATTTAAAACAAATATTAATAAAATCCTCGTACATTTAGCCGTTAATATCTCAACATTATTATAAGAAATTATGTTCAAATATTATTGATAAAATACTTGTACATTTCGCCATTGATATCCCAACTTTTTTATCAAATACAAAATCTATAAAGAAATTCTAATTATCAATGCAAAACTTTATCAATTTTTTTTTTCTGTGTAACAGGTTGGCTGATAAGTCTACGGTCTGACACATAGATGGCGTCGCTAGTATTAAATGCATATTACTTTTATATAGTACCAACCTTCAAATGATTCGTGTCAAAATTTGACGTCTGTAAGTCAATTAGTTTGTGAGATAGAGCGTCTTTTCTGAAGCAACTTTTGTTATTGTTAAAAAAATGGAAAAAAGGAATTTCGTGTTTTGATAAAATACTGTTTTCTGAAGGGAAAAAATACGGTGGAAGCAACAACTTGGCTTGATAATGAGTTTCCGGACTCTGCCCCAGGGAAATCAACAATAATTGATTGGTATGCAAAATTCAAGCGTGGTGAAATGAGCACGGAGGACGGTGAACGCAGTGGATGCCCGAAAGAGGTGGTTACCGACGAAAACATCAAAAAATCCAAAAAATGATTTTGAATGACCGTAAAATGAAGTTGATCGAGATAGCAGAGGCCTTAAAGATATCATATGAATGTGTTGGTCATATCATTCATTGGTATGCAAAATTCAAGCGTGGTGAAATGAGCACGGAGAACGGTGAAAGCAGTGGACGCCCGAAAGAGGTGGTTACCGACGAAAACATCAAAAAAATCCATAAAATGATTTTGAATGAGATAGCAGAGGCCTTAAAGATATCAAAGGAACCTGTTGGTCATATCATTCTTCAATATTTGGATATGCGGAAGCTCTGTGCAAAATGGGTTCCGCGCGAGCTCACATTTGACCAAAAACAATAGCGTGTTGATGATTGTGAGCGGTGTTTGCAGCTGTTAACTCGTAATACACCCGAGTTTTTCCGTCGATATGTGACAATGGATGAAACATGGCTCCATCACTACAATCCTGAGTCCAATCGACAGTCGGCTGAGTGGGCAGCGACCGGTGAACCGTCTCCGAAGCGTGGAAAGACTCAAAAGCCCGCTGGCAAAGTAATGGCCTCTGTTTTTTTGGATGCGCATGGAATAATTTTTATCGATTATCTTGAGAAGGGAAAAACCATCAACAGTGACTATTATATGGCGTTATTGGAGAATATGAAGAAGAAAAAAGTGTGGTTCCACAGCACAACGCACCGTGCCACAAGTCATTGAGAACGATGGCAAAAATTCATGAATTGGGCTTCGAATTGCTTCCCCACCCACCGTATTCTCTAGATCCTTTTTTCCAGTTTTTTTTCACAATAACAAAAGTTGCTTCACAAAAGTCGCTCTATCTCACAAACTAATGGACTTACAGACGTCAAATTTTGACACGAATCATTTGAAGGTTGGTACTATATAAAAATAATATATATATATATTAATACGCTACACTTTTTTTTGGGTACATATTGTGGGCGTGTGCGGGGGTATTATGCGATAAATGTGGTATCAAATGAAAGGTAATTTTCTGTAGATATGGCGAATCGCCTTAATTTTTTAAATTGATGCATTTTTCATGGAGAAAATTGCATTTTTCTAAAATTATTGACGTTGTTGTCGTTGTTGTGTTGTAGTTTGAGAGTGAGAGCGAGAGAGTTGTTGTTTGGTTTGTTGTAGCGTGTGGATGGGTGTGTGTACATTGTGTGTTGGCTTTTGTTATGTTGGCATGGGGGAGAGTAAGCTTGAGAATGATAATGTGAGAGTTGATTGGGAGCTAAAGCAATGGGAATAATAGAATTGTAAGATGATAATAGATAGGGTGGGTGTGGGAGTGTGGTTTTATATTTTACGTGATCTGTTAGCCGTATATATTTCTAAAGATTCAGGCTCACTTAGACTATTCAGTCCATTGTGATATTTAGCAATAGTAATTTTGAAAAGTAATATTTTGTACTTAGTTTGTTAAAGAAAATTTAGAAACATAAATTACATTATTTTAATTTAAATTTATTTAAGCCTGCTGATATAGGGATGCCATATACGGATATATGTTTGTTACAATGGGGGTATATTTTTGATAACTAAAACTTCATACAACAGTATAAAGGAGAATAAAATGTACGTATGAAATGTTTATGTAAGAATGAACTAAATAAATTACACCGTATATATTTCTAAAGGCGTTAGAAATAGTAATTTTGAAAAGTTATATTATACTAATTTTATTCAAGAAAATTTAAACAATAAATTACACCATTTTAATTTTAATTTTAAGCCTGTTTCTATAGGGATGCCATATATGGATATATGGTTGTTACAATGGGGGTATATTTTGGATAACTACAAATTTCATACGAAATTGTAAAAGAGAATAAAATGTTCGTATGAAATGTTTATGTACATTCGCAGAAAAAGTAAACTGTTTTATAGCAAGAACGAACTAAATACATTACACCGTTCGAAAATTGAAATAAATTATAATTTATGTTTTGAGATTTTCACTAAGCGTTGTTAAAACCAGGGAAATTTAATACTCTGGTGTACTTTATAACTACAACTCCCGAAATTACGCCCTCTCATAGAAGAAAAAAGTAAAGAACAACATCATTGGCGACAATTCATAACCATTTTAACCATACTGTAGTTCATTGTTAGTATATTTGGGCATCGTATGAAAATTTTCTTTTGCGTTAGATCACATTGAATTTACGTGTACGATCATTGAACTTAATACCCACGTTTAGTTCATGAAATGTTTGACACATACTTAATAAAATTTCATTGGGATTTGGAAAATTTCGAAAAATAATAATAAAATTGAACTATATACAAACATATTTTTTTCCAATAAAAATAAGCTAAATTTAGCGTTAGTTTAGCTAAAATTTTTTACAATATTTACTATAGAAATAAAATTTTAACAAAATTTTCTATAGAAATAATATTTTGAGAGAGCAGTGATAGAGGGAAGAGAGGGAGTTTTAGCAATGGGGGAAACATAATGTTTTTTTTTTTTTTTTTTTGTATAGACAAACGATTGTAATAGATAAGGTGGGTGGGGGAGTGAGATGGACGGCTTTTTGTTTTAGTACTGAAATGATCAGTTAGCCGTACATATTTTTAAAGGAGTTAGCAATACTATTATTACATGTATTTCGCTTGAGAAATTTTGAAACAATAAATTATTTTGCTTTAATTGAAATCCATAATATGTGGCTTTAAAAATTCCATTTTATAAAAATTTAGAGTATGCGAAAAGTTTGTTTTTATAATTTTTCAATAAAGGTGGGTATTAAGTTCACATTATCACACTAAAGTAGTCTTTTTTTCTCTGTTACTTTTCTTTAATAATCAATTTTAAAGAAAAAAACTTTTTACATGTTTTTATGTTAGCCTAATATTATTGCACGCTGGATTTTTAAAATTATGCTTTGGACCATTCCTCACCAAGTTATAATAATGTTTTTCAAAAAAGTTGTAATTTCTTTCTCTTCTTACAGATTTATTCTCAATTTAAGCGGATGAACTCGACCTTTGAACCAACCTCAAATGAGTAACATAAAGGAACACTACATTTTATAAAACTTTCTAAAAATGTGTGGTTACATTTGTATAAATAGTGTACCACTACTCCGATTTAACTTTACTTGCACACACTATAGAAGAACAATGTAAAATATCAGTTACAGAAGACTGTTTTAAAAACTAACTAAAGCGAAGTGTGTAAATTGTATGATATGTGGATATAGAATTCGCTAGAGTTCCATATCATCTAGGACCTTTATACCACCAGTTAAAGGCTTACAATGCACTCGATTTTCGAGTGCCAGGAAGGCTAGTATGTATTTAATACTAGCAACGCCATCTATGTGTCAGACCGGGGACTTATCAGCCAACTTGTTATGTTGAATAATAAAAACGAATTTTGACAAAAAATGTGTTTTTCTTTGTTAGACCGGGTTCTTATCAGCCAACCTGTTACAAGTCCAGTTTTGTTTTTAGAGTACCATTTTACGCAAATGTAGTACATGATATCGACAAGGTTATTCGTTATTTTTTCGTATTTTTATTTTTATTTTTACAAATATAAATTTTAAGATATTTTTCTCTATTGTCTATATAAATTTTATCTAAATATAATTTATAAGTTATAGTTTACAAATAACAAATTATTTAAAATAATTTGACATTGCAATGTAAGTAATTGTTTTGTTTTGTAAGATTTGGAATATAAAAATTATAGTAAAGTAGTCTCTTGAAATTAATACTAATTAATATATTAATTAAGAATCTTAACTCTCAATGCCGAATAAATATTTAGTCGCATAATTTATTAGGGATAGATAAGCATATAGTCAAAGATATATTTAATTAAAACAAAAGCGTTTTTTTTTATTAAATCAGAACTTCAATTTTTTTAACAATATTATTACGGCGTTTGTCAAATGAACATGAAAATGAAATATTTTTAAGTTTTTCTGGTGCTATTAAAGGATTCGCTTTAAACTCTCTGTATGCAATCATGGATACGATTGTCATAAATTCCATTCAATTGCCGAGTAAATGTTTATATTCACATCTTTACCGCATTCAGTAACCGAGAGCTTTATATTGATTACAATATAAAAAAAATAATTAAACTATTGTTTTTTTCTTGTGAGCAATATTTAAAATTTTAGGAAGTTCGCAATAGTGATTATAAATATAACGAATATTTTTACCAAGATGTATTCCCCAATGCAAATTAAGTTTCTTTATATATACAATATTCTTAAAATGTCTTTTATAATGAAGGCTACAATCTACCTACTAAAAGCCATATAAGAAATAAATGTGATATATATGCTTATATTTAATTGCCTTCATAATAATTCGTTTTGGTATATTCATTATTAAACGTATTACTTTGGATTACCTAGCTGCCTTAACTATTTTTATTAATATTCCGGATATTAATTTTACATATTTGTTTTTTTTTTTTTTTTTTTTTTTAATTTACAATTTCTTTGGGACGCATTAGCATAAATAAGACCCTAATTATTTGTTGATCGCTCTGGTAGACCAGTACGTGTTATAACACTGGTAGGAATTTCATTAGTCGGTGTTGTTCGGGGTACATCAATGGAGGGTACTCTGGAAATATAATAAATATAAAAAAAATAATAAATATAAATAAATAATAAATTAATTCTTATACTATATAGATGTCAAAGACGTTTTTAATTTAATTTTGTAATATTTCTGATATAAAAAAAAATATATACAGTGAAAACCTCTCAAACTGGGACACTCAGAAAACCGAAGACCTCTCAAAAGTGGATATTTGCCGTGACATGATTGCTATATTAAAATATTAAAATAAACCTCTGATAACTTAATCCCTCCCAAATGTGGAAAAAATTCAGGTGACCGTGAGTATCCAATTTCGAGGGGTTGCACTGTATATAACCCAGAAAAATTATTACCAATATTTTTTCAATTAAAATTTTAATTGAATTTGAACTTTTTAATTGAAATAATTAATTTCAATTTAGTGTTTAATCAAAACTCAATCAATCACATAAATGTATTGAATTAATTAAATATTTAATTGGATCAATAAAGTTTTTAGTTGGCTTCAGTGATAGTTTCGAATTCTTCCTATTTATACAAAGACAATAAACGTTTCCACGCTGTCCTGGTTTATGTTGTTCCAAAAATATAACACGATTTTTATACGCACCACCATAGAATGGTGATGGGGGTATAATAAGTTTGTCATGCCGTTTGTAACACATGGAAATATCGATTTCCGACTATATAAAGTATATATATTCTTGATCAGGGAGAAATTCTAAGACGATATAACCATGCCCGTCTGTCTGGCTGTCTGTCTGTTGTAATCACGCTACAGTCTTCAATAATGGAGCAATCGTGCTGAAGTTTTGCACAAACTCGTCTTTTGTCTGCAGACTGGTCAAGTTCGAAGATGGGCTATATCGGTACAGGTTTTGATATAGTCCCCATATAAACTGACCTCCCGATTTGGGGTCTTGGGCTTATAGAAATCGTAGTTTTTATCCAATTGCCTGAAATTTGAAATCTAGAGGTATTGTAGGACCACAAATACGTGTGCCAAAAATTGCGAGTATCGGTCCATGTTTTGGTATAGCCCCCATATAGACCGATCTCCCGATTTTATTTCTTGGGCTTATAGAAACCGCAGTTTTTATTCAATTTACCTGAACTTGGAAATCTAGAGGTATTGTAGGACCACAAACACGTGTGCCAAAAATTGTGAGTATCGGTCCATATTTTGGTATAGCCCCCATATAGACCGATCTCCCGATTTCACTTCTTGGGCTTATGAAACCGCAGTTTTTATTCAATTTACCTGAAATTGGAAATCTAGAGGTATTGTAGGACCACAAATACGTGTGCCAAAAATTGTGAGTATCGGTCCATGTTTTTGTATGGTCCCCATATAAAACGACCTCCCGATTTGGGGTCTTGGGCTTATAGAAACCGTAGTTTTTATCCACTTTGTCTGAAATTGGAAATCTAGAGGTATTTTAGGACCATAAAGAGGTGTGCCGAAAATGGTGAGCATCGGTCCAAATTTTGGTATAGCCCCCATATAGACCGACCTCCCGATTTGGGGTCTTGGGCTTATAGAAACCGCAGTTTTTATTCAATTTACCTGAACTTGGAAATCTAGAGGTATTGTAGGACCATAAAGAGGTGTGCCGAAAATGGTGAGTATCGGTCCATATTTTGGTATAGCCCCCATATAGACCGATTTCCCGATTTTACTCCTTGGGCTTCTAAAATCCGAAGTTTTTATCCTATTTGCCTGAAATTGGAAATCTAGAGGTATTTTCGAGCCATAAAGAGGTGTGCCGACAACGGTGAGTATCGGTCCATATTTTAGTATAGCCCCCATAAGAACGATCTCCCGATTTAACACCTTGGGTTTCGAGAAACCGTAGTTTTTATTCGATTTGCCGGAAATTGTAAATATTCTGGTATTTTAGGCTCACAAAAACGTGTATCGGATTAAATTTTTATCGGTCCATTTGGTAATGCCTCCAATTAAGGAGATATCCGTTTAATTATTAACATTGATTTACAAGGAAAGAATTATCTTCGTTAATTTTACGAAATCTTCTTCATTAGGTTAGGTTAGGTCAGGTTAGGTTAGGTGGCAGCCCGATGTATCAGGCTCACTTAGACTATTCAGTCCATTGTGATACCACATTGGTGCACTTCTCTCTTATCACTGAGTGCTGTCCGATTCCATGTTAAGCTCAATGACAAGGGACCTCCTTTTTATAGACGAGTCCGAACGGCGTTCCACATTGCAGTGAAACCACTTGGAGAAGCTTAGAAACCCTCAGAAATGTCACCAGCATTACTGAGGTGGGATAATCCACCGCTGAAAAACTTATTGGTGTTCGGCCGAAGCAGGAATCGAACCAACGACCTTGTGTATGCAAGGCGGGCATGCTAACCATTGCACCACAGTGGCTCCCATCTTTTTCATTAACTTTCATCATTAACCCTTTCACTACCGATGTCCACTACAGAGGACATTCGAAAACAGCTCCAAACTCTAACTCCCCACTTAGTTTGGATTTATTTCTCGATGATATTTTAAATTAGAGAGTCTTATCTAAATAAAATATAAATATTTTCCATATTGCTGGGCACTAAAATGTATTTTCATAAACGAAAAATACACAACTTTGAGACAATTTTTCTATTGTACGTCTCTAGTAAATGGATATTCATATAAAAACTATGGCCCAACACTTCAGCAGATATTACAGGCCAAATAGCTTTTAGTTTCGTATGACCATTTGGTCACAATTCAAGAATAAAGTTTTCGAAACAAAAACATATAACTTTATAAATAATTGAGGTAGACCTTCCAAATTTCAATATTTTTTCTACATATTGTTAGTACGAGTAGAAACAGAGGAAAAATGAAAGTTTTTAACGTTAGGTTTAATTCGGTAGTGAAAGGGTTAAATGTCATGTTAAAGTATGAAAATTTTTCTTAAAAACTGTGAAAAATTTCACAAAATTTGATATAGATTTAGCAAAGAGCATTTTTCAATGGGAAGAGTGGAACATTTTCATGTCGTCAATGAAAGTATACATAAATATTACCCAATGTTCATTACAAGAAAGAAAAGATATATTGAATTTTGGAAATCGTTGCCTTTGTTCAATTTCAATGACAATTTTCGTTAAACTTTAGCTTACAGTGTAAAAGTCTTACACCCAATAAACATTTCAAAAAGATTTTGCAACGACCATCTTTCAAATGAAACATTTTCATATCGACAATGAAAATCTTCATTAATAATACACATAGTTCACTACAACCACGAAAAGTTACATTGTATTTAGGAAATCGTTGCATTGGCTCAATTTCAATGACAATTTAAAAATGTAAAATTTTACAAGCAAAATTTCGTAAAGATTTAGCGAAAATCATCATTGATTGGGAAAATGTAACATTTTCATGCCGGCAATGAACATTTTCATTAGTAGGTTAGAAAGTTCATTACAACCATGAAAAGTTACATTGTATTTACGAAATTATGTCGTTGGTTCTATTTCAATGACAAATGTCCTTTAACTGTTACATGCCCTGCAAGAGTTTTTATCTCCTTTTACTTACTTGAAATTCTGAGCACTCGGCAACTGAGGTGACTGACTCTGAGAAGGCGGATTACTATACGGTGACTGACTATCGGATGTGACATGCGGTCGTGACATATTTAAAGTCATTTCTGGATTAACAATCGATATATTACGTGGACTTCCTGTTGTCATATCCTGCAGATCATTATGGCTAGATGTTTGAGCATTTAAGGGTAAACCCATAGGGGAAACCTGCGATGGATATAAAGTTCCATTGGGTATCATTAGAGAGCCACCGCCTGGAGGTAGACCTAAAAAATGAAAACAAAATCACAATCAATCAAAATTCAAGTAGTCTTTTGAATTTCTCTTCTTACTTGGCAAAGGAGGCCTCATTTGGCCAACACCATTATTCTTTGGCTTACGTTTTCTCTTCTGTATTCCCTCTTTTTTCATCGACAAAGGACGATTCATATTGTGCAGTTTGTAGTATAGACCACAAGCATTACACACCGGATTGCCTTCATTGTTTCGTCGCCATAGAGTTGTCGAATTTGTCGAACAATTGGCACAAGTGACACCAGTTCGTCGATTATTTGCATTATTGGTTGCCGCTGCTTTGGGTTTCGTTTGCCTTGGACCCATACGCATTGGACGGTAATTGGGTGTACTACAACTTGGACAAAATATATCGTTCCCTTTACGCACTAGCACGGATCCGCATTGTTCACATTTGGCCTCGGTAAATGGAGGAGGATGCAAACCCGAATCATATCCAATTGATGTTGCTGGTGACCATGATGCTGATGGTATATTACTGGGATTATATTCCTCAACCACCTGGTGATGATAATTCTAGATATTAGAATTGTTAACATTCATAATGTTTCGATGTTTGTTTTGTGTGGGTGTGTGGTATTATTAGATTTTGGAGAGTGTGGGGAGATGTTGTGAACGGCAGGGGCCAAAAAATGGAAATAAAAAATCAAAAGAGGCTGATAAGTGTTATGGGATGGACGATTTTTAATTAATAGAATGGTGATGATGTGAGAACCTAACTCAGGCATTGGTTAAAATACTTAGTAATGTTGACATTATTTTCATTAATTCAACCATGTAAAATTGGAATACAAGCGGGACCCAATATTACGGTCACAAAGTTTAAACTCGGCCCCAAAAAGGAGTACGCTTTTCATTTATTGATAAATTGACCATTATATCTCATGTGATGTTCGAGGAAAGTGTTTACACAGAAATATCACCAAATTTTTTAATTAAACTCTAAATGTTTAACTGGCGCAGTAACAGGATACTGGTAATACACCAGAAAATCAATTGGTTTCCTCCAGTAGCAACCCTTAAAAAATTTGCCAGTTTTTTCATGAAAAACAATCGTGAGTAACAACATTACATTATAAATTAATATTCTAATTAAAATCGGAGATTGATATCATTTTTGTGATTGTAAAATACTTAACTGGTACAACAATAGGTTACAGGTACAGTGCAAAGGAGTCGATTCATTTCCTCTAATTTCAACCCCTGATAAATTCGCCAGTTTTTTGCATTAAAAGCTATCGTGAGTGGGACAACTATATTTAAAATTATTATATTAATTAAAATCAATATATTACTGGTAATGCATGTAGGAGTCAATTGGTTTCCCCCAATTTGAACTAAATTCGAAAGTTTTTTTTTTTTAATCAAAAGTTGGGAGCCACCGTGGTGCAATGGTTAGCATGCCCGCCTTTCATAAACAAGGTCGTGGGTTCGATTCCAGCTTCGACCGAACACCAAAAAGTTTTTCAGCGGTGGATTATCCCACCTCGGTAATGCTGGTGACATTTCTGAGGGTTTCAAAGCTTCTCTAAGTGGTTTCAGTGCAATGTGGAACGCCGTTCGGACTCGGCTATAAAAAGGAGGTCGCTTTAACATGGAATCGGTCAACACTAAGTGATAAGTTCACCAATGTGGTATCACAATGGACTGAATAGTCTAAGTGAGACTGATACATCGGGCTGCCACCTAACCTAACCTTAATTAAAAGTTATCGTGAGTGGAACAAATATATTTGAAATTAATATTTTAATTAAAATAGTCGTGATTCAAAAATACTTAACTGGTACAACAATAGGTTACTGGTAATGTACAAAGGAGTCAATTCGTTTCCTCCAATTTCAACTCTTGATAAATTCGTCACTTTTTTTGCACTAAAAGTTATCGTGAGTGGAAAAAATATATTTGACATTAATATTTTAATTAAAATGTCATTTTTATGATTGAAATTATCAACTGGTTCAACAATAGATTACTGGTAATGCATGAAGGAGTCAATTGGTTTTCTCCAAATTTCGAAAGTTTTCTGCATTAAAAGTTATCGTGGGGGGAACAACTATATTTTAAATTAATATTTTAATTAAAATCGGTGATATATCATTTTGATGAAGGGAATAGTCTTTACCGGTATAACAAGAGGTTACTGGTTATGCACGATGGAGCCCATTGTTTTCTTCCAATGACAATCCTTGAAAAAGTCGCAAAATTTTTGCTTTACTGGTAATATTGAGGTTCAAACATAGACTGAAAGAAGAGTTTTCTATTCTGAGGAACGAAATTTTAGGCAAGGGAAGTTTTCTTTTGAGGCAAAAAATTCTTTAAAAAATATTAGGGACAATCGTTGGATTATTTGTTATAAATCCAGGTTAATTTCCTTTTAAAGGCAATACTTTACATTAAAATGGAATTTCTAAAAAAACATATTTCATAAAACTCTAACTGCTGCTATAGTAATCGATACTTATGGTTTTAAAATAAAATGACATAAATTTTGGATGGCGAATTAGGCAATTTTGCAATTTTTAAAAGTGAAATTATGACAAATAAGTTGAATCAAAAATTATACTTACGAAACCCATATTGGGATATTCAACTCCAGATGTTGACCAGAGGGCTTGCTCTGGCACCCCCGTATTGACAGTGTCATATAATCCCATCGGCTGATATTGTATTGGTTGACGGATCAAACTAAAATTTGGATCCTTATTCGAAATAAGTTGATTGGGTGCCGTTGTCACACTATATACAGTATTATTCTGAGTCAATTGATACGAGGATGTAGAAGAGAAATTCAAATAATGAGCATTACCCAAATCGGTAAAAGTTTTACTCTCATTGCCATGGGTTGCAGGCGCTCCGGCATCACCTACATTTGGATCATAGTACAAAGGTGGCGGACCATTACCATTATCACTGAGGGCATTTGTACTATAACGAGGATCATCCTCAAAGCGTAAGGTCGAACCTATATGCGCCGGATGTGGTAGGGTATGCGTGCCAGAACTTGATAAATTATGGGGATTTTGATGATGCAATGCAGATGTTGAGACCACTAGAGGTTCGGTATAACTACTATTTGGTGTTGGACATTGGGTATGATGTTGCATATGTTGTTGACCAGCTTCGCTGCCCACATGCTCTTTTTCTATCGACTCCAATTTAATGGCTCCCGATGGTGAACCCGTGGCACATATTATCTGTTGACCATTTTCATTGGTGGCATAAGTGTAGATAGTTGTACCAGGTGGATGTTGATGATCTTCGTTACGTGGTGCCATTTGAACATAATCACTGGGTGAATGTAAACGCTGATATTCGTTAATAGGTTCAGGTTGGTCGGGATCACGATGTTCACTGACCCTATAGAAAAAGATGACAAAAAATAGTGATCATTAAAAAGGAAATGCTGACAAAATGAGCTGATAAAAACACACAAAAAAATCAAAAAAAATTCAAACAAAAATCTTAGTTGAATTCATTGGTATAGAAATAAAATTTTGACAAAATTTTCTATAGAAATAACATTTTGACAATATTTTTTATAGAAATAAAATTTTGACAAAATTTTTTATAGAAATAAAATGTAGACAAAATTTTCTATAGAAATAAAATTTTGACAAAATTTTCTAAACAAATAAAATTTTTATAAAACTTTCTATAAAAATAAAAAATTGACAAAATATTCTACCAAAATAAAAGTTTGACAAAATTTTCTATAAAAATAAAATTTTGACAAAATTTTCTATAAAAATAAAATTTTGACAAAATTTTCTATAAAAATAAAATTTTGACAAAATTTTCTATAAAAATAAAATTTTGACAAAATTTTCTATAAAAATAAAATTTTGACAAAATTTTTTATAAAAATAAAAGTTTGACAAAATTTTCTACAGATATAAAATTTTGACTAAATTTTCTATAGATATAAAATTTTGACATAATTTTCTATAGATATAAAATTTTGACATAATTTTCCATAAAAATAAAATTTTGACAAAATTTTCTATAAAAATAAAATTTTGACAAAATTTTCTATAAAAGTAAAATTTTGACATAATTTTCTATAAAAATAAAATTTTGACAAAATTTTCTTTAAAAATAAAATTTTAACAAAGTTTTCTATAAACATAAAATTTTGACAAAATTTTCTATAGAAATATAATGTTGATAAAATTTTCTATAGAAACAAAATTTTGACAAAATTTTCTATAAAAATAAAATTTTGACAAACTTTTCTATAAAAATTAAATGTTGACGAAATTTTCTATAAAAATAAAATTTTTACAAAATTTTCTATAGAAATAAAATGTTGACAAAATTTTCTATTGAAATAAAATTTTGATAAAATTTTCTATAGAAATAAAATGTTGACAAAATTTTTTATAGAAATCAAATTTTGACAAAAATTTTCTATAGAAATAAAATATTGACAAAATTTTCTATAGAAATAAAATTTTCACAAAATTTTCTATAACAATAAAATGTTGACCAATTCTATAGAAATAAAATATTGACATTTTTTTTTGGAAATAAAATTTTGACAAAATTTTCTATAGATATAAAATTTTGACAAAATTTTCTATAGATATAAAATTTTGACATAATTTTCTATAAAAATAAAATTTTGACAAAATTTTCTATAAAAATAAAATTTTGTCACAATTTTCTATAAAAATAAAACTTTGACAAAATTTTCTATAAAAATAAATTTTGACAAAATTTTCTATAAAAATAAAATCTTGACAAAATTTTCTATAAAAATAAAATTTTGACAAAAATTTTCTATAGAAATAAAATTGTAACAAACTTTTCTATAACAATAAATGTTGACATAATTTTCTATAAAAATAAAATTTCCACAAAATTTTCTATAAAAATAAAATTTTGACAAAATTTTCTATAAAAATAAAATTTGACATAATTTTCTATAAAAATAAAATGTTGACAAAATTTTCTATAAAAATAAAATTTTGACAACATTTTCTATAGAAATAAAATTGTAACAAACTTTTTTAAAACAATAAATGTTGACCAAATTTTCTATAGAAATAAAATTTTGACAAAATTTTCTATAGAAATAAAATTTTGACTAAATTTTCTATAGAAATAAAATTTTGACTAAATTTTCTATAGATATAAAATTTTGACAAAGTTTTCTATAGAAATAAAATTGTAACAAAATTTTCTATAACAATAAAATTTTGACAAAATTTTCTATAGAAATAAAATATTGACAATTTTTTTTTTGAAATAAAATGTTGACAAAGTTTTCTATAGAAATAAAATTTTGACAAATATTTAATGTATTTAAATTTTTTTTAATCAAAGTAGTCACATAAAATGATAGCATCAAATAATTTTTTAATTGGGGTTAGTGATTGATACTATCATTTCAGTGATTGAAGAAGTTTCAATTAAAATTATTTAGTTTAGTGTCTCAAAACAAAAAATATTTTTTTCTATGTATGTTACACATTCCGTAATTAAATTAAGCCACTAACTTTATACTTACAGTTCTCCACTTGTTGTTAGAATCCTTCGCTGTGTTGGTCGTTGAATTGTCACAAAACTTTCGGGTACTGAATGTCCTACGGTTTGTTGTTGTTGCTGCGGGTTACTCTGACTTTGATTCTGATTCTGTATAACGGCATTAAGTGGTTGCGTTTGCTGAGTGTGAATAATTGTTGGGGTATTCTGTTGCTGTTGAGAGTTTGGTGTTAATGGCTGCTGCTGTTGTTGCTGTACTGATGCCGAAGACTGATGCTGTGGGTGTGGATTGTGATTTGAATTCGTATTTAATTGTTGGGGTTGCGTTTGTTGTGGAGCCTCAACTTGATTTGGTTTTTCCAAAGTAGTTGCAGAATTCTGATTTAAATTCTCCTGGCCATTTGACTCAGTTTTTATTTTGCTTAGGAGTTGTTGATGCTGTTGCTGTTGCTGTTGTTGTTGCTGTTGCTGATGATGTTGCATTTGTTGTTGCTGTTGCGCTTGCTCCATCTACAATGGAATATGAAATGAAAATGACTAAAGTTCATGGAGTCATTATTCTTTTAGGTATGACTAAAAAACGATTTCTCTTATTTACTTTGGAGTGTAAGTTGCCTCTCTCTCTCATTATGTCATAAATATGAACATTTTCCAAGTTCCGGTCTAACAGGCGGATATTTAGAGTTTTTTTCTTATGTATGTTATATTGTGTGTTGGGACGTATGCCTAACTATATCTTGCAATAAGTTGACGTTATTACAAATTTCCGTTAAAACCTTCTTCTCTGTGCAAATAATGTTTGCCATAACAAAGTTGTTTGTTGTGACAAAAAAACGTGCTAAAAACGTAGGCGAATGAGAAAATGTGGCAATGGCGTTTTACTTGTGACCCTATATTAGGATAGGTTGGGTGGTAGGTGATAATGCAGGTGGACTTATCTAATATCAAAGATGAATGTTCACACACGAAACTAGAATATTCACTCAAAAAAATTTACTTGGATCCAAAGAAATGTACCTTTCTTAACAAATAGACTGTCCGAAAGACGGACATTACTACAATCAAAAAAATTGAACTCTCTATTTCACTAAAGTCAATTTAACTTTATTTTAGTCCATGGAATTATAACGTTTGGAGAAAGTTTTCTTTATTCTAATAATTTTTTTCGCACGTTAGTTAAATGAACTAAAAAACGGTGAATATTATACACAAATGAAGCACAAAGATTTACAAGATTTACTTAAAATTTTTAAATTTTACTACAAATGCGCGCATCTTGAACTTCGTATGGCACTAAAGACATTCTTGCCATTTTGAATTCCAATTTTTTCCTTCACACTACAAAATTTTCGTTAACAAGTGAAAAAAATTAATTATGCCTAATAAATTTTCTTGAATTTGTTGAAAAATATTGACTTATTTTTGTGACATCGGCGAGACGTCAGGCTTATTAGCACTGCTTAGTTAAAATTTTCTAAAAATAATCTAAATTTTGTAAAATTTACCAAAAATTTTCTTCACTGTTTTTTTCAGTGTAGATTGTTTTACAATTTCACCCTCGGAAGTTGGTATTTCGGTGTAGAACAAACAGAATAACAAACATATTATACCTCAAACCTGATGCATTGAAAAACGTAGGCCTATTTCATAATATTAAGAGCAAATTTCCTTTAAAATAATTAAAATAATTAATTGCCTTAAAAATTTTTGAATTTAAGACACTATTCTCGGAAATTTGCTTCACTCCAACAATATGCTATATCTAAGTTAATTGGATATTCAGATTTTGGTTTAAAATTAAAGAAAACACATATCTCGTTCAGTGATCTAAGCAACTAGAAGACTGTCAAATTACTCAACGTGATTTTTACTTTTCTTACGGAGATTTAATTTTATACTTTTTTACAAAACTATCAATTATAACAATTGAAAAATGCTTAACTGGTACAACAATAGGTTACTGGTAAAGAGCGAGGGAGTGAATTGGCTTCCACCACTTACAACTCTTGAGAAATCCGGAAGATTTTTTCATTAAAACTAGTGGCGAGTTCAAAAGCTAAATTTTCAATTAATATCTTAATTAACATCGGTGATTTCGTGATTGAAAAATTCTTAACTAGTTCTACAATAGGTTACTGGTAATGTTCATTGGAGTCATTTGGATTCGTTCAATGACAAATTTAATCAATTCGCCATTAAAATCGTATGTTCACCACTGTGGTATCACAATGGACTGAATGATCTAAGTGAGACTGAAATAGCGGGCTGCCACTATACCCAACCTAACCTAAGATTTTTGAAGAATTTTTTAGGTAAAAAAAAAAACATTTGTAGGTTATATAGATAATCTTTAAATTATCTCAGTCAATTGCATATTTAGATTAAAGATAAAAAAGCTTCAAATATAGGCTATGACATTCTTTGAGGACTTTGCATCTTTCGTTTAAAATTTAGAAAGCATATCTCTCATTCATTGGTATAAGCAACAAGTAGAGTGTCAAAATTCCACAACGTGATTTTTATTTTTCTTACCGAAAAACATCAAAGAATTTTATTTTTTGTTTTTTTTTTTTACAAAAACACCAACCATTAAAAATGTATTACAAACAATCATTACAACAATAGCACCTACTATACTAACATAAAAATCAAAATGTCATAAGTTGTTCTTCATTTATGGCTAGGATGGTTGGCTCCCCTACTCCCAAAAAACAAAACAAGAAGAGCCGCCGCCACAAGGCAAAACTTTACATATGAAGCTAACGTCAACATTCTGATACAAGAGTGTCAACAAAAATGTTAAACACCAAAAAAATAAAAACTATTCCAAAACAAGAGGAAATTGTCATAATGCGGTATGTCAGTCAAGTTGTCTTAAGGCATATTATTTGACATCTCCAGAACGCCTACGTCAACAACACTGAAAAAATTGAGAAAATCAAAAATTTAAGCATCATCAGTTTGTGGTTTGAACCGTGAGCTTGATATTCAAAAGTATAAGATCATTATATTTTCTATGGTATTAAAAAAAATTATTCATAGTTTGAGGACTGTAAGTATAACATAAATAGCGTATATTCAATATTCACTGTAAAAATCCAACAAATTTAGTCATGGGAAATATTGAGACATTTTTTTATCCTTCCTTATGTCTTGCTTTAATTGTTTATATGGCTTTTTCCAATGCCATTCTTGTCATTCTTTCATCCGGACAATATTCTCCATGTACTCAAACAATGTTCTGATTTTTTGTTATTGTAACAAAGACTGACATACGGTATGTAAGCATAATGCATTTCTTTTTAATTTGTCAAAATTATTGACATTGTGTTGTGCTAAATAAAGGTGATAACAGGGTAGGAAAAAAGGAAATTTTAATAAAGAATATCAGACGCTGAAAATTACTGAGACTTTTTAATTTTTTTGTCTGAGTTTCATGCCAACAACGCCTTTGTCGGACAATAAACTTCACAACTGAATTTTTATTTTCTATAGAAAATTTTATTTTCGTAGCGTCCCTCAGCAGCATTGGACAATAACAACGAAGCCCCTGGTGCATTGATTAGCATGTCCACCTTGCATACACTGGGTTTCAAACCCAGTTTCGACCAAACACCAAAAAGTTTTTCAGCGGTGGATTATCCCACCTCAGCAATTATGGTGACATTTCTGAGTGTTTCAAAGCTTCGGACTCGGCTATAAAAAGGAGGTCCTTGTCATTGAACTTAGCATAGAATCGGGCAGCACTCAGTGATAAGAGACAAATGCACCACTGTGGTATTACAATGGCCTGAATAGTCTCAGTGAGTCTGAAATATCGGGTTGCCACTATACATATTCCCAGCAAAAAAAAAACAAAAACAAAACAAGCGTCGCAAAAAAATAGTGAAAATGTTCTTTTTGGACCAAAATTGTTACTGTTTGAAATTATTTACTGTTTAAAATATGAAAAAGCGATTTATAAAAAAATTTAATTAAAAGAACTTCCTGCACTCAAAAAAAAGTGAACCCTATATTTCACTAAAGCTGATTTTATTCTCTTTTAGTTCATGGAATTATTACGTTTTAAGAAAGTTTCCATGCCATTAACAATTTTTTGCGTACGTAAGTTAACTTAACTAAAGCAGAAGAAAAAATTATACACAATTGAAGTATAAAGATGAACTAAATTCGTGTCTCCCACAAAATAGTTCAGAATTCCTTAATATTTGTAAATTTTATCAATAATGCGTCCATCATGAACTTCGTATGGCACTAAAGACATTTTTGCAATTTTGAACTCCAATTTTTTTCCTTCAAACTACGAAATTTTCTTTAATAAGTGAAAAATAATAATTTTGTCTGATAAATCTTCTCAAATTTGTCGAAAATTTTTTACTTGTTTTTGCGAAATCGGAGCGACATCTGCGTTTATAATACTGTTTAGTTAAAATTTTCTACAATTAATCAAATTTTTCAACAATTAACTAAAATTTTCTTTCCTGGTGGGTTCACTGTTTTTTCAGTGTGTGTAGTCAAAACAAAGAACATCTTTGGGAGGACATTTGTGGAAGAATTTTTTGCCGCACCCAGATAAGAAGTATGATCACCTCAAACATGTTTCAAGAGCACCATGTTACTTTTTAACAGCCACTATGTAGCATTTTTGTCGCAAAAATATTCTTTTCTTGTCAAACATAACATGCTTTCGGAAATCATATACATAACTTTCGAGAAAAGAAAATGGTTTCGACAAACATGCTACATGTTTTCCATGAAAAAGTAACATTTTGCTCTTGGAACATGGTTGTGGTGATCATATTCCTTCTCTGCGGGCGGGTTGATAACAACGAAAGCAATTTTGGTTATATCTTCAAACATACTATATATATATATATATATATATATATATATATATATATATATATATATATATATATATATATATATATATATATATATATATATATATATATATATATATATATATATATATATATATATATATATATATATATATATATATATATATATATATATATATATATATATATATATATATATATATATATATATATATATATATATATATATATATATATATATATATATATATATATATATATATATACTAATTTTGTCATTCCGTTTGCAACACATCGGAATATTGTTTTCAAATTCAGAAAATTAAAAATATTCTTGGTCGCGCTCGAAATTCTATGTCGATCTAGGTTTTTCCGTCCATCTGTGGAAATCACACTAACTTCCGAACGAAACCAGCCGTCGACTTGAAACTTGGCGCAAATAGTTTTTCATTGATATAGGCCAGCTGGTATTGCAAATGGGCCATATCGAAGCTATCCTCAGATTAGACTTCTGGAGTCTTCTGTATGTTTTTTAGGTACTCATGTGTTGTTCCGGAAACCATTGATGCTATGAACCAACTGATATACCAAGATCGTCATGAGATCTATTGTGGGATTGATACAAGCTTAGGCGTTAGTGCAACAAGCATACATTCAATATTGCAAGAACATTTGAAGGTTAAAAAAATCTGTTCGCGTTGGTTGCCCATCGCTTAAAAAAGACTCGTGTCGATGCATCCAAAGAAATATTCCAAAAATACGATTGCGGTGTATCGAAGCACGTCTTTGACGTAACAGGTGATGAATCGTGGATTTACGCGTATAAGCCAGAAAGTAGATAGCAGCCGACTGTATGATTGTTTCAAGATGAACCAAATCGAAAATGGGTTGATTGCAAACGAAGCACTACGAAGCAAATGAACGCCATTTTTTTTTTTGGAACAACGTATAACAGTCAATTCTGAATGATATACAACCATATGTTTGCCAGTTATCCTCCAAGAAATAAAGAAAATCGACCACCGAAGATGGATCATTCTTCTCCACGACAATGCCTGCATTTTTGAGCACTCAATTGAATGATTTGTCATCCGCCGCATTAGAGACTA
The DNA here is from genome assembly GCF_050003625.1 of Haematobia irritans. Taxonomy (NCBI): domain Eukaryota; kingdom Metazoa; phylum Arthropoda; class Insecta; order Diptera; family Muscidae; genus Haematobia; species Haematobia irritans. The sequence continues at coordinate 12,044,539 of NC_134397.1, forward strand.
TACCATGTACTACATGGTAAAGTACTTGCTATAGTCTCTAACTACCATGCACAAACTGGTCCACATCGGTTCATAATTGTATATAGCCCTCATATAAACCGATCCCCAGATTTGGCTTGCGGAGCCTCTAAGAGAAGCAAATTTCATCCGATTCGGTTGAAATTTGCTACGTGGTGTTAGTATATGATCTCTAACAAACCATGCCAGAATTGACCCATATCGGTCCATAATTATATATAACCTCCATACACACAAAAAAAATCACGAAAATTTTTCCAATTAAAATTTTGATTGATTAATATTCAATTAAAAATTTAATTGATTCAACAATTTTTTTAATTGAAACAAAAATCACTCACAAAAATAATGGTATCAATTATTTTTTTAATTGAATCAATTAACTTTTAAATTGACCTTCAATTAACTTTTTAATTGATGCTATCATTTCCGTGATTGAAGACATTTCAATTAAAAATTAATTGGATCAATTAATTTCGTGATTAAATCAGAAAACAATTTTTTGTGTGTATGAACCGATCCCCAGATTTGACCTCCGGAGCCTCTTGGAGGAGCGAAATTCATCCGATCCGGTTGAAATTTGGTACATTTTGCTAGTGTATGGCCGATAGCAACCATGCCAAAATTGGTCCGTATCGACCTATATTATATATAGGCCCCAAAAATTGTATATTTCTATAGAAAATTTTGTCAAAATTTTATTTCTATAGAAAATTTTGTCAGAATTTTATTTCTGTAGAAACTTTTGTCAAAATGTTATTTCTATAGAAAAATTATGAGGCATTTCATAGTTGGAGAGGAATGTTTGCAAAATCTTCCAAAACATCAAGAATTCTACCAATCTATCAAACAGTAAAAAATCTGCCATTTTTGGTAGACTCGTGTTCATAATTGTATATATCCCCCATATAAAGCAACCCAGCAAAAAATACTTCAGCAGTAGGAGGTTAATTACGCTTTTTCATATACAATAAAGTAGGCAGTGCATCCACACTGTATCAGTGGCAATAACGTAAACGAATAATCAAACTTGCGATCATTCGTTTACGTTATTGCAACCAATTCATGCAGTATAGATGCATGAAAGGTAGTGCTGTTTTCCTTCGCGCCAACAATGTTAACTTAAGATTATACATCACTTCTGAGCAATATTTCTATTAAAATGAGCAATTATATCAGCGCTATGTAGAAGCTGCTCTAAATCGGGACATCGGCTACAAAAATCAGCGAAGATTCGGTTGTTTTGTAAGCAGTTGGTACTGCCTCTCTCCCTTACAATCCTGCTGAAATAGTGCTTCATTTTTTGCTGGGAACCCCCATATTTCAATTCTGGCTCTATAATTACCGTACAAAAGTTCTTATCGGTTCGTAATTATTTCTCCCCAAATAAATACCGGTCAAGAACTGAATACATACGTATTTAATCGACCTTTATTTTGTCTACTATATATTCCGCATGGACGAACGTACAATTTAGAAGATGATGTTAAGAAGTTTTGTGATGCCTTGCCATCGTTCGCAACCCAAGTAATTTAATTGTGGATTACCGTTTTTAGTAGAAGTTTCTACACAATCCATAAGATTCGGCCTGGCCGAACTTACGACCGTATATACTTGTTTATATTAGTGTATGCAATACTTGTAAAAAATTAAATAACCCAAGGGATCCGCCATCGTCTAACCTTACTTAACTTTGTCAAAATAAGTTCGTCAAAAACTTTTAAAGGTATTTGTTTACCTGTTATAGAAATTTCACTTTATGTATATTTCCTTGCAAACCAAGAATACTGTTATACTGGACAAATATTTGAATATATTGAAATGAGTGTCAAACTTTTTACCAGGAGCATTTCTGAAAAAAAACCTTTTCTTCTTTCTCAGAAAAAACTTCTACCATGACATTATATGTAGTATATCCAATATGAGACCAACATGATTGTTGGTTTGGCGACGAGCTTTTTTGTTTTGTTTTGTTTTATTACTGTCAATTATTTGTCCAATGTGACCATACCGTAGGTCTATAAACGTCAAATGCCTTGGTTTACGTTTACCTGTAGTGACAACAAAATTTCCAAATATCAAGAAAAATGACTCACTTCCTGTAGGAAATATAAAAAATGAAAGCTTCAAAACTCTTTGTATAGGCTAAGGATGATTAATTGGTTGGCAAATATAATTCTAAATATTTCAAAAAATATGGAATTTCCCAAATAATAAAACAGTTGAAATGTTAAAAGCTATAATAATGTATTACAAATTTATAATTGGTATTTTTTCCTTCATTTCATTGGAAAAAATATTTATCGATTATATATCATCAAATAGCAATTATGCGGTGTTTAATGATGATCATATTTTCAAAATGATAAAGAAAAAATTGCTAATTTCTCAATATTACATAGCAAATATTCAGGTGGCTCATTTGGTAGCCAGCTAACCAGTCATCTAAACTGATGACCAGCCACTGTCCACAATGAATTTGTAAATATATGCTCAAGTTACGTGTAAACATCAGTGATTGTTTATCACCATTATCTGTCTATCTATCTGCCTTTATCTTCTCTAGGGTTATCGATCTGTAAATAATAACAATGTCTGCTTGGTTAGTTGAGTTGGTATCTTTAAGAACCACTAACCAACCTACCACCACACAACGTATGTGGCCTCCAGACTAAACAAAAAAAAGTGCAAAACGTGCACAGGAATTCGTTGGTATTGTATCATTTCTGTTTTACTGATTTGATATTTTTCAACTTATCTCACGTGAGTTAAGGTTTTATCTACATATATGTAGAGTCATACTCTCCTCTTTCACTCCCAGATATGAATGTTCTACCACCCCCTCTACACATTCATATCTGGGAGAACATATTCAAAATAATAACAACCTATATCTTATCCATGGAAACTTTCCTTTTCAATATACACTTTTTTTGTCATGTCATGGTGCGACTACTATTTTTACAATTTCTGTTTTTTGTAATCAGTGCAAGAGGGAAATAGTGCATTTTAAATAGTAGGTGTTCCAGTAGCTAACGTTGATTCAAAACAGTTTCACTATAGCAGATTGAGGATCTTGCATCCTTGATTTATATTTAAAATAATTTTTACTTTTTTTAGATTCGTGGTAATGTTGAAATGCCATAGTATGAAAATTAGAATTAGCGAGCTCAAATACCTTTGTATAAAGAAAAAGCTTTATACTTATCACAATATTTGAATATTTAAAATTTTCTATTTGAATCAAAATGTAACGTCTTTTTTGAGTACTTTCTAAGTTACAGTTTGAAAATATCTGATATGAACTCTATAGTCTTATGCTATGATCACACTGGGTTATTTATATTTGACAGAAATCAAAAAATAATCCGTCGCCACAACCAAACTAGCTAACATTTTAACCTTATATTGGATATATAACATCATGGTAGGATTATTTTCCAAAAATGGTATTCAGATATTTAGAAAATGGTTCTGGAAAATTGTTTAACACTAATTTTGGTAAAATATATGCCTAGTCTAGCCTTAGAACATAAAAGCAAATTTCAAACAAAATCAATAAAAATTGTCCTAAATCGATACAACGAAATTTCTTGGTAGATTTTTAACCTTAAATGTCACTTTGATAACCAATATAACCGGATCAACATAATTGGTAAGGAACTTCGTCAGCAATAATATATTCTAACTTGAACTAATCCACTTGGGTACTTGTTTCGATTGATCTCATACCTCGAGAGATTCAATACTCAAAAGATATGCCCACTGTCTTCCACAAATCGGAAATCATTTATCTGGTGTGGTTGGCTTTCGGTGCTTAGATACAGTCCACAAACTAGAGTTGAGCCTTCTCGCCGCACTCCATCACTGTCATCATCTACTGAGTTAGACTCAGTAGAGTCAAATTATATTATTCAAAATGAATAATATTTGGGAGTATTGACTCGTAAATTGTAATAACGATATTGACAATATTGCAAAACTTTAAAGTGATGGTTCCTTAAATGTTTCGAGGAGCGAAGTCTCGAATTCAACGCCGGGTTAAGATCCCAACAGTTTTCATGAAGGGAAGAAATTCTTAAAAGTTGGAAATGAGCCGGAATCGTTTCCAAAAATAAAAACGTTTCAGCCTTTTTACGAATGCGGTTAATGATTCAATGATTATGGTCTTGACATGACAATTTTCCGATGTAAGCAATTTATAAGCTTCTAAAATAATCTTCTTAACTTAATCGAGCACACGTTCAAGAACTTGAACCCACCAGCTGTGACATTTTGGTAACCATTCTCAAGCATTCTCATCGAACCTGGCGTCAGAATAATTGCGTTTTTTTATCGGGAAAACATTTATCAAACAAAGTCTCATCGTACATTATGTGTGAACCAACCATCGTCGGCAAACATTGACAAGTAAGGAAAGTCTAAAGTCGGGCGGGGCCGACTATATTATATCCTGCATCACTTTGTAGATCTAAATTTTCGTTACCCTATCACATCCGTCAAATGTGTTGGGTGCTATATATAAAGGTTTGTCCCAAATACATACATTTAAATATCACTCGATCTGGACAGAATTTGATAGACTTCTACAAAATCTATAGACTCAAAATTTAAGTCGGCTAATACACTAGGGTGGAACACAATGTTAGTAAAAAAAATATGGTAAACATTTAAATCTGAAGCAATTTTAAGAAAACTGCGCAAAAGTTCATTTATGATTTATCACTCGATATATATGTATTATAAGTTTAGGAAAATTAGAGTCATTTTCACAACTCTACGACTAAGCAATGGCCATTTTACAAGGAAAATGTTGGTATTTTGACCATTTTTGTCGAAATCAGAAAAACATATATATGGCAGCTTTATCTAATTCTGAACGGAAATTGGCACGCATAGCTACAATGCTAAATATACTCCCTGTGCAAAATTTCAACTAAATCGGAGTAAAAAATTTGCCTCTGTGGTCATATGAGTGTAAATCGGGCGAAAGATATATATGGGAGCTATATCTAAATCTGAACCGATTTCAAAAAAATTTGGCACACTTGACTACACTACTAATTGTACTCCTAGTGCAGAATTTTAAGCAAATTAGGGTAAAACTCTGGCTTCTGGGACCATATTAGTCCATATCGGGCGAACGATATATATGGGAGCTATATCTAAATCTGAACCAATTTCAAGAAAATTTGGCGCACTTGACTATAGTACTAATTGTTCTTCTTGTGCAAAATTTTAAGCAAATTAGGGTAAAACTCTGGCTTCTGTGGCCATATAAGTCCATATCGGGCGAAAGATATATATATGGGAGCTATATCTAAATCTGAACCGATTTCTTTCAAAACCAATAGGGTTCTATTCTGAGCCAAAGTACATACTTGTGCCAAATTTGAAGTCGATTGGACTAAAACTGCTACCTAGACTTTGATCACACAAATGTGTTTACAGACAGACGGACATGGCTATATCGACTCAGGAGCCCACCCTGAGCATTTTTGCCAAAGACACCATGTGTCTATCTCGTCTCCTTCTGGATGTTGCAAACATATGCACTAACTTATAATACCCTATTCCACAGTGTGGCGCAGGGTATAACAATAATTCCCGCATTGACTTTTGGTGCAAAAAATATTTAGAATTTTTTCTGTTTTTTTTTTTACTTTTTTCGTGAAAAATCTGCCGGTTTTTGGTGCTAAAATTCTGGCAATCTGGTATCAACCAATCAGAAAAGCGCGTACAGTTTTTGTTTTTAATTTCTCCAAAAATAACTTAATATCCACTTTTGTACTACACAAAATTATTTTAGATTAGATTGTAAGAAAGAGAGGATTTGACGTTTAAAATGGTTTGTTTTCTTTAAATGGAGTTTCTTTGAATCTGCTTGTGTGTGCCATATCATCTGGTCCATAACTAGTATGCGTTGCTTGCGTTCATGACTATAGGATACTTGTGTGTTGTGAGTGAAAAGATATTGCCAATGTCATGTAGCCATTATAAGGCTCAGTGGCCTTCGAAACGTATTGTCCGTGGTACGATTATGATTCTTCGTCCGAATAAAAGATAAAATTTTGAAAATTTTTATAAGTGAATTTTTACTTCTACATTGTTTGTATTACAGGAGAGAAAGTGGTAAGAATTAAATCAATCGTGTGGAAGTGAGAAGAGGGAGCAAAACAAGGACTCCAAAATGTGCCAGTATGGATACACTGAAGACAGCCATTGTACCAGAATAGGCCAAACAACCTGAAAATTACATACGGGCAGTTTACATATCGGCGAATGATCAATTCAGAGCTATTTGAATTAAGAGAAACTACAGTGAAACCTCTGAAAGGTGGACATTCACGGTCGCCAAAATTTTGTTCGCATTTGGGAGGTTAATTTTAATGTGTTAATATACGTCCCCAGACAACTGTTCACATTTGAGAGGTGCCCAGTATTCAGAGTGTGGGAGGTTTCACTGTATTTTAATTTTGCTACCCTATATATTCTCCCGGTGTAGCTTCATTCATAATAACACACTGGTAGCCTGTTATTTGGACATCTTTTAGAATTTTTCATATCACCTCATTTTATCTTCAAATAAGAGCGATCCTTTCTATTCCTCAGAGTGCATTGCATGCATTTTAGTTAAGGTGATAATATTGTCAAATTGATAAGTAATTTAGGTCTATTTCTAAAAATGATCCTTTAGAAGAATTTTTATGAATGAATGAAAAAGAGTAAGATGACGGAAAATTGAGTCTATACCAATTGGGTTATGGGTCACATTCCTAATGGAATTAGACGACACATTGTTTTTTTTTTGTTAACAAACATTACCATTTCTCTTCATCATCTTCCTTCCTTTTTTGTTTAGTTTTGTTAAAATACTAAGGCCATATGCCATAAGTTTTTCATATATTGTCCTTTACCTGGCGAGTTGCTATTGTTGTTGTTGTTGGTATGTGACACATTTTTAATTGAGTGCCATCACATTCAACTATGCTCTTTATGAATTTTTTTCTTGTGTTTAGTATAACTTGCCTATATTCTCACACAAAGGAGATCTACACATTTGCGTGCAAGAATTGTAAGGAATTTTGACGCCACTTTACCAATGAGGATCTTATTTAACTGCTCGTAAAGATAATGGATCTTTCAGCTTTTATTTTAGTTTAGGGTTTTTTTTTTGTAGCCAGCGTATTTCCAGTTTGTATCTTTTGTCCCTCGTTATTCACCTTTTATCCATTTCAGTTGGCATCAGTGTGATTGTCGGCTTGATGGTAAAATTGATTTGCGTTTTTATATGCTTGGCGTTTTTTGCTTTTTGTTTTTTTTTTTTCGACATCCACTAAGTATAGATTTTATTGTTGATTTATACTTTTATAATGGTACTTTTGAATTTATATTTTGCTCTCAATGGATTTCAGAATGAGTCAGCGATGTGCGGCGATATGTGAAATGATACAAAGATTGGGAATCGTAAAAATTGTATCATCTGATATTGGAAAATATATTATATTATAGCATTTTGAATTATATTTTGTTTTGCATTATTTTTTTTTATTAATATAAGCAAATATTGATGAAAATTCTACCGAGGGCATTGCTTAGCAAAAGTTGTCCTGCACTAAAAAATTATTGTCGTGAGGCCAATAATTTCATGTCTTTAAAATACGAATACAAATTTTGCTTAGCATTGAAGACGCATATTTCTGATATAAATTTTTTATTGTCCAAAAGTCTATACACTTTTCAATGAAGTTGTTTTTTTTTCTTATAGTTAAGTGATACGACTTAAAAATGGTTATCTTTACATGCAAGAAAATTTTGTTTGACTAAGGTCAACTTGGCTTGAATAAAGCAAAAAGGGTTCAAAAATAAGAGATGTATATTTTAAAGACATTTTTTGAACTTGAAACAAGTAGTTTCTACTCGAAGACGAGTTTGAATTTGGAAATTTATTAATTGGGTTTTGGTTAACATGTTTTGACTTTGATAGCACATGAAGAAAAAAGCTGAAAAACATATCAATTATAATTTGTTTCCTAGAATCTATACTTATTGATTCAAATTTACAAGAGAATTGGGTCTTAAATGAATTTCTAGTTCAATTCTTCGCTACTCTGGCTCAGAATCAATACAAAAATCATAGTTGTCACGATCATTTGGTAGATTTTCCAAAATATTCCTCTCAGACTAAGGTATACTTCAATTTAAAAAAAAAATACAATTTTAATAAAATTTTCTACAGAAATAAGTATAAAACCCAATGAAATAAGTTTTTGTTTTTTTTCGAAGTTTTCTATAGAAATAAAAATGTGACAAAATTTTCTAGAAAAGTAAAATTTATAAAAATTTTCTAGAGAAATAAAATATTTTCAAAAATTTTTAGAGATATGAAATTTTGACAAAATTTTCTATAGAAATAAAATGTTGACAAAATTTTCTATAGAAATCAGATTTTGTCAAAGTTTTCTAAAGTAACAAAAATCTTTAAAAAATTGAAAAAAAAAATCTAGAGAAACAATATTTTGCAAAATTTCCTATAAAAAAATGTTTGTCAAAAATTGTTAGAGAAATAAAATTTTGACAAAACTTTCTATAAAAAAAAAATTGACAAAATTTTTTATAGAAACATTTTTTAGAGAAATAAAATTTTGACAAAATTTTCTATAGAGAAAAAATTTGACAAAATATCCTATAGAAAAAGAATTTTTAACAAAATTTTCTATAGAAATACAATTTTGTCAAAATCTTTTATAGAGGTAAATTTTGACAAAATTTTTTATAGAAAAATGTTCAATAGAAAATAATGTTGACAAAATTTTCTATAAAAAAAAATTGACAAAATTTTCTATAGAAAAAAATTTTGACAAAATTTTCTAGAGAAATGAAATTTTGCTAAAAATTTTTAGAGAAATGAAATGTTGAAAAAATTTTATATAAACAAATTTTGACTAGATTTTCTATATTGTAATTGTAATAATTGTGACTAAATTTTCTACATTTTATCAAAAAAATTGACATTTTCTATAGCAAAACTTTTTGACAAAATTTTCCAAAAAGAAAAAACCTGACAAAATTTTCTATATGAATAAGATTTCGTCCAAGTTTTCCATAAAAATAAAATTTTGACAAAATTTACTAGAGTAAAAAATTAAAAATTAAACAAAATTGACAATTGAAAAAAATTGACAAAATTTTTAGAGAAATGAAATTTTGCCAAAAATTTTTAGAGAAATGAAATGTTGACAAAATTTTATATAAAAAAATTTTGACTAAATTTTCTATAAAAAATTTTTGACTAAATTTTCTATATAAACAATTGTAACTAAATTTTCTATAATTTATCAAAAAAAATCGACGACATATTCTATAGCAAAACATTTTGACAAAATTTTCTACAGAGAAAAAACCTGACAAAAATTTCTATAGGAATAAAATTTCATCAAAGTTTTCTATAAAAATAAAATTTTGACAAAATTTACTAGAGTAATAAAATTTGTACAAAATTTTCTATAGACAAAAATTTTTACAAAATTTTCTATAGAAAAAAATTTTGACAAATTTTTCTATAAAAAAATTAAACAAAATTGACAATTGAAAAAATTTTCTATAGACAAAAATTTGACAAAATTTTATATAGAAAAAAAAATTGACAAAGTTTTCAACAGAAATAAAATTTTGACAACATTTTCTAATGTAATAAAATTTTGACAAAATTTCTGAAGAAATAAAATTTTGACAAAATTGTCTAGAGAACTAAAATTTTGACAAAATTTTCTATAAAAAAAATGTTGACAAATTTTTCTATAAAAAAATTAAACAAAATTGACAATTGAAAAAAATTGACAAAATTTTCTATAAAAAAAATTGACAAAATTTTTAGAGAAATGAAATTTTGCCAACAATTTTTAGAGAAATGAAATGTTTTGCAAAATTTTATATAAAAAAAAAATTGACTAAATTTTCTATATAAACAATTGTGACTAAATTTTCTATAATTTGTCAAAAAAAAAAATTGACGACATTTTCTATAGCAAAACATTTTGACAAAATTTTCTACAGAGGAAAAACCTGACAAAAATTTCTATAGGAATAAAATTTCATCAAAGTTTTCTATAAAAATAAAATTTTGACAAAATTTACTAGAGTAATAAAATGTTTACAATATTTTCTACAGAAAAAAATGTTGACAAATTTTTCTATAAAAAAAATTAAACAAAATCGACAATTGAAAAAAATTGACAAAATTTTCTATAGAAAAAAGTTTTGATAAAATTTTCTATAGAAAAAAAATTGCCAAAGTTTTCAATAGAAATAAAATTTTGACAACATTTTCTAATGTAATAAAATTTTGACAAAATTTCTGAAGAAATAAAATTTTGACAAAATTGTCTAGAGAAATAAAATTTTGATAAAATTTTCTATAGGAAAAATTTTTTTGACAAAATTTTCTATAGAAATACAATTTTGACAAAATTTTCTATAGAGGTAAATTTTGACAAAATATTTTATAGAAGTAAATTTTGAAAAAATTTTCTATAGAAATAAAATGTTCACAAAAGTTTCTAGAGAAATAAAATGTTGACAAAATTTTGGCAAAATTTTTAAAATAAAAATTTTTAAATTTGGTACATATTTGGTAAAATGGCCCGAGTGGCAAGCGTGCGAGGGACTAATATAAGAAAACATTCGTGAATTTCTTTTCTATTCTACACTGAAAAAATAATGACAATAAGAAGGATAATGCAATCTAAATTTTGGGACATGCAACTCTAAGGACAAGCATCATTAAAATAAAAAAAATAATTAAAAGACGGTTCACAACCTTTGCTTTAGATTTTTTTCATTTAGTTTGGTACACAAATTTTGAATTTGAATTTTCCGTCCCTCCATAAGAATCGTATGTCTTTAAAGTAAGAGTGGTTTTCCTAAGAAAAATATTTGTGATTTGCATTTTTTCCTAAGAAAAATTATATTGATTTAAAATTTACTGAGATATTGAGTATTTGGATTAAAATTGAAAATACTTCAAATATAGCTAAGTTTTATTCTAAAAAATTTTGAATTTTTGGTTTAAAGTTTGTTTACAGTTTTTTTTTTTAATTAAGAAAACGTTTTTTATTTTGAAGTATCTGTTATAGTTTAGATATTAAACTGACAATTATATTTACGTGAGAATGAAAACTCGGTGAATTAACTTCTTATCCTAATTTTAATTTTATAGAGCCTAGATTTAAAGAGAGATAACTCCCTAAAAAGGGTCTTCATTTTGATGAAGCCGGATCTTTGGTTTGGAATCAATACACACCTGTAGCCTCATGCTCTGTCATATTTTCTAAAATGATCTACGAAGAGCAGACATAATTAAATTGATTTGGATCTATCGCTAAAAATTTTAAATTTAATTTTGTAGGAAGGAGTTGCCCAATATTAGATTTATGTTTTTCAGTGTACTTTCGTGTTAGAATATAAAACCAATAAAAATTACCCAATACTGATCTTTCTTCCAATATTCACACATTCGCTCAAGCCCAAGATACCATCAAAATTCTCTTGCCCAATGAAGGAAAAAAGGAAGTAATGGCCAATGGTTTAGGAAATTCTTCTTATCTGGGGCTTTGTCATTTTCCGGCGATAGTGGCATTAGACACGCGCCTGTAATTTTCTCTCTACCACATGGAATTTTAAGGCAGTGGCACTTAAATGACACTTTTTCCCAGTAATGGCTTCAATTAAATAGCAGTTGAAAATATTTTCTTTTTTTATCTCACAAACAATGAGAGTGAAAAAAGGTGAATCTTTCGAAAATCGTCTGTCCCACCAAATGGTTGGCCCTTTACCATTCCTTTACTGTCTATATGACTTTAAAATCGTATTAATTTCTTATCGATTGTGTTCCATTTCTTTTTTACTCTTTTTGTCTAATTGCTGCTGCTGCCGCCGGCACTATTGTCGCCTTCATTCATGTATTATTACCTCACTCACTCACATCATGGGGGATGGGGAATTTCCAGTCATTTTTATTTCATTTTAAAGACCTATAAACCCACTCTGTTTGATATTTTATTGTAAATTTATTATTTTATTTCGTTTTTTTTTTCTTTTTTCATATTCACTTGATCGTTGTTTGGCTCTACATTATTTTTATTTTAGGTCCTCTTTATGGTTTATGTGTTCGTTTTGTCTGTCCTTTGTTTATAATTTATTAGTTTTATGACGTGTTAAGGTCTCATTAACTCATTTAAGACAGTTATTTTTTTATTTTTGTTTTCTTAAGATTTTTTCCTACAATTCACCCCAAAGTTACTTTAATTCTCCTACTTATGTGGGAATAATAATAATAATAATGAGCACGATCACAAGTGTTAATTTAATAATTTTGATAGTTGAAAATTAAAAAAAAACATAATCCTTATATATATTTCTAGGTATGTGAGTGTCGTTATGTCTATATTAAAAACTAAAAGAAAATACTTCCCTATGAAGAAATTGATTTTATTCAAAATTTTTATAAGATGAGTCCAAAACAAACATTAGCCGCATTTTTAGCTTTGAGGAAATTTTACGTATTACTTCTTTTAATTTAAAAAAGTAATTTTAAGAAATTTTCGAAAAATTGATTTTCAAATTTCTATGAAAGGTTTTCTAGTTTTAATGAGAAAATTTTATTTTAAGACAAACGGGTATCGTATCTCTCAATTAAAATTTATTTCTATGAAAGAAGTTTGTACTTTATATTGTGTACATGTTTTGTTATTTTAAATATTTAAGTGCTTGTAATCAGAATTTATAAATAAAAATGTTTACTTTTCATAAATGGAATACGGCATTTTGAAAACAAAACTATTTTCTAAAATTTTACAAAAATTGATCTTGGAATTTATGAAGCTTTCAAGAGCCAATATTTTGACTTTTTTTCAAAATTTGGGCAATATTCACATTCGACAGTGATTATTTAATTTGATGGAAAATATAAAATTGAAAAGAAATAAGAGAAAAACTTTGAAAAACTTCAGCTCGAATAGTAGGATTACGCTTTTACCACAATTATGAAATTTTTCCAACCACCGACGGTAAATTGGTTAAATTGCCACTGACGGGCCTATCACAGAATTTGTGGCGATGATCCACTTTATCAGAATTTTTAAAATAGCTTATATTATTAACCTCAGGGGGACTTTTCTACAGGCTGGTCATTCAGTTTCTGTACTTTGGAATGAGTTAATCCTCTACTGGACCTGGGGTTAATCCATTTCCGTAGGGCAGTTACAGCCGTCCTTATAAAGTCTGTAATATCAATTTGCAGATTACCAAACTTTGACAAAGTTTGCCTAATTGATTTCTTCTATACTCCACAACCAATTTTTCGATAGACACAACTATTAGATTGATTGATTTTTTTTACCAAACTCCATTAATTAATTATTTCGATAAATTTAAAATCAACTTTCCAATGTTCAATTTTTTTCTAATTTTTTTTTTTTATTGAAAAAGAATAAGTAAATTTTATTGCGCAACCCCAATAGGTTCTTAAAAATACACTCAAAAAAGAGTGAAGCCTCTAGAGCACTAAAGTCAATTTAATTTTTTTTTTTAATTTATGGAAATTATTATATTTTAGTAGAAAGTTTCCTTGGTTATAATAATTGTTTGTATACGTTAATTAAATTAACTAATTTTTTTTCATAGTTTTTTCCTTCAAACTAAATTAATTATGTCTAATACATTTCCTTGAATTTGTCGAAAAATATTTACTTAGTTTTGTGATATCGCCGTTTGTAATGCAGTTAGATAAAATTTTCTAATTGGTGAAATAATAATATGATGAATAATAAAAACGAATTTTGACAAAAAAAAATGTGTTTTTGTTTGTTAGACCGGGGACTTATCAGCCAACCTATTATTTTTGTAATTTTATAACATTTCATACTATTAAAATAAATTAAACCCACCACAAAATAAAATTTAGTTTCTCTTTAGAAAATTGTACATTTAAAAAAAATTGTGACCAAATATGACAAATTATGCAAATTAAATTTTAGGATACGCAATTTACACAATATAAAGTACAAAAAAATACGAAGAAATTTTAATTTAAAAAGTTCATAATCTTTGTTTTCTTCAAATTTTTAGATATGAATCTTTGAAATTTGCATACCTCCATTAAAGTCGTATGTCTTTGAAGCACGAAAATTTCTCTTAAAATAAAAAATAACATTTTCGAAGAAGTAATCTTAAATTTTATTGAAATATTTTGAGGATTTTGCGCTTTAAGAAGCAGCCCTTATAGCTGGGAATCACAGCAAGGCCAAAATCCTTGCATTCAGTTAACTTGTTTTCGCGTGTAACTTCAATATATTCCCAGCGGCGATGTGATATAAATGATTTCAACCAAGTTGAAGAGAAATTAATAAGCATAATTAGTATTTTTATTCTTAGTATTCTTTTCATTGAATATGTTTAAAATTTCGTATTTCGAAACTGTGTTAAATTTTATTAAAAATTGGTGTCCAAGAGATGCATAATTTTGGTAAAATGTTGCCCTTTTAGAGCAATATTAACTACTTTTTTATACCCTCCACCATAGGATGGGGGGTATATTAACTTTGTCATTCCGTTTGTAACACATCGAAATATTGATCTAAGACCCCATAAATATATTCTGGGTCGTGGTGAAATTCTGAGTCGATCTGAGCATGTCCGCCCGTCCGTCCGTCTGTTGAAATCACGCTAACTTCCGAACGAAACAAGCTATCGACTTGAAGCTTGGCACAAGTAGTTGTTATCGATGTAGGTCGGAAGGTATCGCATATGGGCCATATCGGTCCACTTTTACGTATAGCCCCCATATAAACGGACGCCCAAATTTGGCTTGCGAGGCCTCTAAGAGAAGCAAATTTCATCCGATCCGGCTGAAATTTGGTACATGGTGTTAGTATATGGTCTCTAACAACCATGCAAAAACTGTTTCATATCGGTCCATAATTATATATAGCCCCCATATAAACCGATCCCCCATTTGGCTTGCGGAGCCTCTAAGAGAAGCAAATTTTTCCGATCCGGCTGAAATTTGGTACATGGTGTTAATATATGGTATCTAATGACCATGCAAAAATTGGTCCATATCGGTCCATAATTATATATAGCCCCTATATAAACCGATCACCAGATTTGACCTCCGGAGCCTCTTGGAAGACCAATATTCATCTGATTCAGTTGAAATTTGGTACGTGATGTTAATATATATCCTCAAACACCCATGCAAAAAGTGGTCGATATCGGTCCATAATTATATCTATGCCCCATATAAACCGATCCCCAGAATTGACCTCCGGAGCATCTTGGAAGAGCAAAATTCATCCGAGTGAGTTGAAATTTGTGGATAACAGTCTTTCGTAGAAGTTTCTACGCAATCCATGGTGGAGGGTACATAAGATTCGGCCTCGCCGAACTTACGGCTATATATACTTGTTAATAAATTCGAAATTATTAAAATAGTGTACTTCGTTAGTCGATAGAACCAGCAGAAAAATAAATAAAATCAAAAACTGCAAAAACATAATCTCACTTTGAGGGAATTTTAACTACAATGTTAATTGAAAAAATTTTCTGATTTATTCACAAAATTAAATTTTGAAAAACCAATCAATCAAAAATATACACGCACAGAAAAAACATGCTTGGACATGGTTGCCGCATCCATTTAATGCTTATTTAGAGTATGTAATTGTCGCGAAAACCATGTATTTTGTCTTTGTAAAAATAATTTTCGAGCGGAGAAAAATATATGTTGGCAATAAACATTTAAATGGTTCTCAAATGCCGCAAACATGTTCTATTATTTAAATGATAGAATTTGAGACCATTATATGGTCAGGAAAATCATGTATCTGACCATCCAATTTTTTTACTTTTTTGCAGAGAAAAAAATATTTTTATAGTTTACGTATAGACATGTCTACAACCATTACATGGCCATAAAGACCATGTACATTGTTTTCGTGACCATTTAATTTTTTAATTTTTTTGCAGCGACAAGAATTTTATAAAAACATTGAGCAGGTACACACGATTTTCATTTTGCGCGTCAGTCGTGTGTTGATTGTTTCTTGGAATGGACGGAGAATACGGAATTATTGTGTTTTGTGTTAATTTATTTATTCAGAAATGGCACGTGGTTTTATGTGAATACCAAAAAGGAAAGTGTAATTGAAAAAAATATACCTGGTTTTTGTTCTGCATTTTTGATATATGGTATAATTTATTTTTATTTGCAGTTACATGATGTCTGCGTTTGTACATTTGATGGGCACGAAGTAAATATGGAATGATTACTTATTGTTGAAATTGAACCAAACTAGAGTGTGTAAAAATATGTGAAGTTTGCTTGCACGACATTATAAATACAAATAAACAATGAATTAGTTTATAAATAAATAAAAACAAATAAATAAAGTTGATTTTGTGTTTTCTTTTCTCAAGTGGCGTCCTTTTTTCGACGACGAAAAAAGTTTTTTCATAAAAATCAAAACATTTTAGGTTGTGACCATGTTCTTTTAACTAGAAGAAAAACATTTTTGACGAATAACATAACATTTTAGATCGTGACCATTGTCTTTTAATGGAAACAAAATTCTTTTTATCAATATAATAACATTTTAGATGAGGACAATTGTATTTTTCTTAGAACCATGTTCACTGAGCCAACATGGTTGCAGGTTAAAATGTTACATGGTCGCCGCAAAAATAGCTGCTATCATATTATTTTGCTCTTCGAATATGATTGTGGCAATCATGTTTCTTCTCTGCGTGTAAGCAGCATACACAAAAATTATTAGCTTTCCTTTAATTAAAAAAATATTTTAAACAAATGATTTTTTTATTACAGAATAGAAATTGATTCTAAAATATTGTTAATATAATCTGATTTTCTAGGAAAAAGTTTTTTACCTGAGAAGGCAATGAATGACCACTTTTCGGAGTTTTCCGAAACTCTTATTAAAAATAACAAAAAATCTAAAAATGATCGATCCTACTCTAAATTGAATTTTTTTATTAAAATTTTAACTACATAGATTAGTTATTTAATTGACAATATTTTCAATTTCAACCTTACTTTTTAATTTGAAATATTTTGGTGATATATTTTCTGTGTTTTAGAAGGATTCTTGAAAAGTCAATTCATCAAAAAATTTGAGGGAATTTTAACTACAATATTAAATGAAAAAAATTCTGATTTATTCACAAAATTAAATTTTGAAAAGCCAATCAATCAAAAATATAAGCAGCATACACAAAAATTATTAACTTTCCTTTAATTAAAAAAATTTTTTAAACAGAATGATTTTTTTATTACAGAATAGAAATTGATTCTAAAATATTGTTAATTTGATCTGATTTTCAAGCAAAAAGTTTTTTACCTGACAAAGCAGTGAATGACCATTTTCCGGAGTTTTCCGAAACTCTTATTAAAAATAACAAAAAAATCTAAAAATGATCGATCCTATTCTAAACTGACTTTTTTATTAATATGTTAATTACATAGATTAGTTATTTAATTGACAATATTTTAAATTTCAACCTTACTTTTTAATTCGAAATATTTTGGTGATATATTTTCCATGTTTTAGAAGAGTTCTTGAAAAGTCAATTCATCTAAAAATTTGAGGGAATTTTAACTACAATATTAAATGAAAAATTTTCTGATTTATTCACAAAATTAAATTTTGAAAAACCAATCAATCAAAAATGTATGCAGTATACACAAAAATTATTAGCTTTCCTTTAATTAAAAAAATATTTTAAACAAATGATTTTTTTATTACAGAATAGAAATTGATTCGAAGATATTGTTAATTTAATCTGATTTTCAAGCAAAGTGTTTTTTACCTGACAAGGCAGTGAATGACCACTTTCCGGAGTTTCCGAAACTCTTATTAAAAATAACAAAAAAAAATTTAAAAATGATCGATCCTACTCTAAATTGTCTTTTTTTATTAAAATGTTAACTACATAGATTAGTTTTTTTTTTTTAATTGACAATGTTTTCAATTTCAACCAGCTTTTTAATTCGAAATATTTTGGTGATATATTTTCTTTGTTTTAGAAGGGTACTTGAAAAGTCAATTCATCCAAAAATTGGGCAAAATCCACAAGATAACTTCTTGTTCCCATTTGCAATCCTTATTTTCCAGTAATAATAATAATAAAATATTTTGGAGCGAGTTGAAATATCAAAAAAATTAAAGATCTTAAAGAAAAGAGAATGTCGATTCGGACATTGGAAATAATTATTTTTAATTTTTGTAAAAATTAATATTTTAAAACAGGTAATGAAGTAGTATCGAACTACTTCATCTAAACTTAAAAATAAATAATAATTTGATATTTTCCAAATTAGATATGACTTGCATGTGGATATTGCATTTTCCTATTTCGTTTTTTTTTCACGCTTTCATAATATCCATATCAATATTTTGTAATTGTTTATGTCACCAGCTTATTTTATCACTTTCTTGTAGTTATCTCTTGAAGAGAGAGAGAGATAATGCACAATGGCTTTTATGTATGTTTTCTTTTTGTCTTGATGATTTCTATGGAATATACCTTAAGTTGCATATTGGATGAACTTAGAAGACTGCTACTGCTGCTCTCACAAACCATAGGTTTCAGTATTTACACCAACGGAATAAGCAAACGATGATTTCCTTATAACAATTAAATAAATCTCAATGGTGATAATGTTTTAATCTCATTAAGTAAAATTTAATTTTTTTGATGTATTTTTGCTTTATCACTGCACTTTGGTTGGCGTTACACTTTCAATACAAAACAAAACTTGAATCCGTATTCCTTCAATTAGCGTCAATACGTTCATTGAAACGCGATCGGTATTGGGTATTTTTGTATACCTATATTTCATTAATTTTATTTCTTTTGGTTTTGTAGAAAAACCACGGATCTGAGGAGGATCTCATTAACCACTAACTAGTTCGCGGTGGTGTCGACGACGATGGTAATTGTGGTACTAACACCGACACCTTGGCACCCAGCTTTAGAACACGGATAGAAATTGGTCCCACTACGACTCGTGTATGAGTGTCTCATATATAGCAATTGTGACAACAACAAAGTTGGTTAAATGATGTCTCTGAGACCTGCGGTTAACCTGAACAATTTGTGGAAAAAGCGGGAAAAAAGAAGAAAAACATTCATAGCTCCGGAATCGGAATCGGCATATGTGTGTGAATTATGATTTATTTGCTTAGTACCAATACCAATAGAGCTGTGTGCGGACCGATGGACGGACAAACGACCCATGTTACCACCATCGCCCCTCGCACCACAACACCGGAATTGTACACCTTGGGTAAGCAAAAGTGTAACACATTGTGTTCCACCAACACCACAATGGCAAAACGTAAACCGATATTCTTTACCGATGACGAGCAGGGAAACAAACCTACCAATCCAATCAAGGTGTGTGTGTGTGCATGTGTCTGTCTGTATGAATTTAGCCATGATTTGATGGTATTGGTGGTGATATCGGTGTTATCTTATCGGTTTTTTTGTTTTGAAGAGATAAGGTACAGAACGATTGGGAATTGTATTGCGGGAATTCATTGCGTCCAAAGCAAATGATATGTCTGTCCTTTAGCTTGTATATATTCACACATGTCTACACCCGCACACATACTCACTTAACCATCACCATCTAATTTTATATGATTATAGGGATTGTTACTGATAACTATCGCAGTGCTACAAATTGCGCATGCGTGTTCAGTTTGATTTCATAAACTCCTTAGGCTGGTGTATTTGTTTTATATGTCAACTTTAGTCAAATAGCCGCAGTACACTCGAATATTATGTTTAGTAATAATATCCATCACACCATGCATGATATAGCACATGTACTTGCTCGTTCTGTCGTCACTTTCATAAGATCTATCCGTTTCTGGTAACCAGTCTAACTACAGTTCCCAAAATGAAATAGTCGAAAAGTCAATTTCAACTATTTCAAACGACGTTTTGCCAAAAAAAAGTAGAAGAGTCTAAGTCAATGCCTCCATCGACTTTTTTAAATTTTAGTCAAAATGATTAAGCGAACTTTGATGTTGGCCAAAATCAACGAATGCTCTTTTAAATGGACTAAATTCGTGACCAAAGACCCAAATAAAGATTTAAGCGATACAAACGCTGAAATTCGACTTTTTTCAGTCGTCAATATCGACTAATCGACTTCTGATATTTTGAAAATCAAAAAGATGTTCCGAATGACGACGAACGACGACAGTTCCCACAATGAAAAAGTCGAAAATTGATTTTTCAACTAAACGACCTTTTGCCAAAAAAAAAAAAGTAGAAGAGTCGAAGTCAATGCCCCCATCGACTTTTTTGTTTGTAAGTCAATTAGTTTGTGAGATAGAGCGTCTTTTGTGAAGCAACTTTTGTTATTGTGAAAAAAATGGACGCGAAAAGGAATTTCGTGTTTTGATAAAATACTGTTTTCTGAAGGGAAAAACTGCGGTGGAAGCAAAAACTTGGCTTGATAATGAGTTTCCGGACTCTGCCCCATGGAAATCAACAATAATTGATTGGTATGCAAAATTCAAGCGTGGTGAAATGAGCACGGAGGACGGTGAACGCAGTGGACGCCCGAAAGAGGTGATTACCGACGAAAACATCAAAAAAATCCATAAAATGATTTTGAATGACCGTAAAATGAAGTTGATCGAGATAGCAGAGGCCTTAAAGATATCAAAGGAACGTGTTGGTTATATCATTCATCAATATTTGGATATGCGGAAGTTCTGTGCAAAATGGGTGCCGCTCCAGCTCACATTTGACCAAAAAGAACAACGTGTTGATGATTCTGAGCAGTATTTGCAGCTGTTAACTCGCAATACACCCGAGTTTTTCAGTCGATATGTGACTGAAAAACATGGCTCCATCACTACACTCCTGAGTCCAATCGACAGTCGTCTGAGTGGACAGCGACCGGCGAACCGTCTCCGAAGCGTGGAAAGACTCAAAAGTCCGCTGGCAAAGTGATGGCCTCTGTTTTTTTGGGATGCGCATGGAATAATTTTATCGATTATCTTGAGAAGGGAAAAACCATCAACAGTGACTATTATATGGCGTTATTGGAGCGTTTGAAGGTCGAAATCGCGGCAAAACGGCCCCATATGAAGAAGAAAAAAGTGTTGTTCCACCAAGACAACGCACCGTGCCACAAGTCATTCATGAATTGGGCTTCGAATTGCTTCCCCACCCACCGTATTCTCCAGATCTGGCCCCTGCGACTTTTTCTTGTTCTCAGACCTCAAAAGAATGCTCGCAGGGAAAAAAAATTTGGCTGCAATGAAGAGGTGATCGTCGAAACTGAGGCCTATTTTGAGGCAAAACCGAAGGAGTACTACCAAAATGGTATCAACAAATTGGAAGGTCGTTATAATCGTTGTATCGCTCTTGAAGGGAGCTATGTTGAATAATAAAAACGAATTTTGACAAAAAAATGTATTTTTTTTGTTAGACCGGGGACTTTTAAGCCAACCTGTTAATCGATACATACGCCGAAATTCGACTTTTTTCAATCATCAATGTCGACTTATCGACTTCTGATTTTTTTGAAAATCGAAAAGATGATCCGAATGACGAAATTTTCTAAAATTTTTTGAAAAATCGATACTACTAAATTGTTAAAGTTTCGACTAATCGACTTTTTTTTTCAAAAAAGTCATAGTCTACTCTTGGTAGTCATTCATATCTACTCATCGACATAAGCGTAGGAAGGCCTCTGGGGAGGGGGCTTAGACCCCCCCAGAATTTGAAACTCTATTTATGATTTTCCATTTTTCAATAAATATCAATAGTTTTTTTAATTTTTTTAACAATTAAACAAGTACATATATACAATCGCACAAAGTTCCGCTAAAGACTTTCATGAACAATCGAATTACTTGGGTTGTGGTAGCAGTTGCCCATGGCAATGTTTGAAGTCAGATATTTATGAAATAAAGCTGTGGTCGACCTTTTGATTGATTTAGTTTAGTCAATTTAATTAAAAAAATAGTAATTGATATTAAAACTATTCTTTCATAAATTAATATCTTAATAATGCTGCGAAAAAGCGTCGCCAAAAAAGTAGTGAAAATGTTCTTTTTGGGTCTAGAAATGGTGCAAAATTGGCGGAGAAGCAATGAATGTAATATGAGCTTGTCATAGGACAAATGTCCACCGTTTCAACAGCCGTTGCAATGAATTTGCATCACTTCTTAAGGTGAGATCCGAATTCAGTGTTTTGAATGTGAATTAAAAAATTTTGTGATATTTTCCCAAATAAATATTTTTTTATTGTTTTTATGATTTTTAATGCATTCTGACGCTTGTTTGAAACGTTTTTCCTCTAATAATTTCCAAAATTATCGATTTTTCTATAATGGATTTAGCAGTTTTATGGCAAAATTTGAATAATTTGTGCCAATTTATTTATTCTTAATCTTTTTTTAAACTATTTGAAAAAAAAAAGAAAACAAAAAATTACACATTAAAATATGAAAAAAATGAAGTAAAAAACTTCCTGTGTAGTTAAAATAATTGAGGATATTTTTTTTTTTATTTATTTTTTTATTCTATTTTATGATATAAAACATTAATTGAACCTATAAGTTCAGTCTATAAATTTTTAGCTAGGGGGGCTATAGCCCCCCCTAGGAAAATTGTCTAGCTACGCTAATGCTCATCGAATAAACAATTTCTTCAAAATCGACTAGTTGTCTTTTTTTATAGAAAGTGAATTGAATTAAAGGAATGTAATGTAGCTCAGAAAATTTACCAAAAAGTTGAAAGTCGAGATGCCAAAAGTAAACTTTTCAAAAGTCGTAAAACGACTTCTTTAAATTTTCTAACATTCAAAAAATGGACTTTTCATTTTTGAACAATGGGAAACTACTCCAAATTTAAAAAAAAAACGATTTTTTATAGTAAGCGAAATCGACTAATCGAATATTAGTGAAAAGTCGAATCTGAATTGAAGGAATGGGTTGTAGAGTTAGTAAATCAATAACCATAAACATAAAAAATACATTTTTGAAGTTTTCACAATTCGAAAAATCGAATTTTCAATTTTGAAAAAAAAAGAAAAATTTACTTTTTAAATTTTGAATAAAATCGATATTTTTTATTTTGCTTTATTAAAAATTAACAACCATAATAAATAATGATTGTAAATGAGCAATGGGCGAATTTTTATTCTCATTACAATCTCTAGAAGAAGCACACATTTCCTTTTTATAGAAAATTGTATTTTGATTTATTATTTATCGTCATCGTAGGTTTCATCCTTTCGTTTTGATTGAAGGTTTCGCACAAATGCTATGTGTCGTTGAGATCATGCGCTTTACAGACTATCAGTTATTCCGAACGATAGTGCTCGTGTCGAACATATCCCATATATTGTGCACATTATAAGTTAAGTCTCAAGACATAATCGATACTGCTGCATGTTTATGGGATCGATAACACATTTACCGATTATTTAGTCATCGCCGACTAGTCGTATCGATCCGACACACTGTAAGATTCTTTACAAACATCGACATTCCGTCCGGAATAACTGAGAGTCTGTAAAGCGCATAAGGGATACAAAAGTCAATGTCGATTTTTGTAACCTTCAAAATCAACTAATCGACTTTTGACATTTTTGAAAATCGAGCCAAATCGGCTATTTATAGTGTTTAAACTCGTCTATTGGAACTTTAACGAAAAAGTCAAAAAGACAAATTTGAATTGAAGGGTGATTTGATGTAGTTCTTTAAAAAATTCTATAAAAAGTTGACTTTTCAATAGCCGCAAAAATCGAAAATCCGACTAGTCGATAGTCAAATTTTGAAAAAATTTAAAGTAGACTTTGCAAAAAATTAATTTCTTTTCGGGAAAAAGAAATTTTACACCAACTTAGATTTAATTTGTTGATAAAGATTTTTCTTTCCAGCTAAACAAAGTTCGTTTGGGACAAACAAGACAACAAAGATTTATTTGTCTTTAAAGAGACAACTTTACTAAGAAAAGAAACCTACGTTGGCCTAAAATTTCGTTTGGCCTAAAATTTCGTTTTCGAAAATGCGAAAAGTCGTTTTTGTGATTCTCATTGCAATGTCTAACTAGAATCGATAAATCCGTTTTAGTTTGATGCAAATCGACGCTTGATATTAAACGAAGACGTCATTTGCTAAAGGCGAAAAGAACAGTTTTCGGTTCTGATATACGGAATTTTTTACAAACGAATAAAGTAAACACTTTTCTTTAAAGGTACATAAAACGACGGAAGACAATCGTTATAATGATTTTTATAAATTCGGCTTCATTTGCTTTAAAAAAAATTGCAAGGTGAATTTTTATACAAAGGGGAATTTCATTTGTCTAAAATTTCGTCCCGGATGAAAGTATTTCATCTTTGGGTGCCAAATATGAAAAAGTAAACTATCTGATTACATTTTCAAGTTGCTTCCTCTACATTCATTTCTTCTTTGGTTTATTTCTTCATTGATGCTTTTGTTTCGGAGAGCCATATTAGACTTTACAGAGATTTTTACTCGGGTGTACGTACACTTCATTAAATAAAACTGTTTCCACTCGATATTTGTGTGCGTAAAACAAAACGCATAAACCAAAAACAAAACAAAAAAAAATTGTGTTTATTTGTGCGGGCATGTCATTCTAAAACTACAGTAAATAAAAATAAAAAAGAACAATTCATAAAACCACAATAGCTTAATTTATAACATATATTACCTGCACATCATGTTTGATATTCGTTTTTTGTTATGGGCCATATCATCAAAAACCTTGTCATCTGTGTTTGGTATACCACAAACACGTCAAAAATCTAGCCAGGATCAATTTGAAAAATATATTGATTGTTTGTAAGAGGAACTTCCATTACAAATTTCAAGTATATGCGGTTTAACATCTTTTTTGAAAAGATATCTTCATTCGAATAGCTAGCAGTTTGCAAGCAAATGACAGTCGCTTACTGATCGAAGGCTTTTTTCATAAATTTCATCTGATGAAAGCTTTCCTCCGTATCTTGTTTTTCCAAAACAATTTCATTCATAATAGTTGGTAGCCTAAAAAAAACAAAAAAATGTGATTATTCTTAAGAATTTTTTTCTAAGAACTCAATCAGTAAAAATGCCAAAATTTTAAATAACTTCAACTACAAGAAACCATTCACCCATCCTACATCTAATATAATTATTTCTTTTATATTTGAAGAACGACTTGAAATACACTATTAGAAAAAGCTTTAACATATCAGCAAATCAAATTTCATTGTAAATATAATGAAATTTGTCATAAAACATGAGCCAACGAAACAATTTCATAGATACAATGAAAATGTTCATTATTGTAATAGATTTTTCCTTAATAACGAATAATTTAATATTAATTAGATATGAAAAGATCACACAATTTTTCGTATCCGCTCAAATCTAATCATATCCAATTAGACCGATCACCCATATAAACCGATCACCAGATTTGAACTCCGAAGCCTCTTGGAAGACCAAAATTCATCTGATTCAGTTGAAATTTGGTACGTGGTGTTAATATATGGCCTGAAACACCCATGGAAAAATTGGTCCACATCGGTCCATAATTATATATAGCCCCCATATAAACCATTCCCCTTATTTGGCTTGCGGAGCCTCTAAGAGAAGCAAATTTCATCCAATCTGGTTGAAATTTGGTACGTGGTGCTAGTATATGTATGATACTTAACAGCCATGCCAAAAGTGGTCCATATCAGTCCATAATCATATATAGCCCCCATATAAACCGATCCCGAGATTTGGTTTTGGAGCCTTTTGGAGGAGCAAATTTCATCCGAGTCAGTTGAAATTTGGTACATTGTGCTAGTATATGGCCGTTAACAACTAAATCCATATCGGTCTATAGTTATATATAGCCCTCAGATAAATCGATCCCCAATCTCACAAAAATTGGTCTATATCAAGTTCATAATACTATATAGCCCCCATATAAGCGACCCCCATATTTAATTCTGGCTCTCTACGTACCGTGCAAAAGTCCATATCGATTCGTAATTATTTGTAGACGTACCTACACATACCTTTTTTGTCTAATGTATACCACGTATGGATTAACTCACAATTTAGAAAACGATGATAAGAAGTTTTAAGATACCACAACCCAAGTAATTCGATTGTGGATGACAGTCTTTCGTAGAAGTTTCTACGCAATCCATGGTGGAGGGTACATAAGATTCGGCCTGGCCGAACTTACGGCCGTATATACTTGTTTTTATTTATATATATATTTTCCTGAAATTCCTAGGAGGAACATATGTTAGGGCCGTAACAAATGCATTCCATTGTGTTCTGTCATTAGCTAAGTATTTTAGTTCTCGCCATGTGTATCCCGCATCGTGTACTTCGGCATCTACTAATCTTTTCCACGTGTTCGCTGGTCTTCCTCTTCTTCGGCTTCCCTGTGGATTCCAGTCAAGTACTGTTCTTGTTATGTCATCATGCGGCTTCCTCAAGGTATACCCGATCCACATCCATTTTCTTCTTCGAATTTCCAATAATACAGGTTGCTGCTTGGTGATACGCCATAGGTCTTCGTTAGTGATAGTGTTTGGCCAAAATATACGGCTCGGGCGCTTGAGACGACTTTTTATATCTTCGGAGGTACCACCTTCAAATGTTATAATTCTTCCCAGGTTGCAGAATATTTTTACATTTTCAATTGGCTTCACCTCTACTACAATTATATCGTTGCTGCTCGCATTAATTCGCATGACTTTTGCTTTTTGGATATTTATGGACATTCCAGCAGTCGCCGCATATTAATTTAGATCGTTCAGCATTCCTTGGAATCCGATGCCCTTATTCGCAATAAGGCAAATTTCGTCGGCGTAGTCGGGATCGCAGAGGTTTCCTTGTAGTCCCCAGGTTATTCCTCTATGACTCTGAGATACTCGTGACATTATTACATCGAGAAGTATGTTGAAGAGGAGTGGTAAGAGGACACATCCTTGGCGTACGTCTTCCTCAACTTTTATTTGGTCACTAAGTTGTTGTTCGTGTCGTATTCGGCAAGTTGCCCCGTCGTACAGGCTAGCTAACATATTAATCGGATTATTTTTTTGAACTCTCTTACACTCAACGGATTGTTCGACTATTATTCGTATAGTATTGACAGAGTCGACGCAAGATCGACGCGTTCTAAAGCCAGCTTGTTCGTTTCTCCAGCTTGGATTCACAAAGTCTGATAGCCGCTTATTTAGGATATGTGATATTACTTTGTTGACCATGTTCTTTTAAAGAGCACATGTGCTCTTTTTTACAAAATGTGCTCTTAAAACAAGATAGGTCAAAAGAGCACGCAAAAGTCCTCTATTTTTAGTTAAGTACTCTTGGGTTGCTCTTTGTATGCATCACAACAAATATTACTCTAACGCGATTCAATAAATAGTAAAAGTAAACTGAACATACGTAACTGGCACACTACGAGATTTTCCTACGCCGTTATTTTCTAATTAAATAGTGTTTTACTTATATATCAAAGTCGAAGAAGAGCACGCCGATGTTGCTTCTTCACTTTGTACTCTGTTCAAATGTAATACCTCATTCACATTAGTCTCGAAATCTACTAAAAGTAGATTTGAAATTCATTTTTTATAAGGCAACTGACAGTTGAAATCTAGCTAAAGTGGATTTTGGAAGTATAATGTGAATGAGGTGTAAACAAACTTCTTTCAATAAAATTTTTTAACAAAAAAAATTACTTACAAGGTATTGTAAGAAAATTAGCTTGAGTTGAAAGTGGTTTATTTTATTTATATGTTATGAACCTTTTTTATGTTTAAATGAATTATTATGGAATTAAATGTTTTTATTTTATTTTAAAAAGTGTGCTCTTTTTTTCGTATGTGCTCGTTTTATAAAATGAATGTGCCCTTTTTGCCTCTTGAAAATCTGGCATCCCTAATTCCCCTCCAGTTCTTGCATAGAGATAGGTCGCCTTTCTCTGGGAGCAAAGTAATAATACCTTCCTTTTTATTTATAGTAATTTTTAACAAATATGCAAATAAAAAAATAATTTTTTTTTATATTCTTAATAAAACACAAATGTAAAATTATACAAAATTTTTTAAATTGTCAATATTAAAATCGAAACAAAAACTGAATTTGTGAAACTCATTTTTAGCACCTAGATTTTGTAGCGCTTATAATTTCCTCAAGGGCATACATATCTAAATATGCCTTTTTTGAAATGAGTAATACCCTTAAGTAGGCAATTGCCGCAACTACATCTCATCACAGGTTTCTTTGAATTAAGCACCGTGACGACGTTCATTTGTTGGTTTATTAGAGTTTATTTAACCATTGTGCAATAACTCTTAATTATCATCATAAAATACATTCTTGATGGCATCTAAAGTTTAGTTAAGGGTTTTTTTTTGTTTTGTATGTGCTCGATTCCATCTACCCCATAGTGTACACTGTACAGTTTAGTTTGGTTTAGATTTTATAATGGCTTCAATAAATAAAAGTGGAATTAGTAAACAATTCTATTTTATAGATGTACACATATTTGGATTTATATGTATCCATGAACATACACATTGATATTTCTACAAATACATATACTACTTTTACAAATAATCGCATGACAAGTTTTTGTTTTATTTTTCGT
Source organism: Haematobia irritans (assembly GCF_050003625.1). Classification (NCBI taxonomy): domain Eukaryota; kingdom Metazoa; phylum Arthropoda; class Insecta; order Diptera; family Muscidae; genus Haematobia; species Haematobia irritans. The sequence continues at coordinate 12,073,279 of NC_134397.1, forward strand.
GGAGAAACAAAGTTATATTTTATCCTAAGACCATGTCATCATTAATTGCTAAAGTGGTTTCATTTAAAGTTACAGAGAATTTAAACCATGTAATATTTAATGCGTTCCCTTTTAATTTTAAATAAATAAAAAACACAAAAAAATAAATAATACTTTCCTCCCAAACGAAATTTTAGGAAACAAATATCATTTACCATTTAATTTGGAAGAAAATTTTGGAAGAAAAAGTATAGACTTTTTATGAAAACTTTCTTTCTTTTACAGGATGAGAAAACAAACGATTTTTTTTTAAGTTTCTGGCAATGGCATCTTCTCTCATATATTTCCCACTTCCACTTAGTCAGCATTTTTATATTTTATTTTATGAATTTTTCAAATTTTACCCTTCGTCCAGACTGAGAATCGAACCGCGGGCCATATAAGCTCGTCAACAGACAACGCACAGCAACCCATATATATAGGCTTTGTCGAGTACACACATTACGATGTAAAGGAACTTTATTTAAAGGAAACAAGCTACTTTAGTCGCTACCTTTCTTACAAACGATGTGTAAAACTTTTTGTTCGTTTACAACTTTTGTAAACGAAACTAATGCAATTTAGAGAATTTTTCGAGAGGTTATTCACCATTACATACTACTACACACAAAAAAATATTTTTTGTCTTCAATCACGAAATTTATTGATGCAATTAATTTTTAATTGCAATGTCTCCAATCACAGAATTAATCAATCAATTTTTGTGATTAATTTGTTGAATCGATTAAATTTTTAATTGAATATTTTTAAAACTCAATTAAGATTTTAATTGGAAAATTTTTCGTGAATTTTTTTTGTGTTTATTACATTTTTACTACGAAACTTCAAAACGTATCTTATTTAAGACATATAGTCAGAGAAGAGCAGTGCTTGAGATAAACGAAGTGAACTGTGATTTTAGATTAAAAAGTATTTTTTTTATTGCAACAATAAAAATGTTGTTAAATTTTTTTTAAATTATAAAAGTTTGAACTTTTCGAAAAAAATTCAAAAAAATTATAATAAAAGAAGAACGCCTGCGTAGTATTTTTTTTATTGCAAAAATAAATAGTTTGTAACAAAAAAATTTTTAGTGATAAAAGTTTTAAATTTTTAGAAGGAATTCAAAGAATTAAAAAAAATTAACAACGTTTGTGATACCGGTTTTCCAAAAAATTTTGTTTCTTTCAACGCCTTAAAAGTATTCATGTATGTCATCCCATGACATACACCTAAAGTAAAAATACTTTCCTAAGGAACGAAATTTTAGACAAACGAAATTTCCCTTTGTATTTTCATTAAGAACAAATAAACCCGAATTCATGGCAAACGATGTAAAAATGGTCTGCAATCTGTTTTATTGTTTAGCGTCATTTGTCTAAAATTTCGTTCCTCAGAAAAGAAAACTCTTCTTTCAGTGTAGATACTATGTTTCATCAATTAATTGTCAACGAAGTACTAGACCTATGATAACTGTTTCTTATAGAAAAGAGTTATATAAATATTTAATTAACATAATATCTGTATTTATTATTTTATATTAAGCTTTATATTAAAGTTATTTCTTTCTTGCTAAACAAAGTTCGTTGGGAACAAACGTGACAACGGATACCATTAACAAATATGTATTTGCCTTTGAAGAGACAACTTTACTAATAAAAGAGAAATTATCTGTAGCCATAGAAGGGATATGATTACGCCAAACATATTTAGATTATTCCAAACATATGGTCAAAAATTTCATTTCGAAGAAAAGAATTATTTTTTTGTATCTAATTGGTAGATTGGGATGGAGAAAGAGATTGGGTTAAGTAATATTACATTGGGAAGAAATGAGGAGAAATTTGAACTTAAATTAAAACAATTATATACGGTCGTAAGTTCGGCCAGGCCGAATCTTATGTACCCTCCACCATGGATTGCGTAGAAACTTCTACGAAAGACTGTCATCCACAATCGAATTAATTGGGTTGCGGTATCTTAAAACTTCTTAACATCGTTTTCTAAATTGTGAGTTAGTCCATACGTGGTATATATTAGACAAAAAAGGTATGTATAGGTAAGTCTTCAAATAATTACGAATCGATACGGACTTTTGCACGGTACGTATAGAGCCAGAATTGAAATACGGAGGTCGCTTATATGGGGGCTATATACAATTATGAACTTGATATGGACCAATTTTTGTGTGATCGGGGATCGATTTATCTGAGGCCCATACATAACTATAGACCGATATGGACCTAGTGAGGCATGGTTGTTAACCGCTATATATGTTACTAGCACAATGTATCAAATTTCAACTGACTCGGATGAAATTTGCTCCTCCAAGTGGCTCCATAACCAAATCTAGGGATCGGTTTATATGGAGGCTATATATGATTATGGATTTATGTGGACCACTTTTGGCATGGTTGTTAAATATCATATACTACCACCACGTATCAAATTTCAACTACATCGGATGAATTTTGCTTCACCAAAAGGCAGAGGAGGTCAAATCTGGGGATCGGTTTATATGGGGGCTATATATAATTATGGACTGACATGAACCAATTCCTGCATGGTTGTTAGATACCATATGCTAACATGACGTACAAAATTCAACCGAATCGGATGAATTTTGCACTTCCAAGGGGCTCCGGAGGTCAAATCTGTGGATCTATTTATATGGGGGCTATATATAATTATGGACCGATTTCGACCAATTTTTGCATTGGTGTTTGAGGCCATATATTAACACCACGTACCAAATTTCAACTGAATCAGATGAATTTTGGTCTTCCAAGAGGCTCCGGAGGTCAAATCTGATGATCGGTTTATATGGAGGCTATATATAATTATGGACAGATGTGGACCAATTTTTGCATGGTCATTAGACACCATGTACTAAATTTCAGCCGGATCGGATGAAATTTGCTTCTCTTAGAGGCTTCGCATGCCAAATCGGGGGATCGATTTATATGGGGGCTATACATAATTATGGACCGATGTGGACCAATTTTAGCATGGTTGTGAGAGATCATATGCTGACACCATGTACCAAATTTCAACCGGATCGGATGAAATTTGCTTCTCTTAGAGGCTCCGCAAGCCAAATCGGTGGATCGCTTTATATGGGGACTATATATAGTTATGGTCCGATGGGGATTAATTTTTGCATGGTTGTTAGAGACCATATACTAACACCATGTACAAAATTTCAGCCGGATCGGATGAAATTTGCTTCTCTTAGAGGATCGGCAAGCCAAATTTGGGGGTCCGTTTATATGGGGGCTATACGTAAAAGTGGACCGATATGGCCCATTGGCAATACCATCCGACCTACATCAATAACAACTACTTGTGCCAAGTTTCAAGTCGATAGCTTGTTTCGTTCGGAAGTTAGCGTGAGTTCAACAGACGGACGGACGGACATGCTCAGATCGACTCAGAATTTCACCACGACCCAGAATATATATACTTTATGGGGTCTTAGAGCAATATTTCGATGTGTTACAAACGGAATGACAAAGTTAATATCCCCATCCTATGGTGGGGGGTATACAAAAACTTATCCACATATGAACATTCTCTTGAACTTCAGAAATATTTGAAACATTTGATAGATGAGAATAAGGGTAGATATAAAAAATTGCCACTTAAAAAATCTACAGAACTGATTTACTCAACGACACGAAAATTTGATACACTGTTTAACTTTGCCCACAATTGCTTATTTTTGTTATTATTATTATTATTATTATTATTATTATTATTATTATTTTTTTTTTTGACTATGATACAAGTGCTTTAGATATTGATCTCGTTTAACCATTTATGTGAAAACTTTTCATTTCAATATTTGCTTTAAGTACACCCCTTTTGAAAAGCACAGAAAATTATATATGACTTCACATCAATTCATCGTATAAATCGTCACCTTATCAGTTTCAATATTGAATTCCCAGTACTTGAGGTAAACCAAGCAACATTGTACTCAAAACACCAAAATGGAATTAAATAAAAAAAACTCCACTCTTAAAATGCAATGGTATAATCACTTCAGCTTTAGCCATTTAGAAGGTACACATAAAAAAATATTTTTTCTTTGTCCTGAAATATTTAGGCAAAATTAATTTCTTCTTTGCGTTTAAAGAACTTTCTTTAAAAGGCGGTATTGAGTTTGCAATATTGATTTTCTTTTGTAAGTAATTTAAAGAAATTAATGTTTTCGTTTTTAATTATTGCTTTGTATTATTCCCCTTCCAGTTGTAAAAAAAGTTGTCAAACAGTTACACTTTTATTTTAATTTTTTACATTTGTTTTTGATTTTAAAGGCTAAAAGTAAACGGAATATGATCATCTTAAATATGTTTTAAGAACATAGTGTTAATTTTTCACGGGATACAAGCTTTTAACAACCATATTATTTTCTCCGAAATTATTTATCCAATTTTTGCAGCTAAACTCGAACTTAGTCTCCATACCCAGAAGAAGAATGATGATCTCGAAGATGTTTCAAGAGCATAATCTTAATTTTTCATGGGGTACATATTTCTGGCAATCATTGCATTTTCTCCGAATTTATGTATCTGATTTCGACAATCATTTATATGTTTGCAAAGAAAATAATATTTTTGCGGCCAAAATGTTCCATGTTCCTCATGAAAATAACATTATGCTCTTGAAACATACTGAAGGTGAGAATATTCCTTTCCTTCGTCCACCTTAAAATTAAAGTGGCAGCCCGATTAAGTTTCAGGCTCACTTATGGCGTTTTCTTTTCTTGTAAAAAATGCACACTTTTTTTGGATTTTGCCCGGAAAATGTACTCTTTAGGTTCTTTTCTAAAAAAACAGGCAAAAGTGCGAAAAGGCTTCGAATTCTGTTGTGAAAATAGCGCCACGCATAGAGGCAAATTACGGGCATTTTCAGCACTGCCAACAAACGAGAGTGCTGCGATTGCCCTGTTTCCTTCTTTGAATTATTTTCTGCCCGCTGTAATGATAGCATTTTTCTAGGTTTCTGGTAACATTTTAAAAATGCGCATTCTGTACAGACAAAATGAAGGCAAAGCACTTTTTTCAGAAAAGAAAACACCATTAGACTATTCAGTCCATTGTGATGTGCACCTTAAGGAAAAATTGAATCTTATCAAAAAATGAAATTTTATAAGTCATACAGTTCATTTCGGATCAAAGTATTATATTTTTCTGTGTGTGTAGAAACTGAATAAGGTCATCAGATGACGTTATAAATTCATCACTAAGCATTGAAAAATATTATTTTTTGTGATCGCTTTAATTCTCCGCTGTCACTACCTAAAATGTATTTGGAATGAAGCACACGTGTTAAGTGAGGTACAAATTCTTAAATTGATAAGGATGTATTTCAGTAAATGGTTAGAAGGTATGGTTAAGATGAAATTAGAAAGTGGTACAATAGTTAACAAGCCCGCCCTGCATACAAAAGGTCATGGGTTCAATCCCTGTTTCGACAAAACAGGTGGAAGAGGTGCCCGCGCCACCCAGAATCTCTCATACTGGCTACCCACGTAACTATTATCCCATTTATCAGTATCAGTATTATGGTGTCCAGAACCGACACCGGTTAACCGATTAACCGGATTCAATTACCGAAACTGGATAATGAAAACATTGGCATTTTGCAACACCCAGAAGGAGACGACATAGACACATGGTGTCTTTGGCAAAAATGCTCAGGGTGGGCTCTTGAGTCGATATAGCGATGTCCGTCTGTCCGTGAACACATTTTTGTAATCAAAGTCTAGGTCGCAGTTTTAGTCCAATCGACTTCAAATTTGGCACAAGTATGTGTTTTTGCTCAGAATAGATCCCTATTGATTTTGGAAGAAATCGCTTCAGAGTTAGATATAGCTCCCATATACATTTCGCCCGATATTGAGTTATATGGCCCCAGAAGCCAGAGTTTTACCCTAATTTACTTAAAATTTTGCACAAGAAGAATAATTAGTACTATAGTCAAGTTTGCCAAATTTTATTGAAATCGGTTCAGATTTAGATATAGCTCCCATATATATCTTTCCCCCGATATGGACTAATACGGTCCCAGAAGCAAGAGTTTTACCCCAATTTGGTTGAAATTTTGCACAGGGAGTAGAATTAGCATTGTAGCTATGTGTGCCAAATTTGGTTGAAATCGGTTCAGATTTAGATATAGCTCCAATATATAGCTTTCGGCCGATTTATACTCATATGACCACAGAGGCCAATTTTTTGCTCCGATTTAGTTGAAATTTTGCACGGGGAGTAGAATTAGCATTGTAGCTATGCGTGCCAAATTTGGTTGAAATCGGGACAGATTTAGATATAGCTCCAATATATAGCTTTCGGCCGATTTAAACTCATATGACCACAGAGGCCAATTTTTGCTCCGATTTAATTGAAATTTTGCACAGGGAGTAGAATTAGCATTGTAGTTATGTGTGCCAAATTTGGTTGAAATCGGTTCGGATTTAGATATATCTCCCATATATAGCTTTCGCCCGATTTACACTCATATGACCACAGAGGCCAATTTTTAACTCCGATTTAGTTGAAATTTTGCACAGGGTGTAGAATTAGCATTGTTGCTATGTGTACCAAATTTGGTTGAAATCGGTTCAGATTTAGATATAGCTCCAATATATAGCTTTCGGCCGATTTACACTCATATGACCACAGAGGTCAATTTTTTGGTCCGATTTAGTTGAAATTTTGCACAGGGAGTAGAATTAGCATTGTTGCTATGCGTGCCAAATTTGGTTGAAATCGGTTCAGATTTAGATATAGCTCCAATACATAGCTTTCGGCCGATTTACACTCATATGACCACAGAGTCCAATTTTTGCTCCGATTTAATTGAAATTTTGCACAGGGAGTAGAAATAGCATTATAGTTATGTGTGCCAAATTTGGTTGAAATCGGTTCAGATTTAGATATATTTCCAATATATAGCTTTCGCCCGATTTACACTCATATGACCACAGAGGCCAATTTTTAACTCCGATTTAGTTGAAATTTTGCACAGGGAGTAGAATTAGCATTGTTGCTATGTGTACCAAATTTGGTTGAAATCGGTTCAGATTTAGATATAGCTCCTATATATATGTTTTTCTGATTTCGACATAAATGGTCAAAATAGTAACATTTGTAAAATCGTCACTACTTAGTCGAAAAGTTGTAAAAATGACTCTAATTTTCCTAAACTTCTAATACATATATATCGAGCGATAAATCATAAAAAAAAATTTTGCGAAGTTTCCTTAAAATTGCTTCAGATTTAAATGTTTCCCATATTTTTTTACTAACATTGTGTTCCGCCCTAGTGCATTAGCCGACTTAAATTTTAAATCTATAGATTTTGTAGAAGTCTATCAAATTCTGTCCAGATCGACGGATATTTAAATGTATGTATTTGGGACAAACTTTATATATATATATCCCTCAACACATTTGACGGATGTGATATGGTATCGAAAATTTAGATCTACAAAGTGGTGCAGGGTATAATATAGTCGGCCCGGCCCGACTTTAGACTTTCCTTACTTGTTTCAGTATATGTTTAATTTAATACTAAAACCTTCAAACTAACTTGAAATTTTCTGTTGGGTACGTATGTTAGTAAATGGATTTTTAATACCTTTGGGTAACAATTTTTGTACCTAATTGTACGATTTATTAATTTTCAAAATGCTTAATATTTCTTATATTTTTTATGGTTCCTTCTGCTCAACGACTGTTCTTTCCTATATTAAATATCTTCCATGGAATTATACATTTATAAAATCGACTAATGACTTTTTTTAGAAAACAAAAAGATTCGTTTTTTTGCGTTTGTAATCCATCCAAAGACACATCTTTTACCCTATATTTCATATGGGGTTGCTTAAAAAAACCAACCACCACCTAAATTCATTATAGTTTCGTAATTTATACCTATTTATTTATTTGAGGGTGGATATCTACAGTTTGCCACAATTATTGATAGAAAGTAAACAACTTTCAATCTGTCTGCAGACTATTTTAAGGGAGGAGTTTTCCCATTTTATAAACTATGTTATAGAGGCCATTATTATAAAAGTTCCATTATTTTGGGCTATGCCATTTAACAGACAGTAGCGGCCATATTGATGGGTTGATAGAATACAAACATTAATTCAATTTGGTAATAAATTCAAATTGAATGGATGCATTAACCCTTAAATGCACAAGAACGCCGATTCCTCCGAAAAAAATATATAATATGCAAAATGGTAAAAAAGCTGCATAACACATTTTTTCATTTTTTTTTTTTTGTAAAAAATAGTGGTTGTATCTAGTGCGCATTAAACTATTTTTTTTTTTTTTTTTTGTACAAATAAAAAATTTGTTTTTAGTGGATAATAGAGATATTTTTACACTACACAGATTTTTTACCAACATTGCTTTTATCTCTGCTAAATTTTAATTATTCTCCAATTTGTAGGTTTTAGAATTTTAGGGCAAAATTTGATTTCCAATTTTGGTTTCAGATTAAACAGAAGTTCTACAGAATTTCCGGAAAAAACATATTTTTAAAACTTTACTGCTTTATGGTGTTTAAAATGCAACTAACTTTATTTCGTAAAATTTAAAGATGTAAGAATTTTGTTTTTCTGGTTATATCCTAAAAAAGTACAGTGTGCATTTAAGGGTTAATACAAAGTGCAACCATATGCAATAGGTGGTAATGTTAAAACGAAATTTAATATTGAGGTTCTATTAATTATCGAATTGCATTACTGGTAAATAGAAAAAAATTAATTATATAATTGCCATAAAATTAAAATGTAAATATGGCAAGGAGAAATATATCTATATGGAGTTAATTTAGAGCATCCCGACAAAGGGGAGATATATTCTTATTTAGGTAAATAATTTGAGTATGTAATTTCCATATGGAAATAGCATATAAGACTCGAAATGATACATCTCCCCTAGCCAGATCTATAGCCTGCAATGAAACGTATAGCTAGACTTTTCTGAAATGGTATCTGGCATTTTCTTGTCAATAATTTTATAGTAGCAAATCCCTATATTTTCTTGTCCAACAAGCTTGTATAAAAATCGTCATAATATGTAGAATAATTAATTTGGACATAAAACCTGCATTGATATTAGGATAACATAAAAAAAAACTAAAAAGAAAAAGTTTTAATCCAAAAAATTTTAAATATAATAAATGTTTTTTTTTTTGTTTTTTTTGCTTTTGACCAAAAAATTAGGTGAATTTATTTATAAAGTCAAATATCTTTATTTATTCTTCTAAATAAATTTTATTAAGTTCAAATTAACCACAAAATACCCTTACTTTTATGATTAGCCAGAAATCTAATGGAATCAAATCAGGTTGCTGGACAATGTGTGCTGAATTTTTGATGTCACTGTCACGAAGAAAGAGGGCATTAAATAAAGAAAAAATTACTACCTCTATAAGTAAAGCCGCCGAAGTTTTAATTGCAAAAATAGACTTCACCTTGCATCTTACAGTAGTACACAGAAAGAACTCAATTGTTAAATTGATGCTAAAATTAACTTATGTTCAATGCAAATAAATTAGTTTGTTTGTGTTATTGTTAATTTTTTTTAAGAAATTTTCTTTATTCCAAGTACACACAAAAATTTTTTTTCTGATCCAATTAATTTTTTAATTGAAATGTCTTCAATCACAGAAATAATAGTATCAATTAAAAAAAATACTTGAAAGTGAATTAAAAAAAAATAATTGATACAATTAATAACTTAATTGATACTTTCTATTCTTGTGATAGATTTTTGTTTCAATTAAAAAAATTTTTGAATCAATTAAATTTTTAATTGAATATTTTTTAAAACTCAAGGCTATAATTGGAAAAATTTTCATGAAATTTTTTTCTGTGTATGTCTCAATAATTTTCTGAACTTATCGTGGCCATACAAATAAGTTCATTGCTAACTAAAGCAGAAGAAGTTTTTCGTACAATTTTAGTACAAAATTAGTAAGAGTGAGCTATAGAGTGTTTAAATAAAATGGTAATAAATTCCTGCTTTAACGAGGAGGATGAAATATATGGTAGTCAAAAATTCAATAATGTTTGTAAATTTTCGTCAATTAACAACGCATTAAGAAAATCTCAAAAAAACGAAAACAATTTATTTCAATTTTCGCACAAGTAGTTCGTTCTTCCCATAAAGAGATCACTTTTTTTTTCTGTGCACTGAAAAAAATGCATGTCCGGTTCCAAAGATTTTGTCCTTACTTTAATAATTTTGGTATTGATTCCGAGCCAAAGAAGCAGAGAATTCAACTAAGGATACTTTTAAGACACAATTCTCTTTTAAATTTGGGTTTTGTGTACTTGACTCTAGGAAACAAATTTTAAGTTTTCGCTTTTTCAGCTTTTTTCTTCATATGCTATCAAAGTCCTTTAAAAACGAGTTAACGACAACTTTATTTTCCAAATTAAGGCTCGACTTCCAATAGAAATTATGCTATAATTCAAGTAAAAAACGTCTTTAAAATAAAGTGTTGAAAAACGTGACCTATTTTTGAACGAGTTTTTGCTAATGCAAAAAGACAACAAATTTAAAGACAATTTCATTAATTTTAAAGAATGTTTCTGAATTATTAAAATTAAAGTCAAGTTGACCTTAGCCCAAAAAAATTTTCTTTCATGTAATGTTACCCATTTTTAAGTCCAACCACCTAATTATTAGGACAACACGACTTCATTGATAAGTTTATCGACTTTTGGGCGAAGAAAAAAAAACTTTATATTAGAGAAATGCGTATTCTACGCTACACTGAAAAAAATATTGACCTAATATGGAAGATTATGCAACTAAAATTTTAGGACTCGAAATTTACATAATGCTAAGGACAAAATTCTTTAAAATAATGACATTTTAATTAAAAGAAAGTTTATAATCCTTGCTTCAAAAATTTTTTTCATTAAATTTAGGACACAAATCTTGAAATTTTCCGTCCCTCTGTTGAAGTTGTAGATCTTTGAAGTAAGGCAAATGTTCCTTAAAATAAAGAAAAACATTTTTATTTTAAAGAAATCGTCTTTAACTCAACTGATAAAAACTGATAAAGATAAAAATGCTTCAAATATAGGCTAAGTCTTTTATTAAGGATTTGCATATTTGGTTTAAAGTTATTTTAGCATTAAGAAAACAGTTTTTACTTTGAAGTACTTGGCATAATTTGGATTTTGAAACTGGAATTTGTTTGTACATGAATACCTTTATTAATATGTTATATCGCAAACAGAGAATAAAAATTCGATGAATGAGATCTGTATCCAATTTTAATTTTATCGATCCTAGATTTAAAGCCAGGGAGGCCTAAAACATGTCTTTATTTTAAAGAAGCCGCATCTTTGGCTCGGAATCAATACCAAAGTCCTTAAAGGAAGGTCAAAATCTTTGGATCCAAGTAAATTTTTTTTGAGTGTAAGCAAAATTTGCATTCGTATTTTACGGACATGAAATCTTAAAATTCGTATGCTAAAGTAAAAAGTACGTTGTTAAGCTAATGCTAGAATTAACTTAGGTTTTTTTTTGCAAAAAAAAAAAATATTTTATTTCAATCAATTTTAAAAAAAGTTCCAAGCTAAACCTGGGTATAAATTTGAAAAAGAAAAGTTTTGTACATTTCTACCAACATAATAAAAAAGATCTGTGTGACTGTCAACTTTGCTTTTAGTTTATGTTTACTTTTTGAGAAGGACGAATTTCGTAAATGGTAGTAAAAAATTAAAAAAAATCTCTGTGAATTCCGATTACTTTAATAACGCATTTAGGATATCTAAATAAAATAGAATACAAGTCTTTTAAAATTTCTCTTCCTATAGTTTTTTCTTTTTTCTGTGCATATTATTGTATTTTCTATTAAAATTTGGGTTCAAAATAAATCCACAAATACCCTTAGTCGCAATGATTAAACTCCTAAAGTCATAGATTTTTCTATTCACATTCTTGCAAGACATAATTTGTCTTTGTCTGTAAATGTTTACAAAAGCCTAAATGCTGTAGCGTATACTACTAAGTATAAATGCATAAGAATTAAATTTATTAAAACAATCTGAAAAATGTAAATTAATTTCCCGCACAAGAACCCACTGATACAAGCAGCACCAGCAGTTCCACCATAAGATGCACGTGAATACAATTTGAGATAATGGTAATTGCAAACATGCATCAGCTTCAATAAATCATTTCTCTTGCTGGTTACTTTAACACAAGGCAAGACTTGGAGGTACAACACTAAGCTAGACTGAAGACTTTGAAAGGCTTTTGAGATTGCGGAAATGTTCAGAGAAACTTAGTAGGTTATGAGTATGAGATGGTTAACCATACTTTGCCTATGTATATATGTGATTGATGTACATGCGTTTGATTAGTTCAATCGTTTTTTTTTTCTAATACAAATTATAGATATTTTTAAAATATTGGGTTTATTTTATTGGAATGATGGTTTCAAATAAAAATACTCTATCACAGAATAGTTGGTATGGATGAAAGGTGACATAGGTTGGTTTAGGGAGCCACCGTGGTGCAATGGTTAGCATGCCCGCTTTGCATACACAAGGTCGTGGGTTCGATTCCTCCTACGACCGAACACCAAAAAGTTTTTCAGCGGCGGATTATCTCACCTCAGTAATGCTGGTGACATTTCTGAGGGTTTCAAAGCTTCTCTAAGTGGTTTCACTGGAATGTGGAACGCCGTTCGGACTCGGCTATAAAAAGGAGGCCCCTTTTCATTGAGCTTAACATGGAATCGGGCAGTACTCAGTGATAAGAGAGAAGTTCACCACTGTGGTATCACAATGTACTGAATAGTCTAAGTGAGCCTGATACATCGGGCTGCCACATAACATAACCTAACCTAGGTTGGTTTAGAGTGGAAGATGCACTTTTTAAAAATTCTACTTTTGCGATTATTGAAATGGAGATTTTTGACTTTGAGACCTACGACGGGATGACCGCAAAAAAAATATCTATAGTACATCACACTCTAATTTCGATTTAGGCCAGTCGATTTAATTTTCAAAAAAAAATTTGAAAGCTTATTAGCCATTTTAACTAGATTTTCAAAAAATAAGTCTATTAGTAATTTTTGAAGATTACAAACTACGATTTCGACTTTTTTACAAAAAAAATATTGATTTTGGACTTGGGTTCCCTAACACTGAAAAAAATATTGACCTAATATGGAAGATTATGCAACTACAATTTTAGGACTCGAAATTTACGCAATGCTAAGGACAAAATTCTTTCAAATAATGACATTTTAATTAAAAGAAAGTTTATAATCCTTGCTTCAAAAATTTGTTTCATTAAATTTAGGACACAAATCTTGAAATTTTGCGTCCCTCTGTTGAAGTTGTAGATCTTTGAAGTAAGGCAAATGTTCCTTAAAATAAAGAAAAACATTTTTAATTTAAAGAAATCGTCTTAAACTCAACTGACATATTGAATTTTTAAATTTAAGATAAAAACGCTTCAAATATAGGCTAAGACTTATTTTAAGGATTTGCATCTTTGGTTCAAAGTTTTTTTAGCATTAAGAAAACAGTTTTTACTTTTAAGTACTTGGCATAATTTGGATTTTGAAACTTCAATTTGTTTGTACATGAATACCTTTATTAATATCTCGCAAACAGAGAATAAAAATTCGATGAATGAGATCTGTATCCAATTTTAATTTTATCGATACTAGATTTAAATCCAAGGAGGTCCCTAAAACATGCCTTTATTTTAAAGAAGCCGCATCTTTGGCTCGGAATCAATACCAAAATCCTTAAAGGAAGGTCAAAATCTTTGGATCCAAGTAAACTTTTTTTTGAGTGAATGCAGTCATGAGATTATTTCCTATATTCATTCCACTTGAAAACATAGGTCATTTACCAGAAATCGCCATTTATTTCCACGTATTTCTAGGCCGACCAGATCGTCTGGAGCCTTGAGGATTCCAATCAAGGGAGTATTTTGCTATACTTTCAGCACCTGTTATGAGTGTGTGGCCTATACATTTCCATTTTCTTTTTGTAATTTGGCATATTTATGATATGCAAGCATTTGCTTATGAAGACTTGGGGTGTCAGAACCATGAGGTTACGGGCTGAAAACTTACCCTACGGGAAATTAGTGCAAATTGCCACTAATGGACCCATTACAGGACAGGTACTAGTGCACCAGTTTATCAAAATTTTTAATTGTCATGTAATTTATTGATTTTTATACTCATACAACTATCAGAATTATTTATTGTTCAACATATTCCTTTCTGATGCGATACGGATGGAAACAGGGCCCTAATAGTTTGTCCCAGACGGTTTCAAGAGCAATTGTCAATGGGGTAGTCCTACTAAGTTGTTCCAGGACGAGTCCTATGGGATGAGTCCAAGTCGTGTCCTAAAGTGTAAATTTTCCCATCCAATGACAAACCCATATTAAAGTGACCGGTCCATTCCATACGTTTGGACCAGAACTGTGACTGGTCCATACACACCATGGACTAACCTTGTACCGGTCCTGGGATTGATCCATTTCCCGTAGGGTACTAACAGATTCTAGTTCACTTGGAATATATTCCCTGCCATGTCAAGTATGTCGCTGAAATATATTTTCTGGTATTCCCATATGGATGGGAGGTTAGCCTTGAGTTCGTTTTTATCAATAATTTATTAATTGGAAAAATCAAATACAGGTCGAATACAATAAAAACGAGTTTGTAACATAAACATTATATGACACGAAGTGTTACACAAATATATATATATATATATATATATATATATATATATATATATATATATATATATATATATATATATATATATATATATATATATATATATATATATATATATATATATATATATATATATATATATATATATATATATATATATATATATATATATATATATATATATATATATATATATATATATATATATATTTAAATTAAAATATCCCCCAAATATCCTCAAAAAATGTTTGACAATTTTTTGAAAAAATAAAAACAAAATAGGCTCTGCTGTAAAAAAATCCGTAGTAATAAAAAATTGCAAAAAAAAATATAAAATATTTGTTACGCCAGTTTGTGAGTTCCAATCACGATTGCAACTCGAGCCCAAAATAATATACCACAATTTGTAGAAAATTTTACCACAAAAATACCAAACCACAAAATCTAATTTACAAAATTTTATTTCTATAGAAAATTTTCTCAAAATTTCATTTATATAGAAAACTTATTTCAATAGAAAATGTTCTCTGAATTTTATTTCTATAGAATTTTTTGTCAAAATTTTATTTCTATAGAAAATTTTGTCAAAAATTTATTTCTATAGAAATTTTTGTCACAATTTTATTTCTATAGAAAATTTTGTCAAAATTTTATTTCTTTAGAAAATTTCCTTAAAATTGTATTTATATAGAAAATTTATTTCAATAGAAAATATTCTCAAAATTTTTTTTCTATAGAAAATTTTGTCAAAATTTTATTTCTATAGGAAATTTTGTCAAAATTTTATTTCTAAAGAAATTTTTGTCACAATTTTATTTCTATAGAAAATTTTGTCAAAATTTTATTTCTATAGAAAATGTTGTCAAAATTTTATTTCTATAGAAATTTTTGTCAAAATTTTATTTCTATAGAGAATTTTCTCAAAATTTTATTTGTATGGAAAATTTATGAGGAATAATTTGCAAAATCTACCAAAACATGAAAAATTCTACCAATCTAACAAACAGTAAAAATCTACCATTTTTTTGGTAGAATTCTACCAACTGTGGCAAAGGGGGTTCCAAAAAGATCAAGATCTCAAAACACAAAATATCCGAAACAAGCACTCATCAGAATGAATTTTAGATATAAAGTCATCGAATTTATATCTTATGCTAATCGGTCGAGAAAAATGGGAGTTTTGTCAACATGTTTATTTATGGTTCAAAATTTACTTCTAAATAGTCAAGAAATAAAATTGGATTATCGATCAATATGAAGTTGTTGGGCCGATATGAAGTCTATTTTATGTGTATGAGCTATATTGTCCCCTATTAGTAATGTACGCAGATGAAGGGGGAACATTTCGACCCGAGTCCTCATGAAATAATTTCACAATAGTTGAAAAATTTCTTACCCAAGGAATAAATAGGAAGAATTTTTTTTTATATACTTTGCTCACTTTAAGTCCTTGTTTAAGAATGTAAAAAAAAGAATTTCATATAAACCAGTACTCTAAACGTGATTTTTTTATACTGAACAGATTTCCCACAAAACTTCTCAAATTTTCCAAAATTCGTCCCCATCCACGAAAAAATATCTCCTAACATAAAAATATCAATACTAACAACACTGTACCCAATACTGTGTGGCTCAATGGCAAAGAAACCTCCTTTTTGTAGGTCCGAAAAGCCTTTCACATTCCCAGCAAAAAAATTTGAAGTTCTTCTCAGGTACAACTTTAAAATAACTTCCAAAAATGCTCTCCCAACGATGTTTTTTATTTTAACTGCACAGGAGGTTCATTTGAGTCAATTTCTTTATAACTCGCTTTTTTCATATTTTTAATGGGAAATTTTTTTTTGTGTTTCAAATAGGTTAAAAACAGATTAGGAATTAATAAAATGGTACAAATTATTTAAATTTAGGCGGAAAAAATGCCAAATCCTTTATAGAAAAATTTCGAATTTTTGAAAATATTTGATCACAAAAGTTCCAGATAAGCGTTATAATGCATTCAAAATCATAAAAAATTTTAAAAATTATTTATTTGTTAAAATATCACAAAATTTCTTACTTCACATCCAAAACACTGAATTCGCCTCACACCTTAAGAAATGATGCAAATTCAGTGCAGCGGCTGTTGAAATGGTGGATATCCGTTCTATGACAAGCCCATGTTAAATTCATCGCTTCTGCGTCAATTTGGCCCCACTTCCGGATCCAAAAAGAACATCTTCACTGCTTTTTTGACGACACATTTTTATACCCTCCACCATAGGATGGGGGGTATATTAACTTTGTCATTCCGTTTGTAACACATCGAAATATTGATCTAAGACCCCATAAAGTATATATATTCTGGGTCGTGGTGAAATTCTGAGTCGATCTGAGCATGTCCATCCGTCCGTCCGTCTGTTGAAATCACGCTAACTTCCGAACGAAACAAGCTATCGACTTGAAACTTGGCACAAGTAGTTGTTATTGATGTAGGTCGGATGGTATTGCAAATGGGCCATATCGGTCCACTTTTACGTATAGCCCCCATATAAACGGACCCCCAAATTTGGCTTGCGAGGCCTCTAAGAGAAGCAAATTTCATCCGATCCGGCTGAAATTTGGTACATGGTGTTAGTATATGGTCTCTAACAACCATGCAAAAATTGTTTCATATCGGTCCATAATTATATATAGCCCCCATATAAACCGATCCTCCGATTTGGCTTGCAGAGCCTCTAAGAGAAGCAAATTTTATCCGATCCGGCTGAAATTTGGTACATGGTGTTAGTATATGGTCTCTAACAACCATGCAAAAATTGGTTCACATCGGTCCATAATTATATATAGCCCACATATAAACCGATCCCCCGATTTGGCTTGCAGAGCCTCTAAAAGAAACAAATATCATCCGATCCGGCTGAAATTTGGTACATGATGTTAGTATATGGTCTCTAATGACCATGCAATAATTGGTCCATATCGGTCCATAATTATATATAGCCCCCATATAAACCGATCACCAGATTTGACCTCCGGAGCATCTTGGAAGAGCAAAATTCTTCCCATTCGGTTGAAATTTGGTACGTGATGTTAGTATATGGTATCCAACAACCATGCAGGAAGGTTCCTATCAGTCCATAATTATATATAGCTCCCATATAAACCGATCGCCAGATTTGACCTCCGGTGCCTTTTGGAGAAGCAAAATTCATCCGATCTGGTTGAAATTTGGTACGTGGTGGTAGTATATGATATTTAACAAACATGCCAAAAGTGGTCCATATCAGTCCATAATCATTTATAGCCCCCATATAAACCGATCCCGAGATTTGGTTTTGGAGCCTCTTGGAGGAGCAAATTTCATCCGAATGAGTTGAAATTTGTGAATGACAGTCTTTCGTAGAAGTTTCTACGCCATCCATGGTGGAGGGTACATAAGATTCGGCCTGGCCGAACTTACGGCCGTATATACTTGTTTTTTGCTGGGTTACGGTACAAATACATCAGAGAATACAGGAAGTTTTGCGTTTAAGTTTTTAGCTTTCTTATACAATCATGTGCCTATAGGTAATTGCAAGGATTTACTGTTTTTTTGTCAATACATATTGCAACCTTTCGCAGGATTTCCATCCTTTCGTTTGGCCAAGCTACCAGTATCATTATAACGATTTATACATAAAACTGTTATTCACGAATAATTTTTGTATCAACTATCCTTAGTAAGATTTCTATGCAAAACAGTTGAATCATTTTTCTTAAATAAAGAAATAGTCGCTATTGTCCAAGTGTAGTTCTTAAACTTCCTAATAATAAAAATTAATGAGCATACTTGAAGAACCTATGAAGAATATAATTTCAGATCCATTGCAACTGTTTAGTTTTTTTTTTCAATTTTTTTTTTCAAAATTTATTTCTATTCATACATATCCGTCGTTTTTATAGGTATTTAAGATATACCAACACATCCAAAACTACATAGCAAGCTCGAAGTGAATAAAAAGGAATATTTACCAAGTTGCTTCTGGTGTCTGTCTTAATGCTGACATATCAGATGAAGTTAATAAATGACTTGCATTTATGTAATCAGCATTAGGCATAAAGCTAATATATCGTTGGCTTTAGCTATGCCAAAGGTAATACCAACCGGATAGTCAACTATGGTAGTTGGATTACAAAGGATTAGTGATTAGTGTATATGTGAAGCGTCTTCTTTTTATTTGTTTTATTTTGTGGGTGGTATAAAAATGTTAATAGAATATTAGTTGTTTAGATGGAGAAGAATATCAAATTTGTTGAAGAATTGTTGTCTTTATATTAAGAATAGTAAATAGAATGACAGACGGACAGCCCTTCGGTTGATCATAGACTACCACAAATCTATCTTACGCAAATTAGCACGACCAGGAACTGTTTAACATATTCTGCGGGAATTGGAATCTGAGGGTTACCTCTAGCTACAGACAAGCACACATTATATAGAAACCTCTCAGAAGAACAGGGGGTGTCCACTTATGTGGACTTAATTCAAACGTCTCACAAAAATTATCTTCTTTTGAGAGGCGTATGTTTTCCGATAGGTTTCACTATATATACTTTGATCTGATAATTTCATCTCATTTATATCAGAATAACCCTTTAATCACAATTTGTATCCGATAGTAAAGCCAAAAGGGTTATTTCATGACCACATTATAGAGAAACCTCTCAGAAGAACAGGGGGTGTCCACTTATATGGACTTTATTTAATGTGATAATATAGCAAACGTCTCACAAAAGTTATCTACTTTTGAGAGGCGTATGTTTTCCGATAGGTTTCACTATATATGCTTTGATCTGATAATTTCATCTCATTTATATCAGAATAGCTCTTTAATCGCAATTTGTATCCGATAGTAAAGCCTAAAGGGTTATTTCATGACCACATGTCAGGTTATTGGGCCAATGTATCTTAACTTAATTTAATTTAGTTAGTGTCTCGTGTCGATTTTAAGATTCATAATCAGGCAGTTAAACTTAAAATACTGCAAGAGTGCTGTTTCCAATCAATGCTATATCGATTTATAAAGATCTCGCTTTGATTTTCGATCAGTAATGGCAACTCTGTGCCAGACGACTTGCGCCATTTATATGAGACAGGCATCGTATATACCACAAAAGTATTACCAACATATACACCTCCTCCATGGGTACACTTATTTCGAACCTTCAAATAAACGTACAACGAAATGGCCTAAACCAATCAGTAATGATTGGTAAAATAATGAAGAAATGAAATGGGAACACCAACAGCAGCTACAACAATCGAAGTGTTTCGACACAACTGTCAATCATATGACAAACGTTGGCAGTTCTTTTGTTTTTTTTTTTTTTTTTCAATCAATTTACACTGTCGATAGCTGTACGTGCCTTCCCTTGTTTCGTGGCCATAGGTTTTGTGTGTGTGTGTGTGTTTTTTTTTTTTGTTTGGTGGTGTTATGACAATAAAGTAGCCATGGTAAGAACAAAATAAATTTATGTGTATGACTGACGCTTTATATTAACCCTTTAGGGTCTCAGAGTATATTTATGTAGTCATGGTATATACGCCCACCTAAAGTGTGACTACACACACGAAATTGATGCAATAAATTTTTTAATTGAAATGTCTTCAATCACAAAAATGATGGTTAATACTATAACAGGTTGGCTGATAAGTCCCCGGTCTAACAAAGAAACACACATTTTTTTTTTGTCAAAATTCGTTTTTATTATTCAACATAGTTCCCTTCAAGAGCGATACAACCATTATAACGACCTTCCAATTGTTTGATACCATTTTGGTAGTACTCCTTC
The DNA here is from genome assembly GCF_050003625.1 of Haematobia irritans. NCBI lineage: Eukaryota > Metazoa > Arthropoda > Insecta > Diptera > Muscidae > Haematobia > Haematobia irritans. The sequence continues at coordinate 12,093,871 of NC_134397.1, forward strand.
GGTTTTGCCTCAAAATAGGCCTCAGTTTCCTCTTCATTGCAGCCAAATTTGGTCTGAGAAGAAAAAGTCGCTGGGAGCCAGATCTGGAGAATACGCTGGATGGAGAAGCAATTCGAAGCCCAATTCATGAATTTTTGCCATCGTTCTCAATGACTTGTGGCACGGTGCGTTGTCTTGGTGGAATAACACTTTTTTCTTCTTCATATGGGGCCGTTTTGCCGCGATTTCGACCTTCAAACGCTCCAATAACGCCATATAATAGTCACTGTTGATGGTTTTTCCCTTCTCAAAATAATCGATAAAATTTATTCCATGCGCATCCCAAAAAACAGAGGCCATTACTCTGCTAGCGGACTTTTGAGTCTTTCCACGCTTCGGAGACGGTTCACCGGCCGCTGTCCACTCAGCACCCATTTTGCACAGAGCTTCCGCATATCCAAATATTGAAGAATGATATGACCAATAGGTTCCTTTGATATCTTTAAGGCCTCTGCTATCTCGATCAACTTCATTTTACGGTCATTCAAAATCATTTTTTGGATTTTTTTTGATGTTTTCGTCGGTAACCACCTCTTTCGGGTGTCCACTGCATTCACCGTCTTCCGTGCTCATTTCACCACGCTTGAATCTTGCATACCAATCAATTATTGTTGATTTCCCTGGGGCAGAGTCCGGAAACTCATTATCAAGCCAAGTTTTTGCTTCCACCGTATTTTTCCCCTTCTGAAAACAGTATTTTATCAAAACACGAAATTCCTTTTTTTTCATTTTTTTCACAATAACAAAAGTTGCTTCACAAAAGACGCTCTATCTCACAAACTAATTAACTTACAGACGTCAAATTTTGACACGAATCATTTGAAGGTTGGTACTATATAAAAATAATAAGCATTTAATATTAGCGACGCCATCTATGCGTCAGACCGGGGACTTATCAGCCGACTTTAGTTGTAATTGGACATAAAAAATACCAGATTAAAAAATTAATTGATTTCATTATCAAATTTAAATTAGTTTTTTTAATTGGTTCAATTAAAAATTTAATTGATGTTGAGTGTAAAACTCAATTAATGTTTTAAATAACCCTGGAAAGTCATCCTTTTTTTGTGTACACTAACGTTATCCTTCGTCATTATGACTACCTAAAGGGTGATACGGTCAAAATTTTGTCAATATAAACTTGACGTATTTCTTTCAATTTTGCATTTAAAAAACCTGAACACCCCTCATTTTGACGTTGTGTGTGTGTAGAATGTTGCTCCTATTTTGATTTTGGAATTCACTCTTCAGTTGTCAAAATGCTCTCCAAGCAAGAAGAGCTGCGTATCAAAATTTTGCTCGCGCATCGCGAAAATCCGAGCTACTCGCACGCAAAGCTGTCAAAATCGCTAAAAGTTGCCAAATCAACCGTTACAAATGTAATTAAAGTGTTTGGGGAACGTTTGTCGACAGCCAGGAAGTCTATATCGGGGGGAAATCGAAAACCGGAAGCCGCTGAGACGAAAAAGAGAGTTGCCGGTAGTTTCAAGCGAAACCCTAACCTCTCTCTCCGAGATGCCGCAAATAAGCTGGGTGTATCGTCTACAACCGTGCATCGAGCCAAAAAACGAGCCGGACTATCGACTTACAAGAAGGTAGTGACTCCAAATCCCGGAGGCTGTACACGACGATGCTGACGAAGTTTGACTGCGTGGTAATGGGCGACGAAACCTACGTCAAAGCCGACTAAAAGCAGCTTCCGGGACAGGAGTTTTATACGGCAAAATGAAGGGGAAAGGTAGCAGATATTTTCAAGCACATAAAACTGTCAAAGTTCGCAAAGAAATATCTGATTTGGGAAGCCATCTGTACCTGTGGCTTGAAAAGCAGCATTTTCATAGCTTCCGGGACTGTCAACCAAGAAATTTACGTGAAAGAGTGTTTGAATAAACGTCTGCTGCCTTTCCTGAAGAAACACGGTTGTTCCGTACTGTTTTGGCCGGATTTGGCATCTTGCCATTACGGTAAAAAGGCCATGGAGTGGTACGCCGCCAACAACGTGCAGGTGGTTCCCAAGGACAAGAACCCTCCCAACACGCCAGAGCTCCGCCCAATTGAGAAATACTGGGCTATTGTCAAGCGGAACTTAAAGAAGACCAAAAAACTGCTAAGGACGAGCAGCAGTTCAAGGCAAACTGGCTTTCTGCGGCGAAGAAGGTGGACAAGGTGGCTGTACAAAATCTGATGGCAGGTGTCAAGCGTGAGGCCCGGCAATTCGGATTGGGAAAAGCGAAAGCCTAACTGAATATTTTTTCCTGAATTTTATACTAATTGAACTTGAAAAAGAAATTTAATTTGATTTTTTAAATAAACGATTTCACCGACTTACACGCGTTTTCCCTTGACCAAATTTTGACCGTATCACCCTTTACTCCAAGTTGGGGATTCAAACTCTCTTTTTTATTGGGATGACAAAAACAATTACAATTAAATATTTAGTTGATATTACCCTAAATTAACAACATCAAAGACTATTTAATACTATGTGAATATTTTATAAATTAAAATAAAAAAATTAAAATATATACTTACTGAGATTGTGTTAAACAGCTGATGAGAGGCCCCACATTTGTGTACTTCCCCTGCATAACATAAATCTCTTTATGCAGGGAAGTACATGGTTTATCTTCTTTTAGGTTGTCTATCCAGTATCAAAAGAAAGCAGACCCAATAGATTCATTGTATAAACCATTTTCTTAAGATTTCTTACATTATTTTCTATTACTTCGCCCAATGGGTTAACATTAACTCTTTAATATTATTAACACACAACAAAATGGTGGAAGCGAAAAAAAAACGAAATAATAAAATATATTTCTTAATTGCAGCACCAATGAAAAAAAACTTAACAGATCGTCGATACTTGATAAATTTTAATGAAAAAATAAAACTCTGTATTAAAAAAAAAAAAAAAACAAATTATAAATATGCCAAGTAAAGTGGAGGGCAAATAACATTTAACGCTGAACACTGGACATTGGACATCATCACTTTTCGTAGAAAACACTTCAGAAATAATTCTTTAAGTTTCATTTAAGATTTGGGGAAATTGATAATAGCAAAAAATAAACATATATTAATTATTAAATATCTTTATATAGAAATTTATTATTTGTTTTTTTATTTAAATTGCACAATAACATGTATGCGAAACGATTCCGAGCATTGTATGGGACAACCGTAATTTTCAAAACTGAAAATATGAAATTTCTTGATTATTCTCTTTATGTGGGAATTTTTTCCTCACTAAAAAATCGAGTAGTTTTCTGTTATTCGAACTGTGTGTACCAACCAACTGATATTTCCTATCAACAACACTAATTTTCCCTATCGTTCCAATAACGTTATAGCGTTCCATATTCAGTGGCCATGGCACCGGGTGAAATATCAACATATCCGATATCTGAGAATAGATAGTGGCACAAGATAAGTTAACGTATCATTTCAGAGATTTCGCCCCCAACAATACCGGGCCCCCCACAGGGCTGATATTGATATCACTTCCTTAACCTACTCCAAGGAAGGAAGATACCAAAGATAATTTTCGACTTTTGTTAGTCGTTGTTCTTAAGGCATTGACTCGTTTCTTTTCCCATATTCCCAGAAGTACATTAATGCAATTGCCTTTGGGGTTGTGTTGGTGATGGTGGCAGCGAATGGTATCTTAAGCCATTTTATCTGAACTGCCAAAGTTAAATTAAATTCGAAAAAAACCAAAAGGGCAGCTAATATGAAAACAAAACACCTGATAACAGGGTCCCAGGTGATGATATCTTTCTTATACTCTAGACATCGTGAGAGGGCCTGATACCTATTGGTTATGATGGTACTTACTCCCCATAATCTTGAATATTTACTTTAGCAATGACGTTTTTTTTTCGTACTCCCGATTCTCATGCATGTAAAAGACACCACACCAAAGTCATTCATAACTTCCTGTAGTAATCATTTGTTATTTGATAATTCTTGGCGGGCAAAAATGTGTAAATACAATATGGTGGTGGAGAGGGTACCCACTGACCCAGCTAGATAAAAATATCTAATCTTCGCTTTTTAGCAATATTTATAAGATAATGAAGATTTGCTATCAATTTTCGTTTTCGTCGCCTTCGCCTTTACTGTTGTCACTTTCACACGCTACCAGTCCACCCCACTATCGTAAGTTACTCCATGCCTTGCATTGAGGTAGGAATGTTTCCATATAGGATTCGAGCTGGTCTGAATATCTCTTGGCATTCAGCCTGGCCTGCTCTGGCCATTGTCGTTGCTGCACTGTATCAGTTTATTTGAACTGATAATGTTTCCACAACTCAGATAATAAGCGATAATAATTTGAATTCCAATCTTTTTCTGTTCTGTCCCATTTCACTTTTAACTTTGGTCTCACTCTGGGTATCTAATCGTTCAACGCAGTTTGAATTTGTAATTGGAGTTTTGAGCATTATTCAGTATTCAAGTGTTGCAAGTTTGTCATATTACGAAATATAAAAAAAAGGATCTTTAATTGAATTATATGAATAAAACGATCTAGAGATAGATCAGTTCACATCGATGGAATATACTATTTTCGTTTCTTTTTAAAAATATGTGGATATTACTTCATACCTCAATGAAATTAAATCAGAAATATAAAATATTAGAAATATTAAAAATAAATATTAGAAATTTAATTAACACATAAATTAATAATTACTTGCATATATACTTAAATGGTAATACTAGATTGTGTGAACAAAAAAAATGTAAAAAATTCTTCATCACTATTTCGAAGTTGTGGGTGATGTTACGTACATCATCATACTTTCCAATATAAAAAACTTTGGAACACAGGGCTCATAATTGATTTCAATTTGAAATACATTGTGGTTTATTCTGCTACGATGGATGAATTCTTACCCATACACAAAACGAACGCTTTCTTTCCACTGGAATGGAAAAAAACAGCTGATTTATCTTTAGAAATTCAGCTGTTTTGGATATCATTCTCTAACGATCGCATTCGTTTTGGATATGAGAAATTCAATGTTATTCACCACAAAATTATTGTAAAGGCAGACAATTTTTAGATGAATATTGATATTGATAGCAATGAAAATTTAATGGAGAATTGCTAATTATATTTTGAATAGGTCTGTTTCTTTTTAGTACTGTATATAACAATTGTATGAGCTCTAAAGAACATCAGCACGCCGATATTTTATCCAGAACATCAGTGCAAATCTCGTCGGTATTGCCAGGTTGAAATTTTTATAAAGTGATAATTCCTCGATTTACGATAGTTACTTATTGTGATTAATTTATTCAAAAAGAAAAAAATTAAAAGCAATAAGGTATTATAAATAATCTCTCCAGAGAATATTAAATACTATTTAAACAATCTACACTCAAAAAAAGTGAACTCTCTATTTCACTAAAGCCAATTTAACTTTATATTAGTTCATGGAATTATTATGTTTGGAGAAAGTTTCCTTTACTCTTAGATTTTTTTGCGTACGTTAGTTAAATTAACAAAACCCGAGGCTGGGCCGACTATTTTATACCCTTCACCACTTTGTAAGTCCACATTTTCGATACCATATCAAATCCGTCCAATGTGTTGGATGCTATATGAATCCACACACATATATTCTGTATATCTGAGCAGATCTGTACAGAGTTCTGCAATACTTATAGATTTTACATTTAAGTCGGCTAATGCGCTGAGGTGGATCACAATGTTAGTAAAAAAATATAGGAAACATTTAAATATGAACCAATTTTGAGGCAACTTCGCAAAAGTGTATTTATGATTTATCGGTCGATAGATGTGTAATAGAGTAGTAGGAAAATTTGAGTCATTTTGATAAGTTTTCGACTTAGCAGTGGCGATTTGATAAGGAAAATGTAGGCATTTCGGCCAGTTTTGCCTAAATAGGAAAAATATATATATGGAATCTATATAGAAATGTGAACCGATTGCAATCAAATTTTACATGCATAGTTATTATGTTGAATCTACTCCCTGTGCAAAATTTCACGTAAATCGGATAACAACTTTGACGTCTGTGGTCATATGACGGAAAATTGGGCGAAAGATATATATGGGAGCTATATCAAAATCTGAACCGATTTCAACCAAAATAAACACGCATATGCAGAACCTTAATTCTACTGCCTGTGCAAAGTTTCAAGTTCAATTCTACTTCCTCTGCAAAATTTCACGTAAATCAGAGTAGCACTTTTGCCTCTGTGGGCATATTAGTCCAAATCGGGCGAATGATATATATGGGAGCTATATCTAAATCAGAACCGACTTCAACTAAATTTTGCACAATTAACAATACTATAAAACGTACTCCTTGTGCAAAATTTCAAGCAACTCAGGGCAAACCTCTTGCTTTTGAGGTCATATAAATCCAAATCGGACGAAAGATATATATGGGAGCTATATTTAAATCGGAACCGATTTTAACCAAATTAAGCACACTTAACGATACTATTAAACGTACTTGTTGTGCAAAATTTGAAGCAAATCAGGGCAAAACTCTGGCTTTTGGGGCCATATAAGTCCAAATCGGTCGAAAGATATATATGGGAGCTATATCTAAATCTGAACCGATTTCAACTAAATTTGGCACAATTAACGATACTATTAAACGTACTCCTTGTACAAAATTTTAATCAAATCAGTGCAAAACTCTGGCTTTTGAAGCCATATAAGTCAAAATCGGACGAAAGATATATAGGGGAGCTATATCTAAATCTTAACCGATTTCAACTAAATTTGGCACAATTAACGATACTATTAAACGTACTCGTTGTGCAAAATTTGAAGCAAATCAGGGCAAAACTCTCGCTTTTGGGGCCATATAAGTCCAAATCGGACGAAAAATATATATGGGAGGTATATATAAATCTGAACCGATTTAGCTGATATTTGGCAGTTTTGACGGGACTGACAAAATATTCAGATGTAAAAAATTTGAAGAACATCGGTTCATAAATACGTGAATTATGATCAAATCGGTGATAACTATATATGGCAGCTATATCTAAATCTGAACCGATGTTTTCCAAAATCAATAACGATTGTCTTCTACCCGAAGAAAGACGTTATGTCAAATTTGAGGACGATCGGACTTAAACTGCGACCTGTACTTTGTGCACAAATTACATATACAGACAGACGGACGGACGGACAGACAGACAGACAGACGGACATCGCTAAATCGACTCAGAATTTAATTCTAAGCCGATCGGTATACTAAAAGATGGGTCTATGACAATTATTTCTTGGCGTTACATACAAATGCACAAACTTATTATTCCCTGTACCACAGTAGTGGTGAAGGGTATAATCATGAAAGGCGTGGTCATTTCGAAACGATCCGTTCATGAAAATGAATCAACACACATGTGTTGTCAAACTGAGAACAGATGGGGTCAATCTGACAACGAAAAAATAACACCCTACGTTGTCAAGATAACAACCAGCGTTCATGATCTGAGAACGTAATGGTTACGAATTTATGAAAAAAATTAAAAAAAAAGATTTCCGCTACCGTGACTCGAACCTGTGTTTTCTGCACCATACGCGTTAACAATCGCCTTAGCACATTACACCACCGAGGGAGTTGCCATAATAACGTCTAACGATTATTTTAAGACTTTTCATGGCCAAAGAAAAACGAATGCCGTTCATGAAATCTTGAACGCTCGTGGACGAAATTGTGAACATTTCGTTTTGATTTTTTTGTGAACGTTTCCGTTTCCGTTTGTCGCCGTCCATTCACGACTATGGAACTTTATTTTTTCTATTAGTGGCAGGAAGTTCTTTTAATTCAATTTTTTATAACTCGCGTTTTTCATATTTTAATAGGAAATTTTATTTTTTTGTTTCAAATAGGTTAAAATAAAATGGTGCAAATTATTTAAATTTTGTCGAAAAATCCTAGAAAAAATACAAATTTTTGAAAATCTTTGAGGTAAAACGTTTCAGAAAAGTGTTACAATGCATTAAAAGTCATAAAAAAATATAAAAATTATTTATTTGGCAAAATATCTCGAAATTTTTTAATTCACATCCCAAAGAGTGAATTCGGATCACAACTTAAAAAGTGATGCAAATTCAGTGCAACGGCTGTGAAATGGTAGACATCCGACCTATGACAATCCCACGTTAAATTCATCGGTTCTGTGTTAATTTTACATCATTTCCGGATCAAAAGATAAAATTTTCACTACTTTTTGGCGACCCTAAATGGACGAATTTTCACATAGTTGTTAGAAGGCTTACACTGAAATCACGTACCAAATTTGAATTGGATGAGATCAAGAAGTGTCCCGCAATCAAATCTGAGTGATCTTGATGAGTGATGAAGGGCTGCTACTAAAATAGATGCTCTATATCATTATTCACAGATATGGAATAATTTTTCGCGGGAAAATTGCGACCTCAATAGACACAAGAAGGCTCAATCCGTTTTTGTGAGGGCTAAGCTTAAAACTGGTCTGATATGTTTTACCAGTTTAAGGGGTTTATAGGATTGGAGAATATTTACAATATTGTCATCACATTGTAATGTTTACAAAGTATCAACATTTTTTGCGTCTGAATTTATTTAAAAAAGAAAGTTTGAGTTTAAGAGTAAGGTGGAGTAGGCAACTCAAACACCTCAAAGTGAACATAATGTGTGTTTATACCACACAGTTAATTGTTATAACGATACTGGTAACATTGTCAAACACAATACATGGGTTGAGTAAAGTGAAGTATTATGGACTTTCTTAGTCAATTGTTATACCATAGATGGAGAACATCTCCCTAATCAAAGCGCATTGCCCACTTCTATGCTACGACAAGGAACCTCCGAGAGACGTTAACAGTAAAGGGTGATACGGTCAAAATTTGGTCAATATAAACTTGACGTATTTCCTTCAATTTTGCATTTAAAAAACCTGAACACCACTCATTTTGAAGGTGTGTGTGTAGAATGTTGCTCCTATTTTGATTTTGGAATTCACTCTTCAGTTGTCAAAATGCCGTCCAAGCAAGAAGAGCAGCGTATCAAAATTTTGCTCGCGCATCGCGAAAATCCGAGCTACTCGCACGCAAAGCTGGCAAAATCGCTAAAAGTTGCCAAATCAACCGTTACAAATGTAATTAAAGTGTTTGGGGAACGTTTATCGACAGCCAGGAAGTCTGGATCGGGGGGAAATCGAAAACCGGAAGCCGCTGAGACGACAAAGAGAGTTGGCGGTAGTTTCAAGCGAAACCCTAACCTCTCTCTCCGAGATGCCGCAAATAAGCTGGGTGTATCGTCTACTACCGTGCATCAAGCCAAAAAACGAGCCGGACTATCGACTTACAAGAAGGTAGTGACTCCAAATCACGATGATAAACAAAATACGACGGCCAAAGCGCGATCCCCGACGATGCTGACGAAGTTTGACTGCGTGGTAATGGACGACGAAACCTACGTCAAAGCCGACTACAAGCAGCTTCCGGGACAGGAGTTTTATACGGCAAAAGGAAGGGGAAAGGTAGCAGATATTTTCAAGCACATAAAACTGTCAAAATTCGCAAAGAAATATCTGGTTTGGCAAGCCATCTGTACCTGTGGCTTGAAAAGCAACATTTTCATAGCTTCCGGGACTGTCAACCAAGAAATTTACGTGAAAGAGTGTTTGAATAAACGTCTGCTGCCTTTCCTGAAGAAACACGGTTGTTCCGTACTGTTTTGGCCGGATTTGGCATCTTGCCATTACGGTAAAAAGGCCATGGAGTGGTACGCCGCCAACAAAGTGCAGGTGGTTCCCAAGGACAAGAACCCTCCCAACACGCCAGAGCTCCGCCCAATTGAGAAATACTGGACTATTGTCAAGCGGAACCTAAAGAAGACCAAAAAAACTGGTAAGGACGAGCAGCAGTTCAAGGCAAACTGGCTTTCTGCGGCGAAGAAGGTGGACAAGGTGGCTGTACAAAATCTGATGGCAGGTGTCAAGCGTGAGGCCCGGCAATTCGGATTTGGAAAAGCGAAAGCCTAACTGAATATTTTTCCTGAATTTTATACTAATTGAACTTGAAAAAGAAATTTAATTTGATTTTTTAAATAAACGATTTCACCGATTTACATGCGTTTTCCCTTGACCAAATTTTGACCGTATCACCCTTTTTACTGAGAGGGGATAAATCACCGTTGAAAAACTTTTTGATTTTTCTACTGAAAACTGGGGTTGAAGGTACAACTGTTTGCGTATAAGGCAGGCATGCTAACCATTGAACATCGTGGTGTTGGTCCAAAAAATGGGAGTTAAAGCTTGAATTAAAGGAAATCTACAAATGGGTCAAATGGATCGGCTTAAATTTGAACAGTGGAACTAAAACAAGCAAATTCTTTTGCGTCAGTTTATGAATCTTAGTACTTAACGAACTCCCCAAGTCTAACACTAGGCCGACCGGCTTACTCGTGTGGTTCCATAAGTACTTAACTAAACGACTGACGCAAAAGGAATTTGCTTCCTTGAAGTATATTATTATCTTCGCAATTGAACAGTAACTATTTAAAATCATGAAAACAAAGTTCATAACTAAAATTTAAAAAATAATAAAAATCAATTTAATTGCATCAACTCTCATCTACTTACTGAGCGCAAATGGCTATCCCTCTATCGCCACTATCACTGGTCTATGATCTCAAGTATTTGGGTATTTTTGTTTTTTTCATTCGTTTTGTGTTAAAATGTCCCCATATTGTCATTGTTGTTTTCACATTTCTGTTGCCGTTTGATATCAATTTATCAACATTTTTTCCACTTTGAATTGCTGTTGTCATCCGTTGGTTTTACTGATGTCTCTTTGCATTCAACTCAACCCTCATTCCGTCTGGGCCAATGAATATTTGTAGTATATAAAGACATGAGAAACAAAAAAAAAATACTAAAAAAAATTCAAAAAAAAAACTGTGATAAGAATTGTGTGCTGTAAAGAATTCCTGACGTTATATTTGCTTAAAACTTTTCTCCGCATGACTCTGTTTAATAAGCAATCAGAAAAGCAATATGTCTGCGGATATTCTTCTCAAGCGGCTTTGAGTAACTCTACATGACTACAAATAGGTGGACAAGCCTTGATCGAGCCCAATACAATATGGGGATCCCATGTAAATACAACTCTATTGATTATTTATTGTAAATTGTGTTGAGGAAGGAAGCCTACCCAAGAGAGGTGTCTCATGGTATTAATACAATGGGAATATTCCACTTGACTATAAGCGTCATAAGTGTATGTATATGCACTTATAAAACCTTCTTATATATGTGATCACATTAAAGCCGCTTTTTTGGGCCGAGGTCAAAATGTTGTTTGAAGGCTTTCTCATTCGAGACTTCAGACAAACATCAATATTTTCCCAGAGAGTTAGTTCGACTTGGGGCAAAATTTTGATAAGGATCTATTTGCGATTGAAATGGGACTTTTGCTTGATATTTCTTTATTTAGAGAAAAAAACATGAATTCTATAATATTTTCTTCAATAGTCTCTAACTTTGTAGACTTGTCAAATTTCTTAAAACAATAAATAATTTTTTCTCTATGATTATTGTCATCTTGGATTTTTCATTTCTCTTGCCGTCATAAAAAACATACTACGTCTTGAAATTCATATTTTCTCAATTCAACCACTCAAAGTCATCCAATGAACCCAACCATTCCATCATAATTTTTTTTACTTTGAACAGTGGCCATTATAACACATTTGACTGGTTGGCATTTTATTGTTGTAGTTTTTATTACTATTAAGCCATTTTGTTATAAACAATGGTGTCATTTGACTGTTGTTTCATTATTTATTATTGTTGTATTTTTTGTTATTGTGTAGAGGAGTAACTAGAGTTGGTCATAAATCCAGAAATGTTTTTTTTTTTTTTTTGTTCTATGAACCATTTTATCTGCATAACACCTCTCAATTATTTTGTTATCTTCAAAATGATGTGAATAAAGTTTTGATAATATAATTAAAGATGGTATGAAATGGCTAAAGGGGTATTTAGTGGATCTACATAAATACATAAAATATTCCCTTCAAATTAAAACCTTTCCCACTTCAAATGTAAGTTTTTTTCAACTCAAGTTAAATGAATTCAATTCAAATGAAACGAATTTTCAATTCAAGTGACATCAGCACTCATAGAAAAAAGTGTGTTAAATACATCAGATCTTCTGATTTTCTTGTTAAAAAAATAGCATATTATGATTTCTACACGCAAAGAAAAAAACGTTTGGAAAACGTGTATCGAAAACATTTTTCTTTTGTTAGTGTTTTTTGAATTACCTCGAAAATTTTAAACTTTTATCACCAAAAAAATTCGTTGGTTACAAAATTTTTATTTTTTCAATAAAAAAAATATTTTTGAACCATTTTGTTTATATCAAGCACTGTTCTTTTCTGACTTTAAGTCTTTAATAAGATACATTTTACAGTTCATAGTAAAAATTTAATATAGTAGTATGTAATGTTGAACATCTTTTCGGAATCTTTCGAACATATCTGGAATATAATAACAAAAAATTTTGTAGTTCGGTCGAAGCAGGGCTCGAACCCACGACCCTTGGCATGCAAGGCGGACGTAGCAACCACTGCTCCACGGTGCTCAACTAAATGTTTGTTTCTGTTAAATAAAGTTTGTTTAATCGGTTCGTGAGCGCCGCAAGCTATGCTATATAAATATAACTTATATGGATATTCATCTATTGATGACCATAACAGGTACATAGCTCAGTGGTTAGTGTGTTGGCTAACAAAGTGCATGGTCCGCGGTTCGATTCTCCGTCCAGGAGAATCCATTTAAGCTCATATTGATCTACCAACCAATTTTATGACTTGAGTATTTAGAAGTAAATTTTTGTTCACCCACACGGACGAAAAAGTCTGTTTTTCATATGTTTGGGTATAAAAACTATATGTTTGGAACTCAAATTTTTTAACACAATATTTTTAAGTGCAAGCATATAATGTTCATAAACTAGCGTAAAATGTTTGGGACATATATGTTAATATGTTAGAACATGTTATGTTTGGGACATAAAATGTTTGTATATATAATATGCTTGGATGCAAACATATATTAATTTAGAAATAAGCTATAAACATATATGTATTTAGAAAGATAGACCTAGAGAGTATCCTGCAAGTAATAGAATTGATGTAACCAATTGGCGGCTTAAAAAAATATATACACAAAGAAAATTTCATTAAAATATTTTTCTACCGGTGTATGCCTTAGGTGAAACATAATGTGTTAGAACAATACAAAAAATATTTTGTTTGGACCAATCCTGAAAATATTTCAAGCATATTGGGGCATATGTTACAGAAGCGATTTTTTTTGAGTGTGTAGAAACTGGGCTTAAACGCATGATCCTATGTATGCAAGACGGGCATGGCAGCCCCGTTGTCACCCAACTGTCTTCATACCTTTATAGAATTCATGTCAAATATGATGAGCTATAGCGAGGAGTTTAGATCCCTTTGGAAGATGGCGAGCAAACTAAGTTGATATAGGACCAAACCATAGGAATTGCGAAATTCTGATGGCGACAAACAGACTGGAGTTGAGTCCTTTAATTGAGAATTATAACTGGGAAACATATGATAAGAATAGGCCTCAAAGATTAAAACAATAACAGGTGGAGTCTGTACCCGGAAGTTACGGAGACTCGTAACACTTCATATGTCATTGTCCAACATCCCGCAAAAAAATTGGAAGTTCTTCCAAAGGCACAAATTTAAAAGCACTTCCAGAAGATGCAATCCCAATGATGTTATTTATTTTAACTACCAAGGAAGTTATTTTAACCCCCATTTTCTGGAAGCTTCGTTAGTGTTACGTTAGCTAACGAACTTTTAAACCGTACTATGGACATGTCCGTCATCTTGTCTATATATTCCATATGCCAGTTGGGAACTTAACTGCTAAAAAAATTTCAGTTAAAGTTAACCGGAGAGAAGATATTTCGATTTTAATTTCTGTTAACTGGGAGTTAAAGTCTAACGGAGATAAATGAAAATGGCCGTAATTCAAATTTTTTTAACTTGATTTTTTTCATACTTTTAATGGAAAATTTTAACTTTTTTTGTTTCAAATAGGTAAAAAACAGAGTAAGAATTCATAAAATGGTACAAATCACTTAAATTTTGTCGAAAAAAATGCTAAATCCAATCTGAAAAAATTGTGAATTTTTGAAAATATTTGAGTTCAAACATTTCCGACAAGCGTTAGAATCCATTAAAAATTTTAAAAAATTATAAAAATTATTTATTTGACAAAATATCACAGAATTTTTTAATTGACATCCAAAACAATGAATTCGGATCACACCTATAGAAGTGATGCAAAGTCAGTGCAACGGCTGTTGGAATGGAGGACTTCCGCCCTATGACAAGCCCATGTTAAATTCATCGCTTCTGCGTCAATTTTGCACCACTTCCGGATCCAAAAAGAACATTTTCATTACTTTTTTGGCGATGCTTTTTTTGCTGGGATTCTCATCTATAAGAAACAAGACACTGCACACAAAAAAAATGTTTTTCTGATTCATTCACGAAATTAATTGATCCAATTAATTTTTTAATGGAAATTGCTTCAATCACAGAAATGATAACATCAATTAAAAAATTAGTTGAAAGTCAATTAAAAATTGCTTCAATCACAGAAATGATAGCATCAATTAAAAAATTAATTTTGTGATTGGTTTTTGTTTCAATTAGAAAATTTGTTGAATCTATTAAATTTTTAATTGAATATTTTTTTAAAACGCAATTAAGACTTTATTTGGAAAAATTTTTTTTCTGTGTAGCCTCCTTTTTCTTTAAGGCTCTCGCCGATCAACGATCGAATTGAGGAATTCGACCCAAGAAGAATCCCACAAACAAATTTTAGTAACCGGTGGTCTACCCTTCGGTTAAATAGTAATCGGACAATGAGAAACTGGCTATAAGAAGATGATTTTTTTTTGTAGCTTGTAATATTTGTCGATATATCCAATATAACTGTCATTTGTAGTTTGAAAGATATATCAGGTGAACATCGTAACATGTTTCGTATGATGTTTCACTAATTCATCTGCATTGAATATAATATTTTTAATATTTTGCCAGTGATTTGCGATGCTATATTCCACACAACATAACCTACACTAACCTAAAAAAAACGATGAAGTTTCTTTTGGTTCAATGCTTTCTCCTCTATCTTATCGTTACAAATGTCCCTCTCTGATTTTCTTAATATCATGGGTGATATGGGCACTATCTTATTCAAAACATTGATATCAAAACCTTCGCCATAGAGTCTGTATACAATTGACCGATTAGAAATCTAAAAAACAACGTAAAAATTTTATCAATTATGCAAGTTGCTATCATCATCATCGGTATCATTCCTCACGTCTTAACTATAACAAATTAAAAACAAAAATCGAAAGGAATTCCCTGCATCTATCTGTGATTGTCATCATTATCATAGATAGTTTTGACGAATACAATACAAAAATGCTATCACTAATATATGGATGATTAAGAGAGATAGTGGATGATAAGATGGCCAAAAAGAGTTGATAAAAGGTAATACTATCAACAATAATGAGTTATTAATAAAAATGAAAACAAAAACAAAAAACTAAAAATGCGAATATGAAAATCCTATTATCATAGCGTGAGAAACTGTATATACAGATAAATCGTTATAATGATACTGGTAGCTTTGGCAAACGTTAATGTTAATGATTAATAAAAAACTGCAATAACAAATGAGTAAATCATCGATTTCAAGGAAATCCACAACATAATGACAATCAAATGCCTAAAAATCGGAATAGGAACTTAATGCAACACCATCGGAAAAGGTGCAAGATCCGGTGAACACGGTAGATGCTGAAGAGCTTCCCATTTGATCTCTTTGGGGTTCTGTTTTGGTGACTTGAACAACATTGGACCCGGCGTTTTCGTGGGGCAAGATGACTTCGACTTGTCTATCGGACGTTTCAGCAGGGCAAAGTAGAGCTGCTTTCTGACCAGTGTTGCCAGTATTTTCTGGCTGTCCCCAAATTATGATGCTTTCATCCGCAAAAATCCCCAAAGAAAATGGCTCTGTTGTAGAAAATCAGTAATAATTTAAAAATTCTAAAAAATAAAATAAAAATGTGGTCAAACTAGCTTGCAAGCTGCAATAACATCAAGATTTCGAACCCTAACATCAAGAGACCGGTGATCGTCTTCCAAATGCTTGAGTTATGGAAATGGGAGTACGGTCACCATCTATTTATGAACGAAAATTTACTTCGAAATATTCTAGTACGAGTATTAAAATTGGATGGTAGATCAATATTAAGGAAAATTATCTTCATAATTTCTGTATTTGTCGGATATATTGTCGAAATCAGTGTGATTCGGGGACAACGAGTCTAAAATGATTTTGCAATTGTAGAAAAATATCTTAGCCAAACTGAGTAAAATTAAAAACAGAGCTTGGGCCTCCGAAATAAAATTCTGTGGCGGTTTTTAGTTCAAATGCCCCATTTGCACCCTTTCGTATGCTGTGAAATAAAGAGGAGCATAGTTTTCTTTTTGAAATGACTAAATAATATCCCTGAAGAAAGCCATTACACGGGAATGGACAAAAATACTTGCAGATTGCACACGTGCAGCTTAACAGGTTGGCTGATAAGTCCCCGGTCTAACAAAGAAAAACACTTTTTTTTTGTAAAAATTTTTATTATCCATTTTATTTATTATCGATACAACGATTATAACGACCTTCCATTTTTTGATACCATTTTGGTAGTACTCCTTCGGTTTTGCTTCAAAATAGGCCTCAGTTTCGGAGATCACCTCTTCATTGCAGCCAAGTTGTTTACCTGCGAGCATCCTTTTGAGGTCTGAGAACAAGAAAAAGTCCCTGGGGGCCAGATCTGGAGAATACGGTGGGTGGGGGAAGCAATTTGAAGCCCAATTCATGAATTTTTGCCATCGTTCTCAATGACTTGTGGCACGGTGCGTTGTCTTGGTGGAAAAACACTTTTTTCTTCTTCATATGGGGCCGTTTTGCCGCGATTTCGACCTTCAAACGCTCCAATAACGCCATATAATAGTCACTGTTGATGGTTTTTCCGTTCTCAAGATAATCGATAAAAATTATTCCATGCGCATCCCAAAAAACAGAGGCCATTACTTTGCCAGCGGACTTTTGAGTCTTTCCACGCTTCGGAGACGGTTCACCGGTCGCTGTCCACTCAGCCGACTGTCGATTGGACTCAGGAGTGTAGCGATGGAGCCATGTTTCATCCATTGCGAGTTAACAGCTGCAAACACCGCTCATAATCATCAACACGTTGTTGTTTTTGGTCAAATGTGAGCTCGCGCGGCACCCATTTTGCACAGAGCTTCCGCATATCCAAATATTGATGAATGATATGACCAACACGCTCCTTTGATATCTTTAAGGCCTCTGCTATCCCGATCAACTTCATTTTACGGTCATTCAAAATAATTTAGTGGATTTTTTTTTTGATGTTTTCGTCGGTAACCACCTCTTTCGGGTGTCCACTGCATTCACCGTCCTCCCTGCTCATTTCACCAAGCTTGAATTTTGCATACCAATCAATTATTGTTGATTTCCCTGGGGCAGAGTCCGGAAACTCATTATCAAGCCAAATTATTGCTTCCACTTTTTTTCCCTTCAGAAAACAGTATTTTATAAAAACACATTTTTTCCCAATAACAAACGTTGCTTCACAAAAGACGCTCTATCTCACAAACTAATTGACTTACTATATAAAAATAATATGCATTTAATACTAGCGATGCCATCTATGTGTCAGAACGGGGACTTATCAGCCAACCTGTTACAACTCATTTTGAAGGTACCCTAAAAAAAAATTTTCTTGGATCCAAACATTTTGACCTTCCCTTAAGGATTTTGGTATTGATTCCGATACTTCTTTAAAATAAAGAAATTCTTTAGCGACCTATCCAGCATTAAATCTAGGACCAATAAAATTAAAATTAGGATACTGATCTCCTTTATCAAATTTTCATTCTCTTTTCGTGGTTTATTAATAAAGGTACTCACGTACAAAAATCCAATTTATAACGGATACTTCAAAGTACAAAATGTTTTCTTTATTCTAAAAAACCTTTAAACCAAAGACGCTAAATCCTCAAAATGAATCTTAGCCTATATTTGAAGCGTTTTATCTTAAATCTAAAGTTTCAATATTTCAGTTAGTTTAAGGACAATTTCTTTAAATCAAAAATGTGTTTCTTTACTTTAAGGAAAATTAGCCTTAGTTCAAAGACATGGGACTTTAATTTACAAACTTTGTGTCCTAGATTTAATGAAGAAAATTTTTTTTTAAAGAAATTTGTCCTTAATATTTTGTAAATTTTGCATTCTAAAATTTAGGTTGCGTAATCTTTAATATCACGTAAATATTTTTTTCAGTGTATGAGGTGGACATGGCGAGCAAAAGTGAATGTATTAAGAAATTTAGATTATTTCCGCACATCAATAAAATTTTTTTCACAGCAAAAAAATAGATAGTTTGAATTAGTACACGGATGAAAAAGGCTGTTTTTCATATGTTTGGCTATAAACATTATATGTTTGGAACACAAATTTTTAAACACAATATTTTTGAGTGCAAGCATATAATGTTCATAAACTAGCATAACATGTTTGGGACATATATGTTAATATGTTAGAACATATTATGTTTGGGACATAAAATGTTTGTAAATATAATATGCTTGGATGCAAACATATATTAATTTAGAAATAGCTTATAAACATATATGTGTTTAGTAGCTTGGAGCGCTATTTAACAGGGAGCGATATTGAATTAAGTTGGTGGTTGTTGCTTGTTATTACAAAATTAACATTTTATTTTTCCTTGGGCAATTGATCAGCTACTTCTTTGATCCTTACAAACTGTGTGGTCCGCTGTTCGAATCCCCGTCCGGCAAAAGGTAAAATTAAAATAAAAAAATCATAAAATTGAATAATTTCTTCTACAATGTTTGTATTACAGAAAAAGGTGCTACACCCTAAAAAAAATCGCTTCTTTAACATATGTTCCAAACATATTTTGCAGGAAGCACATATATTATTGCATACTGCCGAAACATTAATATGTTTGTTTTATGTGAACATATTATATGTTTGGAAGCATTTTGAGCCCAAAAATATTATATGCTTGGAAGAATTTTTCCCAAAGACGATTGTGCTCATTCCCTAACATACTCGTAATTTTCACTTCCACGAAATATTTTAGTTCTTGGCACCTTTTCTGTAATACAAATAATGTTGAAGAAATTATTCACTTTAATAAATTTTTTAAATTTTACCTTTCGCCTGCACGGAGAATCGAACCGAGGGCCATACAGTTTGTAAGCCAACACACTATCCACTGGGCTACGTAGCTGTTATAGTCACCAGTAGATAATTGTCGTTGTAAGTTACATTTATATAGCATAGTTTGCAGCGCCCACGAGCCCGTGCAAACATAACATTATTTAACAGAAACATACATTTGTTTGCCACGTGGAGCAGTGGTTAGCATGTCTGCCTTGCATGCAAAGGGTCGTGGGTTCAATCCCTACTCCGATCGAACACTTTTTTTTTTAAATTTACACATTTATATTTATACTATATTAAATTTTTATAATGAAACTTCGAAATGTGGGTTATTAAAGATTTATAGTCAGTAACAGTGCTTGATATAAACGAAATTGACTGATTTTTGGATAAAATATTATTTTTTTATTGCAAAAATAACAATTTTGTAACAAAAACTGTTGGAAGTAATTCAAAAACTCTAACAAAAGAAGATCGTGGAGTCGAGTATAAACATACATAAATAATTTTATAATATAAACATAAATTTATTTAGGCGTGGACAGTTTTTTACTAGCATTTAACACCATAGTTCTAAAATGCCTTTTATTTTTCTTTAATAATTCATTTTAAAGAAAATAAACTTTTTAAATTGTTTTAGTTGCAAAACTCGAACTTAATGCCCGCTTTTATATTTGAAGGTGTCCGTCAACTCCTCGTGGACTACTTATTAATAAGGAGGAACTAAACTTTGTTTTTATATATTTTAGTGTGTAATTTTTCACTATTTCCTCCTTATTTCATTTTACTGTCCCAACTCTAAAAAGAGTATAGTGCCCTTTCGTTATTTTTATGAAGACCCCTGATTTCTTTTAACGAAAAATTGTGCCCATAATGCCAAAATGATAAACAAAACACATGTCCACACATACATAAAATGCTGCTCTCAAGGTGAAAACATATGCTGTTTGTTTTTCAAATGTCTATTCTCTTGTTCCGAATGTCTATTCGCTTTATTCAAATTAAATAATATTTAGACTTAAGCATATCAAATTTTTGGCCTGATCATAAAACAGTTTTCCGAAACAACATACAAGCGGTTTCACAGAAATTTTTGTCGTTTGATTCTTTCGCTGTGTTATGTTGATATCTTTCGTCAACTCTCCCGGTTTCCATCTCTATTTCTTTCTCTATACTCTCTCTGTCGCTTTGAATAAAATATCACAACATATGTTTGTTTAGTCGAAATTTGTAAATTTATATATGTTTGCATTCACACATATGATTTTTATGAAACATTCATACCCCAAACATAATATATTCTAACATATTAACATAGATGTCCCAAACATTTAGTGTTAGTTTTGGAACATTACATGTTTGCACTTAAATATATTGTGTTTCAAAATTGTGCCCGAAACACATTTTGTTTATATCGGAACATATGAAAAACATATTTTTCTAACAGTGTAAGAACTAAAAAATCTCGTGGAAGTGAGAAAGATGTGAGGGAATATATAATTAGGCAGAAACAAAATTTTGAACATTCAGGTCGAAAACCTATGTTGTTAGCACCTATATTACCTGTTTATTTTCATAATTCATTATGATTGTAAATATATAAATAAATAAATAAAATTTTGAGCACAATATTGTTTGGGAGAATTTTTTTTAAGCATATAATATTTTTGGGTGCAAAATGCTTCCAAACATATTATTATTATTATATTATATTATTATCTTATATGTTCACATAATAACATATTGTTTTTTGGAAGACAACATTATTGAATTTGGATGCAAAAATACAAAATGTTTGGAACTTAGACTACCCAAACATATATTGTTTAGACTAATATGCTTTCAAACATATTATATATTGGAAGATATCAAGCATATAAATGTTTGGGCAATACCCAAAAATGTATATGCTTGAAGCAAAATATGTTTGGGAGTATATGTTACAGAAGCGATTTTTTGTGAGGGTGTAGTGTGTCAGTTACCCGGTATAGTCATTTCCAACCAATATTAGCTATTTCTTAATTATTAACACAGATTACAGGCCCGAAAACTTGCGTTATTTCATATATTTTTCATATCAGGTTTTTGAAAAAAATCATTTCTCTATTTTCCAACGAAATAATCCTGCAAATATTTGGTATTTTAAAGTCCCTCATTGAAACTTATTAAATATTTTCAGGAACAAATTCTTAAAAGATTTCACAACAGCAATAAAAATCTTCAATATAAAAAATTGGTATATTATTAATAATTCTTTAGTATTTTTTTTTTTGTTTATAAGTCTAACAAAAATTATAGCTCACGTAGGCAAGCTAATGAATAGGGCATTTGACAGCTCTTTGCGCCTCCCCCACCATATTTATAGAATTTTCATATTTTAAGCAAAGGGGACTTTTTTATGATGATATTTTGCACATGTGTCTGTCCGTCTGTCGTCGTTAATAAGTGTGTGTGTGTGTGTGTGTGTGCAAGTGACTTGTTTTGTTGTTTTCATTTTTGTTTTTTTTTTTTTATGAAACGTTTAATAAAGTGAATTCTTATCTTATCTGTCATAACGAACGCGTTTCGTAAATATGTGCCTTAATAAAAAATAAAATAATAACAATTCTTTTTTTTCTCCTTCATACTCTTGCACATAGGTTTGATATATGAGGGTACTGTTTTAAGTGTACTTACTGGTTTCTAGTTGTTGGGATCTACGTGAGTTTCAGGCAAAAAAGTGGAAAAAAACATTTATGTATATACTTAGCACCCATCCCATAGCACTAGTGTTGTGCTATAAACAGAAATAAATTAAATTCATAGTTTTTAATTTAATTAACAAAAAGTAATAATCATCTA
This sequence comes from Haematobia irritans, assembly GCF_050003625.1. Classification (NCBI taxonomy): domain Eukaryota; kingdom Metazoa; phylum Arthropoda; class Insecta; order Diptera; family Muscidae; genus Haematobia; species Haematobia irritans. The sequence goes on from NC_134397.1 coordinate 12,116,140, forward strand.
TAAAATAAAGGTATTTTATTGTGCTTGGAATACAAAGATGCACTAAAGGTTGTTTCAAATTTTTTCAAATGTTTTATATCTCTCTTTATATATCTATGAGATCTTATATGTTTTAGTAACAACCTACAAATTTAGCTAAGACATACACCATACAAAGTCAAGGTTTTGTGTTCTTAAATACTTAATTTCCCATATTCAACTGTTAATATATCAATAAACGACCAATTCCAATGGATCTCATATGTATAAATATCAGCAATTTTTGAAAGTATTTCAACAGTTTTAATTACGCTTATTCTGGAATAAAAATTTCTCTGCTCTTCAGCATGTATATTTCACTGTATCTTATTAGCTAGGAAATTTCATAAATTTCTCTTTAAAATTTCCCTTGCTAACATTATAAAATACTTTTATAATATTTGTATCTGGGTCACCCTGTTCCGTTTTGGGTGTATGCCTGAGCTAACCATTTTGATTCTTTAGTACTATGAAAATTGTAGCATACAATTAGGCGCTAATATGACAAATGTTCCTGTTCAATAATACAATAATACAATGGTAACAAGTAATAGGCATATTCGAGTACTTTCCCAATAAAAACTAACCAGGAATATTAGCAGGTTGTAACAATGAAAACATGCATGTTAATGTATGTTGCTTTTAATTGTAATAGTTTTCTGTAAGATTTTGATCATGCGAATAGGGCATTATAAACACACGATTTGTGTTAGAATCAGTTAGATTTCAGAGAACGGCTGCAAACGACCAGTGTATTTAGTAAACACCAATATTTGCAATCTTAAAACACCAATTGGTAAAAAAAATTCAACCACCAATATCCAATGCAACCGAGTATGAGTTTTGGTCTCTCGAAAACACCGTAGTAAAGCAATCACAAGTAATTGTTGTTGTTGAGTACATACACACTTAAGTGCTACACTCGTTTTTTGTTTACCGAGCGTTGTTACTATGTCGATTGGTTTAAGATTGCAAGACACTAATACACTACTGCATACGAACATTGTTATATACAAGTGGTGTTTTTATTCTCGAATTTGTATCAATGTAAAAGATCGCATGCCACCGACATTTTGTGGGTAAGATTGCAATACGAAAAAAAACACCGGTTGCAGTTCTCTGGTAGACTTCATAGTTTTTAAATATCGGTTTGTATTTTTAAACATTTTAAAAAGTTAATATAGATTTTTCGATGTTTGATTAACCCAATTTGTAAATCATAAAAATTAGATTTTTGAATATGGCACACTAAAACTACACTGAAAAAAATATTGTCGTGAGGTCAAAGATTTTATGTGTTTAAAGGGTGATACGGTCAAAATTTGGTCAAGGGAAAACGCGTGTAAATCGGTGAAATCGTTTATTTAAAAAATCAAATTAAATTTCTTTTTCAAGTTCAATTAGTATAAAATTCAGGAAAAATATTCAGTTAGGCTTTCGATTTTCTAAATCCGAATTGCCGAGCCTCACGCTTGACACCTGCCATCAGATTTTATACAGCCACCTTGTCCACCTTCTTCGCCGCAGAAAGCCAGTTTGCCTTGAACTGCTGCTCGTCCTTAGCAGTTTTTTGGTCTTCTTTAGGTTCCGCTTTACAATAGCCCAGTATTTCTCAATTGGGCGGAGCTCTGGCGTGTTAGGAGGGTTCTTGTCCGTGGGAACCACCTGCACGTTGTTGGCGGCGTACCACTCCATGTCCTTTTTACCGTAATGGCAAGATGCCAAATCCGGCCAAAACAGTACGCAACAACCGTGTTTCTTCAGGAAAGGCAGCAGACGTTTATTCAAACACTCGTTCACGTAAATTTCTTGGTTGACAGTCCCGGAAGCTATGAAAATGCTGCTTTTCAAGCCACAGGTACAGATGGCTTGCCAAACCTGATATTTCTTTGCTAACTTTGACACTTTTATGTGCTTGAAAATATCCGCTACCTTTCCCCTTCCTTTTGCCGTATACATGTCCCGGAAGCTGCTTGTAGTCGGCTTTGACGTAGGTTTCGTCGTTCATTACCACGCAGTCAAACTTCGTCAGCATCGTCGTGTACAGCCTCCGGGATCGCGCTTTGGCCGTCGTATTTTGTTTATCATCGCGATTTGGAGTCACTACCTTCTTGTAAGTCGATAGTCCGGCTCGTTTTTTGGCTCGATGCACGGTTGTAGACGATAGACCCAGCTTATTTGCGGCATCTCGGAGAGATAGGTTAGGATTTCGTTTGAAACTACCGGCAACTCTCTTTGTCGTCTCAGCGGCTTCCGGTTTTCAATTTCCCCCCGATCCAGACTTCCTGGCTGTCGACAAACGTTCCCCAAACACTTTAATTACATTTGTAACGGTTGATTTGGCAAATTTTAGCGATTTTGCCAGCTTTGCGTGCGAGTAGCTCGGATTTTCGCGATGCGCGAGCAAAATTTTGATACGCTGCTCTTCTTGCTTGGACGGCATTTTGACAACTGAAGAGTGAATTCCAAAATCAAAATAGGAGCAACATTCTACACACACACACCTTCAAAATGAGGGGTGTTCAGGTTTTTTAAATGCAAAATTGAAAGAAATACGTCATGTTTATATTGACCAAATTTTGACCGTATCACCCTTTAATATACCGCGAAGAGAGAATGAAAATTCTATAAATGAAATCTGTATCATAATTTTAATTTCATTGATCCTAGATTTAAAGCCAGATAGGTCGCTAAGAAATGTCTTTATTTTAACGAAGCCACATCTTTGGCTCTGAATCAATACCAAAATCGTTAAGGGAAGGTCAACATATTTGGATTCAAGTAAACTTCTGCAGAAAAGAGTCATTGTTAAACTGATGCTAAAATTAACTCCATTAGTTTTAGTTCATTTTTGCTTTTAGGAGAAGGAAGAATTTCGTAAATGGTACTTAAAAATCCAAAAATATCAGTAAATTTTCGTTATTTTTTTAAGAGAGACACTGTTTTCCACTGGGACCACGTAACCCCCCTTTTAAGGTCCCAATAGACGTGATCTTCAATAACGGCTTTTGATTCTGGCCAAACACGATCAATCATCCAAAACTCGATCTCTTCAGTGGAAATAATCCGCATAGATGGTGGCCTCTCGTATAAATTTTTATAGGATTACAAAATTTCGATATTTTGTGATCTTTATCTTCTTTTAATCGACTAATACTGAATGATTTTTAAAATCGCACTCCAAACACAGTGAACCCACTAGAAGAAACAAGTTAACCTACATTTTCTCTTCCTATGTTAAGATGAAAATTCAAAATGCAAGGAAATTTGATAGATATAATTATTTTTTTTTTTCATTTGTTAAAGAAAATGTGGTAGTTTGAAGAAAAAATTGAGTTAAAAATTGCCAGAATATCTTTAGAGCCATACGAAGTTCATGATGGGCACTTTATCTCGGAAATATGAATTCAGTAAGTCTTTATAATTTATTTGGGAATTATTTTTCCCATTTTAGTTAATTTAACTTAAACATACAAAGAAACTTTCTCATATTGAAGAGTTTTTACCTAAAACATAATAATTGATATGAAATAAATAGAGTACAATTACATTGAAAAAACAAGCATGCCCGGTTCCAAAGATTTTGTCTTTACTTTAAAAAATTTGGTATTTATTCTGAGCCAAAGAAGCGGAGAATATAAGTAAGGATACTTTTAAGACACAATTCTCTTTTAAATTTTGTTTTTGTGTACTTTCTTCTAGGAATCAAATTTTAATTTTTTGCTTTTTCAGCATTTTTTTCTTCGTATGCTATCAAAGTTCTTTAAAAACGAGTTAACGACAACCTTGTTTTCCAAATTAAGACTCGACTTCCAGTAGAAATTATGCTATGTTTCAAGTAAAAAAACGTCTTTAAATTAAAGTGTTGAAAAACATGTCCTATATTTGAACGATTTTTTGCTTTGTACTCAAGATGCAAAAAGACAACAAATTTAAAGACAATTTCATTAAATTTAAAGAATTTTTCTGAATTATTAAAGTCAAATTGACCTTAGCCCAAACAGTTTTTCTTTCATGTTATGATACGTATTTTTAAGTCAAATCACTTAATTATAAGGACAATACGTCTTCATTGAAAAGTGTATCCACTTTTGGACAAGAAAAAAAAAAACTTTATATTAGAGAAATGCGTCTTCTATGCTAAGCAAAATTTGCATTCGTATTTTAAAGACATAAAATCTTTGACCTCACTACAATATTTTTTTCAGTGTAGTTTTAGTGCATTGGAGGGTTAATTTTTTTAGAGTGCCATATTCAAAAATCTAATTTTTATGATTTACAAATTGGGCTAATCAAACATCGAAAAATCTATATGCCTTAAAATAAAATTTTAAATGATTGCTAAATTAACTTTTTAAAATGTTTAAAAGTACAAACCGACATTTAACAAGTATATACGGCCGTAAGTTCGGCCAGGCCGAATCTTATGTACCCTCCACCATGGATTGCGTAGAAACTTCTATGAAAGACTGTCATTCACAATCGAAGTACTTGGGTTGTGGTATCTTAAAACTACTTAACATCGTTTTCTAAATTGTGAGTTAGTCCATACGTGGTATATATTAGACAAAAAAGTTATGTATAGTTAAGTCTACAAATAATTACGAATCGATATGGACTTTTTGCACGGTACGTAGAGAGCCAGAATTGAAATTTGGGGGTCCGTTTATATGGGGGCTATACGTAAAAGTGGACCGATATGGCCCATTTGCAATACCATCCGACCTACATCAATCATGCCTGTTCTGGGTCACACCGCATTGTGCACCACACTATACACTTTCTATACACGACACACAAAGTTAGTTGTTCTGAGTCACACGTGTGAACACTTTTTTCGGACTTTTAATCGAAAAATGTGACAGCTGATTTTTTCTGCAAGCCATATTTATTTGCAGACAGAAATTATAAACAAAACATATTTTGCCGGTATAAACATAAAAAATTAAAAGTAAGTTCGTAATTCAAAGCCATAAAATGCCTGCCGGATTTTTGTTAGCAGTGAATAATGTAAGGACAAGAGCAATTTATCAAGAACAAATAAGAAGGCGATTTATACCTTTCTTTTGATTTGTTTTTTTTTTTTTATCCCTCCTCAATGTTACTCATGAACAAACGATCGCAGTGTTTGTTTTTGACGGCGGAGAAGTTTTTATTTTGATTTTGGTCAAACAGTTTTTAACATCCATACATTAAAGGAAATTTAATTACAGTGGGCATAATTAAATATTCTGTTAAGGTTTTTCTCATTTGTATTGCTTAAATATTTTCAATAATATTGCAAACAAATTTTCTATCGTGGCGGCCTCCATGTGCAGAAAGATATTGGCGGCGTTAGTTTTTTTTTTTAATTTTGCAGAATTGAAGATGCCATATTTTTCATGCAATAAATTTGGTAAAATTCACTTTTCTTAGCCCATTGATTTTGTAAAAGTTATAATTTAATTACCTTATATTTTCAAAAAGACCTTTGATTTGTTTAGGAAAGCGGATAGTATTCACAAAAATCAAAGATAATTTTGCTTAAAACTTTTTTGTGTTAACTTTTAAAAATTGTGGCAACATTATACTTTCGAACACACTGAAAATCAGCTGATTAAAACAACCCCAAAATTTATACACCAATCAGAGGAAATTTCGGTTCAAATTTTAGATGGATTTTTAAAATCGTGGTTTCTGCCATATATAAGTGACTTTCTCAATAAAATTTGCAAATATTTATAAAAAACATATTAAAGTTTCAGAATCTGTTATTTATTTGTTATAAAAACTTCTAACTTTGCATACGATGGCTGTACACTAAGCCTACACAAAAGAAATGTTCGTGTACATTTTTCAGGTCTATGACGGTGTATAGTGTTAGCCAGAACACCTTTTAAGTGTGACACCACACGAAAATTGTACATGTGTGTACCAGAACAGACACGAATAACAACAACTTGTGCCAAGTTTCAAGTCGATAGCTTGTTTCGTTCGGAAGTTAGCATGATTTCAACAGACGGACGGACGGACATGCTCAGATCGACTCAGAATTTCACAACGACCCAGAATATATATACTTTATGGGGTCTTAGAGCAATATTTCGATGTGTTACAAACGGAATGACAAAGTTAATATACCCCCCATCCTATGATGGCAGGTATAAAAAGAAATTTCAGATGCCAAATCCTCACATAAGTCTTAGCCTATAAATTTTGTAAATATAAAGATTCAATATTTCGATTAATTTAAGGACGATTTCTTTAAATCAAAAATGTGTTTCTTTACTTTAAGGACAATTTGCCTTAATTCAAAAACATAAGACTTTAACGGAGTGACGCAAGTTTCCAAAATTTGATTCCTAAATTTAATGAAAAAAATTATTGCAGCAAAGATTATAAACTTTAATGTAATTAAAATTTCATTATTTTAAAGAAATTTAATAATATTGTTGTTTAATTAATATTTTGTAAATTGCGTATTCTAAAATTTGGGTTGCGTAATTTTTAATACCACGTAAATATTTTATTCAGTGTATGTAGCTACTGCTAAGAGTCTGAAATCGGAATAAAAATACATTATCAATGAATATTTTAAAAAGTGTTTATTTCATAAAGAAAAATAATAATTTTATTTTACTTAAAGTCTATGGAAGAATATCATCGTCAATAGAATATAACAAAAAAAGTCAAACATATAAAAAACTTTAATTTAATTCTTTTTTGTGTATAAAAAGGAATAAAAAAAATTAAAACAAAATAAACTTAAAACTAAATGAGATTTTTTGTATTTTTTTTTTCAATAACATATCTAAGGCTATGCATATAAAGCAATTATAACTATAAACATAGAAATGATTACATTGATTTAATTTAAAAATTTTTATGAGAACATTAAAAACGAAAACATTTACAATATAAAGCTTAAGAATAAAAATTAAAAACTAACTTACGATTAAAAGAAAATCTCTTTGAATCACTATGCTAATAGTGGGTTACAGATATATTCGAGAGATATTTTTGCTTCTTCTTATTCTTACTTTTGGAAAACAAATTTAACCAGACTTTTTATTGAAATGATTCTATAAAATTAATATATTCTAGGGGATTATAAAACTATTTATTATATATATTATACAAAATTATTGCTTAAAATTTATTTATTGTTTAATTATATAAAATAGGTATGGAGAAAGCTTGGGATTTTTTCTTTTTTTTTTTTATTTACAATAATCTAAGCTTGGAATATGTTTTGTATGGATTTTGGATTATTTATATTTGTATAGATATAATTTATAGTTTTTTTTAATAATTCCTTATAGGATATATTTTTTTGTTTTTGTTAAAAGTCTAAAATTTTTGGTTCATAGTATACATTATGTTTTTTTTATTAAAATTATTTTTGATTTACTTATTTAGTTTTTGTTTTTGGTTACAGCTGTTAATAGGTTTTTATTTATACAATGGTGGTATTTAACAAATCTTTGGAAATGTTATAGTTATTGTCTTTCTTTGATCTTTGGTATTCCATTAACCTCAAGTTTTATATTTGCGGAAAATATGAAAAAAAAATCGCATTCATATTCATAGTAAATAGTAAATATTTACATATTTTGTGATATGATATACAAAAAAAATCGGATCTATTTAGAAATAGAATTTTCAGAATTTAGAATTTGATTTGAATTTGATAACATTAATCACAACTTCAATTAATTGCTTTTGTTATATGTCCACAGAAAAAATATCAACAATATGGTTTTAATTAAGCTCTTAATTGAATTAAAAAAACATGCCATGCCAAAAACATGCCAAAACAAAAAATAAAATATTCATTTCATTGTTTAATCAAAGCAAATATCAATCACATGTTAATTGTACCAATTAGGTGTTTAATTGAAACATATAATTGTGTGATTGACGATGATTGATTTAATCATTTACGTAATGGAAAAACTTGTAAATAAAAATTAATTGAATGAAATTGAAGCCAAACATTTTCTTTTTCTGTGTATAATTTTTGCTGTTTTGTACTATCAATAATTTCTGCATTTAATTAAAACAATAGTAAGATCAATAAAATCGTTTAAGGATTCATTCACTGAAAATCTAGATATCATTAAATATATTTAAATCTAAATTTTAATAAATTTTGAAAATAAAAAATAAAATGAATAAAAAATAAACCTCATTAATTATTATTTAATGAAATGAATATGGAATTGGTATTAACATAGTAACAATTGAAACAATTAAGAATTTACTCATTTAATTAGGGCAATTGGAGGAAAAATTAAAATAATTGTAACACACAGAAATCACATATTAAGCTTCAATCACAATAATAAAACGGACCGCTTACTTTTCAATATAAATTGATACTTTTCAATGAAATTGATTTTCAATAAAAAGAAACAAAACGTACAATTTAATTAGTTAAATTATTTTAACCCCCATTTTCATGAAGCTCCGTTAGTGCTACGTTAGATAACTAATTTTTAAACCGATCTATGGACATATCTGTCATCTTGCCTACACATTCTATATGCCAGTTAGGAGCTTAACTGCTAGAAATTTTTCAATTAAAGTTAACTGGAGAAAAGATATTTGTAATTTACTTTCTGTTAACTGACAGTTAAAGCCTAACGGAGCTACATGAAAATGACCGTAAATATGATTAAACAATTAATTGAATCTAACAAATATGTTAATTGAAAACATTTTCAAGTTCATTGAATATTTTTGAATATTTTTTCTGTGGAAAGAAATTTGGGACGATAAATTTCATAAATATTTCATACTACGAAATCCGATTTTTTGCACACCTCTGATAATTATACTCCAGGGCATTTTTCAGGTATCCCTTATTATTTTCCTTTGTATTGAAATTTTGTTTAATCTATTCCATTTTCACTACAGTTTCACGTTCAAATTTTCTTGCAAAATCTGGTAAATGCTGCGGCATAAAATTCTGGAACTGCATGAAATTCTGTTGATTTTGCAGCATCAATTGCGTACGCTGATATTCATATTCCTCATCCATGGATGGACTTCGGCTCATATTCATTTGAGATTGTAACATTTCGACCTGTTGTTGCCGTTGACGTTCCAAATGGCGTAGATTTTGATGATGCATTTCTTCAAGCTTAATACTGCTGTTCTCATTGTTTGCATTTGAAATAAGCTCTCCATAGCATTCATATGATGGTGAAAGTGGTGGTGAGTTGGTGGCTGCCGACTCTGTGTGATGATATTGTTGATTTAGAGGACTGTGATGAATGTTAGTGGTGGGCGTATGTTGTAATTGATTCAGATATTGATTGTTGTTGGGTGAATCCGTCACTGTCTGATTGTGATTGGGGGAATTCGGATTCATGGCTATTGCTGAAGAAGAGCTGTTGTTGTTGTTGCTGTTGGATCGTTGCTGTTGCATAAATTTTACAAATGACATATTTTCATCACTGATATTTTGATCATTGAAATTTGAGTTATTATTGTTAGTGCTATTATTGTGATTGGACGTGGGTGATGATGAGGCCGATGATGTATTATTTTGATGTTGATGATACATCGGCGATTGTAGGCCATCCAATTGTTGATTATTATTGTGTTGATTATATTGATCTTGCGGTGACATATTACCCCCGAAATTCCCCATTTGATGATTGACTTGCATAAGCGGTGATGTTGGTGACATTTTCATGCTATTGTGATGATTGTTATTATTTGGCGATGGTATACTAGTCGTGGGTGATGTAGCCGCCGATTGGGTTAATGATGAATTCGATGTATTTAAGTGTTGTGTTAAAGGTTTAATATCTATTGTAGCAAGCGGAAAAGAAATAAAACAAAACAAAACAAAAAAAAAGTAATTATTAAACTAGCCCATAATATAAAGAAATTTTAAAATTCCAAAACTTACCATTATCGCTGAGATTTAGACCTGGAATATTGCCACCATTCGTACTGTCACTGCAATTATTCATAACGTTAAGCGATGTTTGTTCTCCATTAACGGCTGCTGCTACCGCTGCGGCAGCATTTGCAGCGGCTTGTTTTTTGGATAGTTTTTCCGATTTACAACCCTTGGGTTTACGTTTACGTGTCTGAAAATAAAAAAAAATACAAAAATTAAAAAAATATTTCTGGTATAATTAACTACAACAAAACAATGAAATGTCAATTTTATTCAAAATAAGAACAAAAATGTGTACCCCTATGAAATCCTATTGTAACCACCATTAACATCTTTAATTTCCAATGTATTAAATCATCAAATTGAAATATGTAATTATTGGTCTTACTAATTTATAGAAAATTTTATTTCATTTTTTACTCCACGTTTATTTTCATCATATTGTGTATACATCATTCACAATAAACTGTTATTGTGAATAAAAGCAACGTCATTTTAGTAAAATTCAATTTGACAATGTCACCAAAAAATAACAGCCAAGCAACGATGGTTTTGATAGATCATACAAAAAATGCTTCCGTTTCGGAAAGAAACTTGAGAATTTTAAATGTTAACTTTTGTGATTATTAGATGGTAGCCAATTATGAGATTTTCAAACTGAATTAAAAAGTAGATTATCCGGAATTAAAACAAGATTAGTTGATAATAAACAATACTTGATTTAAAAGATTATGGAAACGTACATAGTAGGTTTTGAAAATCTTATAATATTTTTTGGGTTATTGATTTTCACAAAAAAAAAAATTTTTCAAAATTTTTCAAAAATTTGCAGTTTATTATTAGTAGATTTATTTAATTTCAAAAACTTTGAAATGTTGGACTTTATTAAAAGTTCTTTCATTTCAATATTCTTTAAATACACAATAATTTGCTAAATAATTAAAAAATTAAAAAAATGATTATGGCAACACTAGCGACACCTAAGACCATTCAAAATAAGATACTGAGGCGTCAAATGTCATTGTCTTATTTATATGTTAGTTTACTTTAAAAAATCTTGACAGTAGTGCTATATTCAATTTATGAAATTTAATTACAAATCACAATAAACGATTATTGTGAATAACTATTAAAATGAAAACAAATAAAATCTCCACTTTTGTTTATATTTACCTGTATAGTATCCTTCTTCATGGTTAATGGACGCTTCACACTATGCAATTTATAATACAGACCACATGCATTGCAAACCGGTTCACCATTGGGATTTCGTCGCCATAGTGATGTCTGGGTAGTCAAACAATTCGAACATGTGAGACCAGCACGTCTAGAGGCACTCTATATTAAATAAAAATTAAAAAAAAGTTAATAATAATTTTTTTTCTTGAACTATTAAATATAACAACTCAAACAAAATCAATAAAAACAAAATTTTTGTTTAATTTAAATTTGTTGTTCATTCACAAATATAAAATGTCCACCTACCAAACGTCTTGAGGTAGCACGACTAACAACATGTTCCTCTTTATGGTTTGGTGTACCATTGTTGTTGCTGTGATTGTGGGGGGTGGTGGTGGTGGTGTTGGTGTTCCGATTTGTAACATTAAACGCATAGTTCTTATAGAAATCCCCGCCCGATTCAGCGGCCACTGTAATATAGTGAGTAGTGATTGTTTTAGTTTTGTTAATAGAAAAAACAAAAAATAGAAAATGACGTTTGTTTTGTGAAATAAATTTCTTCTACACAAAAAAAAACAAAAACAAAATAGCCTAAAGCATTCACATTTAAATTAGAAACAACAAAACTAATTAATAATAATTAAAAGTTGTTTGTTTATTTATTATAATAAATTCAATTAATTTTCGTTTTGTTTTCTTTTTAGTCTTCTGGGCATTTCAGAAAAGCGAGAACGTTCAATAACGCAGTTTGGGCTAAGGATTTCTATAAGAATTCGGATTTATTTGGACATATTTGCATTTAAAGTTAATTCAAAAATTTTGTTTTTTTTTATTTCTTTTGTTCTTCATTGTAATCTCAATTAAAGGAAATATGAAATTATAAGTTTACCAATCTTCGGGGTGGCTTTATTAGGGGACGATTCATGCCATTCATTTTATGATAAAGACCGCATGCATTGCATAAATAATGTCCGGTGTTATCACGTCGCCAGAGTGGAGTTGAAATGGCACCACAATTGACACATTCTCGCCCCTCCGTAAAAAAATCCGCATCGAAAAATGCTTCAAAAAGAGTAATGAACAGACAGAGAATGTTGATTGGTTGATGGTTATAGCAACAAAATTAAATAAATGGATTTGGTTTTTTCTTTTTTGGCCAGATAAAAAAAGCACACACAAAATTTAAATTTAATTATTTAATATTTATAACTTATATAGTTTCTTGTTTTATTTAGTGTTATTAGCTATTAAATATTTTTTGTGTCTTTGAAAAAAAAAAACAATTATTACTTTTCTGTGATATATGTCTGTGGTGTGTGTATGTTTTTTGTGGTGTAGTATAACAAACAAAATTAATTGAATTTATTATAATATAAATTTGTATTTTATATAATTAAATAAAATATAATAATTGTAAAAGGTTAGTAGTAAATAATTGTAAGTGTAAATGTTGGGGTTAGTAACAATGCCATGTAAGAAATTTCTAAATTTTTTTTTTTTTATAAATTTGGAATAAATTAAAGGCCAATAATAAAAACCCTAAATTCGCTTACTTATAACATTGTTAAGGCTATCCCTAATTATTAATGAAAGTATTTCTACTATCAAGAAGCATCAAATTCCTTGTATATGTTGTTGTAACTTGCTAGTTTTTACCGGAAAAGTAAGCGAACAGACCTATTACGCTATAAAATAATCCTGTTTTCTTTAAGTACTAGATGCAACATTTGTATGAGGTATCCAGAACATAGTTGCACTGCTGTTATATCAAATTACGTTTTTATTGCCAGCTGGAATTTTAATAATGGGAGGTTTTCTCCATTCACAATAGCTAGTTATTGTGATTTACTATTTGAACAATTTATATATTAAAATATAGAATTTCCCATATTTCCTGTAGTTCTTGAGCAATTTTCTACATGTCCTGAATAAACGAGAACTGTGTATTATTTTAGTCTCTCTTGGATTGGTCATCCAGTACTAAAAGAGAACAAGTCTGATAATGAAACTAAGGGCGTTTTCGATTCGCAAAAAATATGTTGCCTTGGTGTTACACTACTTTTTCCCTAATTGACATTTCGGCCAAATGATAGTGTAATTCTAAAGTTATTATTAATTTATAATATTGTGAGGTATAAAGTATCCAAAATCTATGACAGTGTCCTTGATATCTTGCAATCAATTTCGAGAATGTTGCACCTTTTTCCCAATCGAAATCGCCATAATAAATTTGGTATGCTACAAACCTGAGTATTGGAAAATATATCCAAATGTAATTTGTACAAAAATATGGTTTCCTTAATTTTCTTATATCTTAATTTCAATGAAATATCCAAATGAATCTACAATTTGAACAAAAAACCGTACTTTAATCTCACAGCTCAAACTTCACTTAAAACACCTTTACGAATGAAATTTCTTTCTTCCAGGACATGCATTTCGAAAAGTCTACGCACACACATATACTAACACGTATGAGTTCAAATTTTTGTTATTAAAGGAAAATCTGTTATTCAATATTTGGAAAGGATCATTCAATATAACCACAAACTAAGACCACACATTTACACAGGTTACATAAATATGGGTCACTTATGAAAAAAATCACACATTTGTCTCAGTACATTAGGGAATAATTAGTAAAGACCCACCCGAAATGGAATCTACCTAAAAATACACACAATGGAAACATTTGCTACGTGTAAAATGAGAAACTGTGAAATTGCTTGCCAGACCATAGAAGAAGGAGGTTGAGTCATGAATTCTTTTTGAAGGCATAGCTAAGGCAACTGTACAAGAAAATCTATAACAAGGGTTTAAATACATTTTCATAATATAAGATTGGAATTATGAATTAATTTTCAATAATTTTTTGATTATATGCTACCAAAAACAAAAAAGGACTCCTTAGTTTTTCTTAGAGAAAAGTATAGGGAAATTTTAGAATTCTTTCAGAGATTTTAAAAATATTTTCCCCCTACGAAATATTTAAATTTTCAAATTTACTATTTATTTCCAAGCCTTATTTGTTGATTTGGGTATTTTCCCCTGGTTTTAATATTCATTTTTCGTTTTCTTGTTGAAGCTGCTATTTGTTGTTAATGGGGTCACAACCTTTTCTTAAATTATTTACTTTATTTATTTAACAATTCAATGGATTTCTCGTGTATATATTCGTTATGTTTTATTCGCATTTCATTTAAATATTCCAAGCTTATCAGTTGAAGAAAAAAATTAAATATTGAAATAAAAACAAACAATATACAAACATAAATTCTACGACTGGCAATTAAGAAAGAATAAAGTCTACTAGAGGATCATCATTATTATAAATTAAATTTATACACATTTAATAAAAAAAAAAATATATATATACGTATATTACTTACTTGCTGACAGGGAAGCGGAGGCTGACAAGTGGGCAACCAAATTGGCATTTGCATTTGCTGCAGCTGTTGACGCCTCTGAAGCAACTGGACCATTACTTGTACGTCCATTGACTCCGCCACTGCGTATAACATTGGAATTTGCCAAAGCATTGTTCAATGCTTGATTTGTCATCGATGAGGGGGCATAGCTAATGGCCTCATAGGCATTTGACCAGGAATCAGCCTATAATTTTTATATACAGAAAAAAAAAATGTTTTTAAAAAATAAAACTACTTGGGAGTATTGCTTAACTCACATGACTGCGATAATTATTTAACGAAGCATAACGTTCAACACCGGCTGCATTCGCCCCATAGGTATTGCCAGCAATTCTTTGGAATGCTGGTAGTGTACCACCACCTGTACCACCCGCCGAACCATTACCACTTTGGTTACTTTTCGGTGAGCCATCATAGTCATCCGAGTGAGTGTCATGAGCTCCATTGCTACCAGTAACACCATTTGTTGCTGAAGCTGATGTTGGTGAATTGGATTGAGCACATGATGTACTAGCACCGGTGGGTGTAATCGCATGATGGGGTGGAGGTGAAGCATTTGCCGTCATAATATTTGACGTTTGCATACCATAGGGTATGCCCCCATTAGAATTGGCTGTTGCTGCTAACAAGGGGGCGGCATAAACAGAACTGCAAATAAAGGAAAAAATTACAAGAAAAAAAATTGAAATTAGTTTATATTCGAAAATTGGAAATTTTAGTTATACAATGAAGTTGCCACATCAAGATAAATTTAATATACGAAAAGTATGAAACAAAATTAAATGCTATTTTCCTTTTGTTTTGTTTTTTTTTTATTAAATTCCTACAACATATCTTGATGTGGTCTTTAAATATAAATAAAATATATTTTTGTTACAATATTTATTTTGTTTCTATTGAAATTACCTATAACAGTAGTTCTTCAAGTACATATTGTTGTAATTTGCGAAAAACATGATGCCACTATTAATTGAGTTTTATTCCAAAGGGTTTCTTTTTTATTACAATATATACAAATTCATTATATTTTAGTAAAATTGAACAGGATCTGGTTTTTCCAACTAGTATATCTAGTAAATTTCAAAAAAAAAAAAATTATATACTTAGGTAAGAAATCTTGTTTTTTAAACAAAAAATCATAAAAATTAAGCCAATGAAAAAATGTAATCAATTTACCAATTTACGAAATTGAATCTTTTTGTAAAAGAAAAAAAAAATAATCAAAAGTAAAAAAAAAATCATTGGCGGCAAAACCAAACCATATTAACAACGCCCTGATCGTAGTTTCAAGAATTATAAAGAAAATTACTTTTTTTTGCTTTAAGATGAGTACTATGTTCGGGGTTTTCACCAAAACACTACATTAAAAGTACAAATATATTTATGAAGACGATTATATTTTGATAAAGTCTTACCAAGTAATGGATGGAAAAGATCCAAGGAATTCATTGCAAATAATTTTATATTTCTAAATTAATTAATTTAAAAAAAGTAACCGTAAGTAAAAGCTGGTTTTCAGCTTGAAAACTGAACATAGTACTCAGCTTTAGATTGAATTTTATACATAGTTTAGTTTATACAACTTTTGAGACATACTTGGAAATTTAAAATTAAAATACACCAAAAATAATATTCTAAATTCCCCATCAATTAAGGAATTGAGGTTTTTCCTGGTAAATGTCTTAATAAAAATATTTCATTATATCAATGAAAAACTTCATTGGCCTAATTTTAATAATAATTAAAGTTCTTTGTGTATCATCGAAACGCATTGTTATTTTTCCCTTTTTATATAAATTTATGACACATATATAAATAATTTTGTTTTAAATCAAAAACCTTACTTGACATTCTTATGTCATTGGAGCCTTTTTTGAACATCTTCTCTTAGGTTCTAAATTGTCTGCCCAAGCAAAACATATTTTCTTTGATCCGTGCAATGCTTACGAATAACAAAAAAAAAACCTCAAACGACTGTACGCAAAACTTGTTGCAAATTTTTTTGTTTATAAACAAATCCATAATTTGTATACAAGAACGGTTGACAATAATTGCGGCAATCATATATCATTTAGCACAAGATCAAGGACCACCAGCAAAATCCATTGTCATTGTATTCTATGGCAAGCAACAAATGACGTTGAAAAGACCTGTAGACTCATTGGGATCACTTGACACAATTTCCAGTATCCATCCATTCATATAAATAAAACTGTAATGCCTTAATTAAACTTGCGTATTCACTAAAAGCGACAAAATCATATTGTGTCATTCGTTTTTTTTTTTTTTGCAGGATTTTGAAATTTGATCATACTTTTTGTGGTCTTCAATGAACTAAATAAACAAACGCATAATCAAAAAAAATTGTGTTGTCAGTTAATGATTTTTTGTTCTTTTGTTTATATATCGAAGAATGCCACAGTAGCAAATATAAATAGTCTTAAGAAATATTTAGAACTATGCAAATTGAAATTTGTAATTTGAAGTTTTAATATTTGATGCGTTTTTTCTTATTGTCCTTCTTCTGGAGAATAAGGTTATATCGAGTGTAAATAGAAAACAGATTGCAACTCTGATATCAGCTGTTCAATTACAATAAGCATGTGGTATATTTTATTTGTTATTTATAAATAACGTTAATTATTGAAATAATTTTCGTTGTAGGGAGATCATTATAATTTTCTATAATTTGCTATTGTAGTATGAGAGATTTTTTTAAACAAAAAGTGCATAGAAAATAGCCCAGTAGAAACCTCCAACTCCTTAAACATTAATATGCATTGTATAGCATGGAGATTCAAAGCCGTCTACTGAAAGTGATATTTTCGAGAAAATTGGTTTTTCCAAATCACAATAGCAGACTATTGTGAATTATAAATATTGTGAACATAAATATGTATTGTATAGCATGGAGAGTCCCAATACAATAGCCGTCTACTGAGAGTAATATTGTCGAGAAAGTTGGTTTTCCCCAATCACAATAGCAGACTATTGTGAATTATTCAATACATATAAAATGTGTTTTTATAGCAATTGAAATGCCATGTTTACGATATATTTATAAGACTCTTTATATCCGATCCACTCTGTGGGTCGATTTTAGTGAAATGTCTCAAGCAGAACTAAAATACTTGCTGTCTCCACTTGATAAGCCCGAACTTCCACTCTTATTACCACAGAGTTAATAGCCCACGGCGAAAAATAGCCCAGTAGAAACCTCCAACTCCTTAAACATTAATATACATTGTATAGCATGGAGATTCAAAGCCGTCTACTAAATGTGATATTGTCGAGAAAGTTGGTTTTTCCAAATCACAATAACAGACAATTGTGAATTATAAATATTGTGAACATAAATATGTATTGTATAGCATGGAGAGTCCCAATACAATAACCGTCTACTGAAAGTAATATTGTCGAGAAAGTTGGTTTTCCCCAATCACAATAGCAGACTATTGTGAATTATTCAATACATATAATAGAGAAAATGTGTTTTTACTGCAATTGAAATGCCATGTTTACGATATATTTATAAGACTCTTTATATCCGATCCACTCTGTGGGTCGATTGTGGACTAAAGTACTTGCTGTCTCCACTTGATAAGCCCGAACTTGCACTCTTATTACCACAGAGTTAATAGCCCACGGCGAAAAATAGCCCAGTAGAAACCATCAACTACTTAAACATAAATATGCCCTGTATAGCATGGACAGTCTCAATACAATAGCCGTCTACTAAATGTGATATTGTCGAGAAAGTTGGTTTTTCCAAATCACAATAACAGACAATTGTGAATTATAAATATTGTGAACATAAATATGTATTGTATAGCATGGAGAGTCCCAATACAATAACCGTCTACTGAAAATAATATTGTCGAGAAAGTTGGTTTTCCCCAATCACAATAGCAGACTATTGTGAATTATTCAATACATATAATAGAGAAAATGTGTTTTTACTGCAATTGAAATGCCATGTTTACGATATATTTATAAGACTCTTTGTATCCGATCCACTCTGTGGGTCGATTGTGGACTAAAGTACTTGCTGTCTCCACTTGATAAGCCCGAACTTGCACTCTTATTACCACAGAGTTAATAGCCCACGGCGAAAAATAGCCCAGTAGAAACCATCAACTACTTAAACATAAATATGCCCTGTATAGCATGGACAGTCTCAATACAATAGCCGTCTACTATGTGATATTGTCGAGAAAGTTGGTTTTTCCAAATCACAATAACAGACAATTGTGAATTATTCAATACATATAATAGATGAAAAAATGTGTTTTTATTCTTATTGAATCGCTATGATTATGATATATTTATAAGACCCATTATGCCCGGACTATCTGGTGATATCTGGTTCATATATCTGGTAACATATAATTTGCTAATTATTAGAAAGACACTCTGTGGATTGATTTTAATAAAATGTCTCAAACGGAATTAAATTACTTAATATCTTCCTTTGATGCACTCTTATTATCACTTCCACAAAAAAAAATATGTTGTACAAAAAAAATACATTATTTTGGAACGAATTTCGGTATCGAATGAGTTGGGTCGAACAGGATAAAATATAAACGTCACCGCCCTAAGGTATTCCCAGCAAAAAAATTTGGAAGTTCTTCCAAAGGCACAACTTTAAAAGCACTTCCAGAAGATACACTCCCAATGATGTTCTTTATTTTAACTACCCAGGTAGCTCTTTTAATTAAATTTTTTATAACTTGGTTTTTTTCATACTTTTAATGGGTAATTTTAACTTTTTTTGTTTCAAATAAGTTAAAAACGGAGTAAGAATTCATAAAAAAATTTTGTCGAAAAAAATGCTTAATCCCATCTGAAAAAATTGTGAATTTTTGAAAATATTTGAGGTCAAACGTTTCCGAGATGTGTTAGAATCCATTAAAAATTATAAAAAATTATAAAAATTTTTTATTTGACAAAATATCACAGAATTTTTTAATTTACATCCAAAACATTGAATTCGGATCACACCTAACGAAGTGATTCAAATTCAGTGGAACGGCTGTTGAAATGGAGGACTTCCGTCCTATGATAAGCCCATGTTAAATTCATCGGTTCTGCGTCAATTTTGCACCACTTCCGGATCCAAAAAGAACATTTTCATTACTTTTTTGGCGACGCTTTTTTTTTGCTGGGATATTTCTATTGGTTATCCATCACGAAATTCCACTAGAATTGTATTTTCTATCAAAATCTATATGTATTGCCAGCTTGAATATTTTATAATTGACATTTCCTCTAAAAATGCTTTTATAAAGAATTCGAATTATGGGACTTTTTTGCTTAATTTTCTAAAAATGCATTTATAAAGAATTCGAATTATGTCACTTTTTACTTAATTTTTTCACAATAACTATGATTCGGAGAGAGAGAGAGGAGACTTTAATTTAAACAAATACATGATGACAATATGACAATACTGGCGAATGTATTGATATTCTACATAATCCTTGCTGATATAAGAAAAATACCCTGGGGTCTCAAAACTGTTATAAGAAAATATTTACAATTAGTTTGATACTACTATTAATGAATATTTTACACTTTTGGCATAAAAAAATTAAATTTAATTGATTCTAAAGGACGAAAAGTGTTGTCAACTCTTCATAAATTTACAGTCTTTTTATGAAATTAATAATATTTATAAATTTTAGATGCACAAAGTTATTTCTTTTTTTTCATTGTTTTAAAATGATTTAAAATATTCTTGTATTATTGTATTCTTTTTAATTGTATTAAAATCATTATCTATTAACATTGACACAGAACAATTATTTATCACCAATAAATCTGATCTAAATAATATAAAAACTTCATGAATGAATTTTACTTTTGGGTTGCAATTCTAATCAAATTTGATTAGACTTTTGTCTTTCACTTTAAAATCACGTCGTTTTTTTATTTTAATACACAATATTAATTTGTAATATTTTTTCTTCAGGATTTTGTTTAATATATATAATTTTTATTAACAATAAAAATGTCCCAAATCGAAAAGTGGTCTCTAAGTTCAATGGTCTTTTTTTCACTTTGTATCGACGAATCAAGCACATTAAATCTAAGATACACCACCGCACCATACAGAGTGTTAAAGAGACTGACAACGTTTGGGTTCAACGCCTAGATTTGAATAAGAAAATAAGACATACAAATGGTTCTAAAAGAACCATAAAAAAATCTCAAGCAGAAAAGTAAACCAACAACCGAACACATATCACACATAGAGAACATTCCATTTAAAACCCCTCTATACTAAGGTGCAAACAAATTCAAAAGAAATTCTGCAACAGCCAATACATCATCAGTTAACTTGAATAGACCCAGTGGTCAGTGGTCATACCAAAACGTTTTCCATGATAAACCAACAAAAATTTGCAGTAAAGAAGCGCGTGTTTAATCGTCAATAAGACATTATTAAACAATAAGAACAACAAAAACAATACATTAAAAAAAATAAATTATTATATCATTATCTAAACTTTGGCTAAATGTTATTGTTATTATAGTAATGAGATTTAATAGTCTCGTTTTATTTTGTTATATATTCTATATATTTTTGAGTGTAAAACCAATCAAAGTCCCACGTTAGCACTATTGTTATTTTTCTTTTCCATGCAATAAAAATTAGATGTGAACCTGCATCATTATCATTCCCAATAACAGTATATTGTGATTGAATAATACAATTTAAGATGAATTAAAACAAAATGATATTCTGCAAGTAATCCTCGATATTCCAATACTGTTATTTATGTTTTCTCTATGTTATTTTCCACTTTGCAATGATCTTGTTTATGTGCTATGCTATTATGACTAGCAGAACCACAAAGTCGAGAAAATTGTTTTATTTATCATTAATTTCTTTTCTTTTGAGAAAGTTTTTTTTTTAAAGAAAAATTTTCAGATGTTCCAAAAATATTACTTCATATCAGGCTTCAGACTTCGCTGATAAAAAAAAATCTCAAATAAAGGGTGATTCTTTTGAGGTTAGGATTTTCATGCATTAGTATTTGACAGATCACGTGGGATTTCAGACATGGTGTCAAAGAGAAAGATGCTCAGTATGCTTTGACATTTCATCATGAATAGACTTACTAACGAGCAACGCTTGCAAATCATTGAATTTTATTACCAAAATCAGTGGCAGAAAATCCGCTTTTTTATCGACAAATTTTGTTCAGCGATGAGGCTCATTTCTGGTTGAATGGCTACGTAAATAAGCAAAATTGCCGCATTTGGAGTGAAGAGCAACCAGAAGCCGTTCAAGAACTGCCCATGCATCCCGAAAAATGCACTGTTTGGTGTGGTTTGTACGCTGGTGGAATCATTGGACCGTATTTTTTCAAAGATGCTGTTGGACGCAACGTTACGGTGAATGGCGATCGCTATCGTTCGATGCTAACAAACTTTTTGTTGCCAAAAATGGAAGAACTGAACTTGGTTGACATGTGGTTTCAACAAGATGGCGCTACATGCCACACAGCTCGCGATTCTATGGCCATTTTGAGGAAAAACTTCGGAGAACAATTCATCTCAAGAAATGGACCGGTAAGTTGGCCACCAAGATCATGCGATTTGACGCCTTTAGACTATTTTTTGTGGGGCTACGTCAAGTCTAAAGTCTACAGAAATAAGCCAGCAACTATTCCAGCTTTGGAAGACAACATTTCCGAAGAAATTCGGGCTATTCCGGCCGAAATGCTCGAAAAAGTTGCCCAAAATTGGACTTTCCGAATGGACCACCTAAGACGCAGCCGCGGTCAACATTTAAATGAAATTATCTTCAAAAAGTAAATGTCATGGACCAATCTAACGTTTCAAATAAAGAACCGATGAGATTTTGCAAATTTTATGCGTTTTTTTTTTTAAAAAAGTTATCAAGCTCTTAACAAATCACCCTTTATAAATATAAAGTGTTTTTGGGATAGTACAGAAAAAGCTACAGTATTTTTCAATTAAAATTTTAATTGAATTTGAAAAAATAATCAATTAATAGATCAATTGATTCAACAAATTTTTTAATCAAAACAAAATATCAATCACGAAAATTTAAGTAATTTAAAAATTGATTTAACTGTCAATATTTTTTTGTTTTTTTTTTTGTCAAAAAAAAAAAAACTCAAATATAAATATAAAGAGTTTATGGGATAGTCCATACACAAAGAAAACTATCAACAATATTTTACCATTAAAATTTAAATTGAATTGAAAAAAAATTCAATTAAAAGATCAATTGATTCAACAATTTATGTTAATCAATCACAAAAATGTAAGTATTTAAATAATTGATTTAAGTATCAATAATTTTTTTATTGGATCAATTCATTTTTTGATTGGTATGAGCGCCAGGTTTTATCAATTACGTGAATGAAGCAATTAATTTGGAGTCTATTTGTAGTGATTGAAACAAATGTTTTTAATAACTTGCTATTGTGATTTAAAATAAAATGAGTAATATTTGGTTCAGTTAAAATTGGTTTGGTCAAAAAACTCAATTTTAATTTAGGCAGTCAATTATTTAATGTACTATTATTTATTTCTTCATAATTAATTTTTCTTTAGATGAAAAAATTTTCTTGTAATTTTACAATAAACTATAAACTATTTTATATAAACTATTTTCTTATGTGTTTTCCAATTATAATTCTAGTTGGAGTCAAAATTTAATAAAGCCATGAATAATATGAAAATTATTAATTCCGAATACAATTTATTATTATGTTTTTAATTATTATATTTAAAATATTTTTTTATTTAATTAAAACGCTAATTGGGATAATTAATATTTGAATTAAAAATATAAAAAGATTTATTCATGTTCTTAATTGACTTTATTTTTTTAATTTGTTAAAAAAAAGTTTATTGTTAGTTAAATTTTTAATTGATTATGTTTTCAATTTTATTTAACTTTTTAATTGTAAATATTTCAGTGATATTTTTTTTTCTTGTGGACAAAGTGTCAAAATTTAGAAAAAAAACAACACGTGGCTTAATTGCTATTGTGAATGGATGTAATGCCCATTCTACAAACAAGCCCTGTGGCTTCACCCACAGAAGGAATATGATCACCTCAAACATGTTTTAGGAGCAAAATGTTATTTTTTGGTGGTGACCATGTAACATGGTTGCCGCAACCATAACTGATTTTGGCAAGAGAAAAAAAAACATTTTTGTGACAAACATGTCATCATACAAAAATAACATTTTGCTCTTGAAACATGTTTGAGGTGATCATATTCCTTCTCAGCGTGTTCGTGGGCTCATAGAAATAAGATGAATTGTAAATTATTATCAAAAAACAAACCCAGCCACACTGATAGAAAAAGTTTCGTTATATTAACGAAATGTTTCATTAAAAGTGAGCCAATGAAACAAATTCGTTAATACAATGAAATTTTTCATTATTATAACGAATTTTCTGTCAATCAACGTAACGTTTCCTACTATTAACGATTTATTTCATTGTATTAATGAACATTTTTCATTATATCAATGAAAAATTTTCGTTGGCTCAATTTTAATGAAATTTTCTTTGTGTGCAACTACATTCAAATCGATGATATGAGTTTGGCAAAGGAAAAGAGATATGCTTGCAAATTTGTTTAGGCAGTAGCCGACTATCAAACTTTTTTTCGGAAGGTTCAGGTGCAGTTCACTTTGGATTGAGTGAATTACCCGAATTTATTCTGATAATTGGTTGATAGTTTTGCTGCAAGTAGAGGATGCTGATGAGGAATGTGGTAATTCCGAAACAGCTGTACATCCAACCATCTTGCAGTCTATAGGGATTTGCCCAAATAAATTTGACAAGCATACTTTTCCTCTGTTGGTTAAGCTACACTTGTAGTTTAGTCAATGCATGGCTTTAAGCTGAGATCAAAAACAACAATAAGTAAATTATTATGTTTTATTAATAAAGATAATTTAGGAAAAAATATCTTTTGATCCATCCCTAATAATTCACAATTATATGTCATTGTGAATCAAACCCAATTGTCATGGGTTTGTTAAAAAAAATATTTTGATCTATCAATTGAATAATTTAAAAATATTCACGATTTCCGTATCCAGAGTATATTTAAATGAAAAGATTTGCTATATAGCGCTTTATTTGTTTTAAATAATTATATAAAAAAACACTGCTATTGTTATGCCCCACCATCAGCAGAGGTAGGTTTGTCGTCAGATGTATATAGGAAGTTTTAAAATAATTTTATCTTCTTCTGGTTTCTTGAGTGTTTCTGAAATATGTACGACAATCATATGTAATTCTAAACCCAGCTAAATGAATTGTCATATATAGAATAAGTCTAAATTTTGTTTTTTTTTTATTGACATTTTTGCAGTTTCATAATCTTTGGTTTAGCAAAGCTACGACAACGACAAAGAAGAAAATATGCATTGCGGTAATAAAAGAATCTTCTTAAAGAAGTCACATACGCTTTCTTAAATCTCGACTCACACACCACAAACTATACTGCAGATGAATTCTTAGCTCAATGCGCACTAAAGCGAAGTTTATGGCGCATTTGAATTTTATGTTAGTTTTTCACGTTTCTGTGTAAGTTATTGTTTTTTTTTTTTTTTTTTAATTCTATTTCTTTGGAAATTTTTGCATAATAATTATTTTCAACATAATGTTAGGGTCATGTTGACCATTGATTTCAAATGTAGGCCAAATAGTGTAAGGCATAATTGTTTAGCATAGATGAAAATCTGAAAGCTAATAAAAATTATGGGCTAAAATTTTGCAGAGTTAAAGCAATGCTCTTTTGTAGGGTTAAAGCTAAGTTTAGAGCAATGCCCATATATTGTTGAAATCCGTAGGTCCATTAGGGCCAACGATATATAATTTTCCATTGAGCTTGAAAATTGGAAAATTTATATTCATAACTAGTATAACTAAAATTATACCTTTCATTAACTTTGAAAAAAAATATATATCGAAGTCTCTGTTACATATAAATACTGCTAGTTTACATATAACTTAACGTTAAAGTTTCTATATACAAATAGTGTTGGAAATGTCAATTTACTTGTATTGATTCATACAAATAAACAATAGAAATTTTGTTTCGCTGTTTCTTTTTTTATTTTCTTTCTTATATGCTTTTATTATTAAGTATTATTTTTAAATGAAAAAAAAAAATATTAAAAAAAAGTACATGTTCATGAGTCATGTTTAAAGGTTATTACAATGGGTGTTCAGCAAACGAGGATGGAAGCTTTTAAAAAGCCAAATGGATTAATTCTAAAATAAGATATCGATTCTTAAAATCTATCAAAAAGTGTTTTCGAATCTGTGACATTTTTATAGGGCCACGAAAAATTATTTAATATTCCTGGAAACCTTTTTTAAGGATGTATAATTGTCATTTCCTCGGAAGTTAATCTAAAGGTGTTCATCGTACAACCCTGGGATTATATTACTTCTTTCCTAATTACACAGAAAAAAAATTAACGAATTTTTTTCCAATTAAATTCTTGATTGGAAAAAAAATCTTAATTCAATTAAAAAATTTAATTGATTCAACAAATGTTTTAATTGAAACAAAAATCAATCACAAAATTTAATAGTATCAATTAATTTTTAATTGGATCAATTAATTTTTTAACGGATACTATCATTTCATATTTTCAATTAAAATATTAATTGAATCAATTAATTTCGTGATTGAATCAGAAAAAAATTGTGTATATCCTTACGCCCAAATTATATCGTCATCCTAAAAATGTTGCTGATTCATAACGCTGTCAGGGATCCTCAACTCAAAAGCTATAGCGCAGTTGTTTATATTCTGTAACCAATTTCGTAAATGTTGCACTTTGTATTACAATCGAAATCAACATAAGTGAATTTTTATCATTAAGAAATTTTATCATTATCTTAAGAACTGAGAAAAGAGCTTCTAATGATATATTGTTTCAATTCTGGTTTAATATTTTGTTTAATTCATTTTCTGTTTTCTTTGGCGTTAAAACTACAATCACTTAGAATTTTTTGCTTTTTACTGTTCAAAATATACAATCATTGCTATAGTTTTTTAGAGTCATAGAAAAGCACGTGCGCCTCTTTACTTGCAAATAAACAATAGAGAAAATTCCCAGAAATACTTCTAGGTGAACAAAATATTAGAGTACATATGTGAATGTATATTGAAATCGATCATAAAGGATTTCATTCAAAATAAGGTGAATAGTATTTGTTTTACAAAAAGCCTAATATGAGTCAGAAATATGCAAATCATTCATATGGAACTTTGATCTCTATGATTTGGCATAGGTACTGCTTAATTGATATGACAAAAAAAAGGAGGTCACTAAACAAAATTTGATTGGTAAACCAAAAGCGGCTACACGGATGGAAAAGACAGTTTTTCATATGTTTGGCTATAAGCATTATATGTTTGGAACACAAATTTTTAAACACAATATTTTTGAGTGCAAGCATATAATGTTCATAAACTAGCATAACATGTTTGGGACATATATGTTAATATGTTAGAACATATTATGTTTGGGACATAAAATGTTTGTAAATATAATATGCTTGGATGCAAACATATATTAATTTAGAAATAGCCTATAAACATATATGTGTTTAGTAGCTTGGAGCGCTATTTAACAGGGAGCGGTATTGAATTAAGTTGGTGGTTGTTGCTTGTTATTACAAAATTAACATTTTATTTTTCCTTGGGCAATTGATCAGCTACTTCTTTGATCCTTACAAACTGTGTAATCCGCTGTTCGAATCCCCGTCCGGCAAAAGGTAAAATTAAAATAAAAAAATCATACAATTGAATAATTTCTTCTACAATGTTTGTATTACAGAAGAAGGTGCTAAGAACTAAAAAATCTCGTGGAAGTGAGAAAGATGTGGGGGAATATACAATTGGGCAGAAACAAAATTTTGAGCATTCAGGTCGAAAACCTATGTTGTTAGCACCTATATTACCTGTTTATTTTCATAATTCATTATGATTGTAAATAAATAAATAAATAAATAAAATTTTGAGCACAATATTGTTTGGGAAATTTTTTTTTAAGCATATAATATTTTTGGGTGCAAAATGCTTCCAAACATATTATATGTTCACATAATAACATATTGTCTTTTGGAAGACAACATTATTGAATTTGGATGCAAAAATACAAAATGTTTGGAAATTGACTACCCAAACATATATTGTTTAGACCAATATGCTTTCAAAAATATTATATATTGGAAGAGATCAAACATATAAATGTTTGGGCAATAGCCAAAAATGTATATGCTTGAAGCAAAATATGTTTGGGAGTATATGTTACAGAATCGATTTTTTGTGAGCGTGTAGTTTTTGTTGAAACACCTCTAAATGGATTAAATATATATGTATTGTATCATAAATCGTTATAATAATACTGGTACATAACACCATGATAGTCGATTTGAATTCGACAACTTTCACTCCGTAGTGGTAATCAAATGGCTAAATACCAGAAAATATCTGGTGGACCACAATATTAACCAAAACAAAACACAGGTGTGCGTGGAAGATCCTAACATCTCAGCAAAAACTCTTATTACCGAATAATTTTGAAGGTAAATTATATTAAAATTGGTAACCGCACGCTCACAAAAAATCGCTTCTGTAACATATACTCCCAAACATATTTTGCTTCAAGCATATATATTTTTGGGTATTGCCCAAACATTTATATGTTTGATCTCTTCCAATATATAATATGTTTGAAAGCATATTGGTCTAAACAATATATGTTTGGGTAGTCTAAGTTCCAAACATTTTGTATTTTTGCATCCAAATTCAATAATGTTGTCTTCCAAAACACAATATGTTATTATGTGAACATATAATGTTTGGAAGCATTTTGCACCCAAAAATATTATATGCTTAAAAAAATTCTCCCAAACAATATTGTGCTCAAAATTTTATTTATTTATTTATATATTTACAATCATAATTGTAATTTACATAAATTGGCCGCTATGTGGCTTCAAATTACATAATGAAAATAAAATAAATAAATAAATAAATTATGAAAATAAACAGGTAATATAGGTGCTAACAACATAGGTTTTCGACCTGAATGCTCAAAATTTTGTTTCTGCCTAATTGTATATTCCCCCACATCTTTCTCACTTCCACGAGATTTTTTAGTTCTTAGCACCTTTTTCTGTAATACAAACATTGTAGAAGAAATTATTCAATTGTATGATTTTTTTTTTATTTTAATTTTACCTTTTGCCGGACGGGGATTCGAACAGCGGGCCACACAGTTTGTAAGGATCAAAGAAGTAGCTGATCAATTGCCCAAGGAAAAATAAAATGTTAATTTTGTAATAACAAGCAACAACCACCAACTTAATTCAATATCGCTCCCTGTTAAATAGCGCTCCAAGCTACCAAACACATATATGTTTATAGGCTATTTCTAAATTAATATATGTTTGCATCCAAGCATATTATATTTACAAACATTTTATGTCCCAAACATAATATGTTCTAACATATTAACATATCTGTCCCAAACATGTTATGCTAGTTTATGAACATTATATGCTTGCACTCAAAAATATTGTGTTTAAAAATTTGTGTTCCAAACATATAATGTTTATAGCCAAACATATGAAAAACAGTCTTTTTCAACCGTGCGACTACTATTGCATGCAAATTTTGTTAGTTGTTTGGTATGTTCTTTATGTTAATGAAAATATTTCTCTGCAGCATTACCAAGAGCTAATTCACAAATATGGATGAGAAATGAGCAAGAATTGAACCACAAAATTTTTGGTACATGATGGTACTCATGAAAATCGGATGTATGGTAATTGAAAACGTCTTGTGATTGTTTGGAGTTTTTCTCAGGCATACAATATTGCTGGAGGTATAGTGTAAATGGTCTTGGTAAGCCTTTTTCACCGAAACTACACACCAAGTGTTTGCTGGAATAGTTTTTTTTGACATTAAAAAATGCTACACCAAAATAAAAGTACATTAAAATCTGTAAAAATTTAACACACAGAGTCACCGAAATTATGTCCTTATGGATTTTAATGCGATAATGTAGCAAACGTCTCTCCAAAATTGTACACTTTTGAGTGGTATCTGAATTAGAGAGGTTTCACTGTATACTAATTCTAAACTTACTAATATTAATTAATTTTTATTTAAGCTTTATGGAGAGAGAAGATTAAAGAACTTGATAAATTTATTCATTGAAAATCAGTGATGCCAATTTGGTGCGGTATTCTTTAGAACCAATTTGGTGCAGGCATACTTATACTCATACCTGGTAATAGGAGTTTTTGCTGGGAAATGTCTAGCGAGGAGTGCCGAATTTACGAAATTGATAAAGATGTAATTAAAAAGGTTTGTATTAAATTCACAAAACCACTCATAACTGAAATAAGAAATAGACTCCCTCTAAATATTAATATTTCCAAATTTAATGTCGAAAAAAATGTTTTTCTCCTCTAAAAAAATTATTTAGAAATTTGAAAGACATTATTGACCCAAATTAATTGGATGAATGAATTGCATTCAAAGTAGAGGTGTGCACGTGGGTAATATATTACTCACACATACTCACGACGAAGAAATCTTATTCACGCACACTCACGCACGATATTTTTTGGTAGGACTCACGCTCACGAAAAGAAAATTTGTACTCATGCACGAAAATCTTTTAAATGTCGTGACTCATGAAAAATATCTTGACTCACGAAAAATGTCGTGACTCACGAATAATTTTATGAGTAATCTACCTATAGAACCTGACTGAAAATATGAATATGATTAAAATCGAGAGCGTTATAAAACTTTTAACACTTAGGATGTCACTAAAATTATATGTGCATTGAACTCGTAAGAATTTTATGTTCGTAAGCGGGATTATTTTCGTGAGTGTGTTTTTCCGAAATTCGTTACTCATGCACACTCACGAAGATATTATTTTCGTGACTCACGCTCGCGCACACTCACGCCGTTACCATCAGCGTGACTCACGACTCACGCGCGAGTCACGAACATATTCGTGAGTCACGATAATTTTGTGCCACGGCACACCTCTAATTCGAAGTGTTCAAGGTGTACACTGGAATAGAGGTTCATAATTTCATAAAATTAAAAATGTGTCAAATCACTTTTTTTAATGTTAGTAGTTTTTGTGGGGGGAGATGGAATGTTAGAATTTATAATATATTTTTGGTGCTTTTTGCATTCTGAGTCCATCAGCGTGACTCACGCGCGAGTCACGAACATTTTCGTGAGTCACGACAATTTCGTGTCACGTGCACACCTCTAATTCAAAGTGTTCAAGGTGTACACTGGAATAGAGGTTCATAATTTCATAAAATTAAAAATGTGTCAAATCACATTTTTTTTTTTAATTTTAGTAGTTTTTGTGGGGGGAGGTTGTATGTTAGAATTTATAATATATTTTTCGTGCTTTTTGCATTCTGGAGTTGGCATCACTGTTGAAAATAAAACGTCCGGCAGAATTAACTTTTTCATAGCATTTAGTATGGATCTGGCTGGAGGATATAATATTTCATTATAACATACTTGTAAAACTCTCCAAAATTGTTCACGCAATCATGGTTCTCTTTTTATGAAAATATATTTGCGAATGAATATTTTGGGGACATTCTTCTTGGTATTATAATTGTAGATATTTCTCGAAGTGAATTTCATTAAAATGTTAAGTTTTGTCAACAAACGATGATTTTCTTTGAAAGTACGTCAGTAACTCTCCTGTCTATTACTTCCAGGTGTGTTAGAAACAAATTAAACTTCTCTAAAAGAAATGCGGGTTCAAGACATCAATTTACAAAATAAGAGAAAAAATTAAAAATATCTAATTAAGCACGTGCCGAGCATACGGCGCTCGACAGACAGTGACCCTACCCAATAAACTGGCCCAAAAAAAAAAAAAGAAACACAAACATATCTCATTGTTACCAAACAAAATGTTGGCTACTTCCGCATTTTATGCGGGAATTTGTCTTAAATAGGTGTTGTTGCCACTATGTGGGAGAGGAGAAAAAGAACTGAAAAAGAACAGTATGTACAAATGAACACGTTCTTAAGTTATCATCAAACTCTAAGCTTATGATTTTTTGTTAAGCCAAAAATATATATAAAAGGTGGCCAGGTGTGATAGGGTAAAACAAAAACGAATATGTGGTGCTTAAACCTGGCTACGTAATGTCGAAAAAAAAACTTGCCGAAAAATGTGTTAAATCAGCATTTATAAGCGTCATACATTTCAATACTCCTACTTTTATGTTATGTGGTGCCTGCACTTTTTTTTTTAAAGAAATATGAGATTGTTATTAACAATGTTTTTTTGTTTTTTGCATTTGGATAAATGACCAAGAATGAACGACCTAATGTTTAAAGCTAGATATTTAATACTTATGTCCCCGCAAGAAGGGATTTTTTTTTTCAATACCACTACTTTGATATGTAAAGTAGTTGGAATATAGAATTTTTTTTAAACTCTTTTCCCTTACCGTAATTGTGTTCATGGATTGCGGTCTCAAGCTAAGCAATTATATGGTTCTATATAATGGTTGGGAATGTTTTTATTTTTAACAGCAATGTGAGAAAAAAATTTTAAAAATTGTAGCCTCCTTTTACCTATTTTTCTAATTATACGTATATGGAATATTTACCATATTTGTGATATACATATAGAAAAAATACACTCAACAAATTTTATCAATAATTAATAGCAAGGGAAATATATTTTTTTTTTGTCTGTTTTCAAAATAAAAAAACCTTGAATCCAAAAGTTATTGTCTTACACTTTCCAATAAGAGGTGTTATTTTGATATTAACGAAAATATAATTTTTTGAGATAAATTAACGGATATTTATTTCATTATAAAAAAGGAAGGTTGTTGTCAAATCTGAAATGCAATGTCAGCCAAATGACCACCACGAATGAAATTTTTCATAACCAAATTGCAAAAAAAATATATAAAAATATATATATATAAATATGAAGAAATTATGCAACCTAAATTTTAGATTGCATTAACTTAATCCTAGAAAGCTTAACCTACTGAAAGACCCGTAAAACTAAACATACGTGTGAGGGACATATCATAGTTTGTCATCATGTGGACAAAATTTGTAGATTTTGGTTTTAAATTTTTGTTCTTACACCGATTCTTTATACAAATGCTTTTCATATATACACGTTTTTAGCTAAACTTTTATTTATTGTGTAACAAAAAAATCACATTTTCGGAAATCATTTTCATGAGGAAGTGTGAAAAACTAAAGAACGCATACGTGTCTCAGACGCACATAAGCTGTCTAGGATTAAATTTAGACAATATTAAGAATAAATTTCTTTTTATCAATGACATTTTAATAATGTATATTATAAATTTTCTTTTTAATTTAATTAAACAAAATTATAATTTTAGCTTCAAAATTTTTTTCATTAAATTTAGGACGCGAATCTTGAAAATTTGCATCCCTCCGTTAAAGTCACATGACTTTGGAGGCAAATTTTCCTTAATATGGAATCTTTAAAGTTAAGGTAAATGCACTTCAACTATAGGTTTTTCCATATTTGGCTTAAAGTTTTTTTTTTGGAATTAAGAAAAAGTTTTTAATTTTTAAGTATTTATTAAAATCTGGAGTTTGAAACTGGTATTTATTTGTACTTTGAACAGCTTTATTAATATATCGCAAATAGAAAATGAAAATTCAATAAATAAGAGCTATATCCTGATTTAATTTCATTGATCCCAGATTTAAAGCTAAATAGGTTTATTCTAAATAAGCCGCATATTTAGCTCGGTATCAATATCAAAATCCTTCTTCTTTCTTCACTGAAAAAACAGTGAACCCATCAGGAAGAAAACTTTTGGTTAATTTTAGAAAATTTTAAATATTTTTAGAAATTTTTAACTAAACAGTATTACAAACGCTGGCATCACGCCGATATCACAAAAATAAGTAAATATTTTTTGACGAATTCAAGAAAATTTCTTAGACATAAATATTTTTTTTCACTTGTTAAAGAAAATTTTGCAGTTTGATGGAAGAAATTGGAGTTCAAAATTGCAAGAATGTCTTTAGTGACATACGAAGTTCATGGTGGACGCATGTGTAGAAAAATTTACAAATTTAAAGAAATAATGAACTATTTTGTGAGAAGTACGAATTTAGTAAATCTTCATTCTTCATTTGTGTATAATTTTTTCCCGTTTTTTAGTTCATTTAACTAATATACGCAAAAAATTATTAGAGTAAATGACATTTTTTCTAAACACAATAAATCTATGAACTAGTGAAATAGAGAGTTCGCTTTTTTTTAGGGTTTTTGAATGTGGCCTATGTCCTATGTAGGGTCCAATGACCTGCCTAATTTTGCCTGGAGACGTAGCCAACGAGGTGGAAAAGATTTTCACAATTTTTGTAGTAAACTTAATTTACTATATTTAAAGCTATATTTTTAATGATTATGCTATATTTGCAACTATTGAAATTTTTGGCACAATTTTAATAAAAAATTTTATATTTTCTATTATAGGTACAATAAAAAATCTAACATTTTAAGAATTTATTTCAAAAATTCATTTGTTTCAATAGAATTATTTTTCTGGCTGTATACTGTTAACAATGCAAAGCAAATCGCAGCTATGGAAAACGGTAACGATTGTTTATTTATTTACTTTAGCTGGTGTAGTTGTCGACTGGGGCTTTTGTGGTTAATTTTATTACTGCAATATATTCAAATTTTTCAAATTTTAATTTATGAGAACACTTTGGTTTGGGTTTTGTTTTGCTTTAATTTAATTTAATTTAATTAGTTATATGGGTGAAAAAACTGACCTCCAAATATCAAGGGAAACAAATAAATAAATTAGTCTATTTGTAAACTTAGTAAAACTTATATTAACTTAAGGACAGTTATCTTTAATATAAATTTTTAAAATATTTTCATTGAACCTACACATCCTTGAAAGTTGTAGTCGTGCTTTAAAATCAAATTTCTTTGCCATAACGAATGCATTCATGATATTAAGAAATAATAAAATAATAAATAATAAAATAAAATCTTGAACCTTTATTTTAATGATGGTCCCAAAACTAGGATTTCTTTGAAGATAATTCGTCCTGGACTTAAGGTTTTATTGAGTTACCAAAATGCATATAAAACTTGTAAGAATAAATTCTGAAGTTAAATTCATCGTGAAACTAAGAATATCTGAATATCTATAAGCTTGCATAGAATTAGGTCTCAGTCCCTTCCCATTAAGCAAATTCTTCAACAAAATTCAACATTTCAAAAGAACCACTTACCTATTGGATAAAACCGGCGATGGAGGTGAATTAAAACTAAACATTTGCGCTTGTTCGGGTACCGTCAGCATGCTATAGATGTCCCGATGGCTAGTTCCACTTGCATTTGTCAACTGGGTAAAACTTTGCAGTGTAGCCAAATCTCCCGTCTGAGACAAAGCCGACGAAGGCGATGGCGAATTAGGCCCAGGACTTGCAGCGTTATTATGCTGTATATAATGTACAGCATGCAAATGATGAGGCGTACTGGGTGATGGGGCTTGCAAATGGGTAGGAGCTATCGCTGTCAAATGTGTCAGATCTTGAGTAAGATTTGGCGAATGATACGAATCCTTTAGCGATTGTACATCCACCACTGAGTTCAATGTTAGATAACTGACACCGGTATGGTGATCCTCCAGACATTCATCTTTTAGGGTGTCGTGTATGACCTCATCAATACTACTGGGAGTGTGATGTGTAGAAGCCGCGATATTTTGCGAACCCATTAGGGTATGTTGATGTAAATGATGATCGTGATGTGAACCATAAGGTGACGGATATAAGGCTAAATTGGAACGCATGGTGTTGACGTTATGATCTTCGTGTAAATAGGCGGGAGCAATGGCGTTAACGTTGGAGGGACTCATCAGATGGTTTGTATAATAAGGATTAGAAGGTTCTTGTGAATGATGACCCGATGAATGGCTCGGTATGAAGGAGCCGGACAAAAGCTGCAAATTAATGAAATCTTTGGAATTACCAGCCGGACTTAATTCAGAACCAATTGCTCCTGGATGATTAAGTGATAGATCATAGGCACAAGAATTATAAACACTTAACCAATGCTCGGTACAGGCTAATTGATGTTGATGATGAGTTGGGTGCGGATGGGACGGATGGGGAGAGTGATGTTGAATTTCTTGTTGGGCCACTTGTAAATTTACGTGGTTATTGGCTGATCCTTGACTATTCTGTAATTGTTGTTGATGATGCTGCAGTTCATTGGAGCCAATCACCGCTAAATTGAGATTTGGATCACCACTACTTGCATTACTGAGTATATTAGGATTTAATGGATTTTGATTATATTGTGAAGTTTGTGTTGGAGCATTTGAATTCGATGTATTCCCCGAAATTGTATGGGCCTGGTGCTGATACGAGCCAGCAACAGGTGTTTGCGATTGAGAATTTGTATAATTGGCAATGATCACAGAATTATTCAAACCGCGATAATTCTGCGGTGTATTGGAATCGTTGGCTGTTAGATCTGACGTTTCCAGATTATTTGCGCCGATAAAATTATCATGAGCTAATTTAATATTTGTTTGGTCTTTTTTTAAGAG
This sequence comes from Haematobia irritans, assembly GCF_050003625.1. NCBI lineage: Eukaryota > Metazoa > Arthropoda > Insecta > Diptera > Muscidae > Haematobia > Haematobia irritans. The sequence continues at coordinate 12,152,345 of NC_134397.1, forward strand.
AGTGCTATCATTTAAATTCACACTATTTTCATTATTATTACATTTATTTTGATTGGTATTCGTGTTTATAGTAGCATTTGCAATGGTTATTACACTATTTATCACTGTTTTATTGTTGGCTACTTGTTTTGCTGCTGTTGTTGTTGTTTCTTTGATTTGATTATCACTAATATTTTGTTCTAAATTTGTCGTTTCACTGTGTTTTATTGCACTTTTTGTAACACTTTCATTGGCCTTTGGAGGCGTTTCTAAAGTTTTCAAAGTGAAATTTGAAGTTGAGAATTTATTATTATTATTGTTAGCACTTTGTGGCGGCGGCTGATAAAGATCGTTTTTCTCTTGTGGATGAGCTTCATTTGCGGTTATCGCCGTTGCCGCCGTTATTGTGGTCTTATTATTATTAGTATTAATCGTCGTTGGTGGTGTCACCACTTCGGTACTATTAATATGGTTGTTGTTGCTGTTGTTGTTATGGGCGAGTAGGATGTTATTTTCGTCGTGGTTCTTCTGCTTCGTTATTGCCGTCGTTGTCGTCGTCGTTATTGTGTTCGTCTGTGGTATTGTGATCACTGTTTGGTTTGATTGTTCGTTGACAACTGATATGAGCATTGGTGTTTTAGCACCCAAAGACGATAAATTCAAATTCGTCGTCTCAGACCTTAAAAACTCACTACAGTCCGTAGAGGTTGTATTTGTTGTTGGAACATTGTTGATGTTATTATTGCCAGCCTGTTGGTGGTAGTTATTGTTGTTGTTGCTGCTGCTATTATAAATGCTATTGTGTGTGTTGTTATGCTCTCTTGTTTCTTGGGCTCCTGCTGCCTGCAACTCAGTATTATCGTTGTTTTTACCGTATGTTGGTGTTGTTGCTTTTGCATTATTGTATGTAGCATTCAAGTGTGTGGGTGATCTTTGCTCTTTACCATACGGACTGTCTGTCTCTTTCTGGGTTGTTGTTAAAAGCGCACACAAAGAGTTCCTAGAGCTAGTTTCTTGGTCTGTAGTAGTTGAATTCTCTTTTTGTCTTGAATCTAAGGATTGTTCATTGACATTTACCAAGTCCTGCTGCATACAGGACTCCTCTGGTCTCTCATAAGAAAACCCTGCGGATTGTTGTTGTAGTAAATTGGATGTTGTAAAGTTTGAAGAAGAAGAAGTGCTTGTGTTTGCAATAGTAGCACCTGATGACAAACCTTTTTGCTTATTTTTATGATTTTGTTTTGAATTCACTATAGCCTTTGTTATTTTCATATTGGCCGCATTTGTCAACAAGGAATTGGTATTGGAATTGGAACGATGTTTGGCTTTTGTCACTTTAGTGTTTAACGACAAATTACGATTAGAGGTGGCACATTTCATGATTTTTTCTTTGCATTTATATTTAACATTTAATATTAGCGTAATTGTATAATACACAAAGAAACCCAATTACTTTTTCCAAACAATAAAAAATTACTTTCTTTTTGGGTTTTATTATTTGAAAACAGTAAAACACAAAAGTATTTCTTCAATTATTTCCGTTTTCTTTTACGAAACCACCAACAGTAGCTAGTGTGCGCGATTTTTACTTAACGTATTGAGTTTTTTAATAAAACTGTGAGGCTCCTCATCTCATCGTATGTTCTACAGCCTCCTAATCTCAGTTTCTTTACAGAAAAAAAACATTGTATTCAGATTCTCCATGAAAATAAAAACCAAAACAAATCTCCGTTCATGTTCCATATAAAAATACAGCAAGTCATTCCAGTAGAAGCCATAACAAGAAGAAGTAGTAATAGTGTTTCTTCTTGTTTAATAAAACCAAGTCTCCATTTTTTTTTTATTAAAATGGTATTTTATTCAATACATTATTAAATAAAAAAGACACAATAATTGACATTTTCTCTGTGATTTGTTCCTGTATTCTCTTAAATGGGTATATTACGCTCTTTTGCCTCTTCTCACATATAATACAAACTCACCACTTTGCCTACTAAGTATTTCTTGCTCTTTTACTCCTTTAGTATTTTACGTATACCATTGTATTTCGTAGCTATCTTTCTCTTCACTCGCATACGATATTCTTATCATTTCAGAAACGCCCTTTATTGTTTTTGTTTTTTGTATTCTCTAAAATAATGATTAAAAATCACAATGTCTATTATATGGGGTATTTGTTGTTATACGCCAGCCATCCATTCATTGACATGACGTCGTTATTTTCACAATTGAATTTTGATTCCATTTTTATTAAATAGAAATTGTTTTAAGACATATTTCATTCATAACTACATATACAGATATGGAAATCAACGACTATTTCTTTTACATAGACATGTTTTAGACATTAAACGTTTTTTTTTGTTTTAAATATGGGTATGCATGGGAATAAAAGAAAAATATACTGGCACATATTATTAAACCGCAAACGAGAACTTTTAGAACATAAAGAATTTGTTTTTTAAATACCTATTAAAGTAATAAATCTATAAGCAGCGTTTCTTTGGAGACATAAATAGAATTGTGATGTATCATGCTACACTCAAAAAACAGTGAACGCATCACGAAGGAAAATGTGGCTTAATTTTAGAAAAATTTAACTAAATAAATAAAAATAAAACTGTATTACAAATTTGTTCAAATATTTTTTTACATATTCAAGAAAATTTATTGGACATCATTGATTATTTAGCTTGTTGAAGAAAATTTTCTAGTTTGATAGAAAAAAAGGCATTAGCTCCATACGAAGTCCAAAGTTGGCGCATGTGTGTTAAAATTCAAAAAATTTACAACTTCTTTACTATTTTGTGTGGAAATACAAATTTAGAAAATCTTTATGACTTATTTATGTATAAATTTCTCCTTTTTGGGTTCATTTAACTAACGTACAAAAAAAAATTATTATGGTCACGGAAAAGTTCTTATATTTTAAGTAAGACATAATAATTTCCATGAACTAGAATAGCGTCAAACTGGCTTTAGTGACAACAATTTTCTATAGAAATAAATTTTTGACAAAATATTCTACAGAAATAAAATTTTGACAAAATTTTCTATAGAAATAAAATTTTGATAAAAATTTCTATAGAAATAAAGTTTCGACAAAATGTTCTATAGAAATAAAATTTTGACAATATTTATATAGAAATAAAATTTTTACAAAATTTTCTATAGAAATAAAATTTTTACAAAATTTTCTTTAGAAATACAATTTTGACAAAATTTTCTATAGAAATAAAATTTCGGCGAAATGTTCTATAGAAATAAAATTTTGACAAAATTTTCTATAGAAATAAAATTTTGACAAAATTTTCTATAGAAATAAAATTTTGACAAAATTTTCTATAGAAATAACATTTTGACAAAATTTTCTATAGAAATAAAATTTTGACAACATTTTCTATAGAAATAAAATTTTGACATAATTTTCTATAGAAATAAAGTTTTGACAAAATTTTCTGTACTCAGAAAAAAATTTCACGAAAATTTTTCAAACTAAAATTTTAGTCGAGTTTTAAAAAATATTCAATTAAAAATTTAATTGATTCAACAAATTTTTTAATTGAAACAAAAATCAATCACAAAAATTAATAGTATCAATTAATTTTTTTAATTGGATCAATTAATTTTTTAATTGATACTGTCATTTCTGTGATTGAAGACATTTCAATTAAAAAATCAATTGGATCAATTAATTTCGTGATTGAATCAGATTTTTTTTGTAGAAATAAAATTTTGACAAAATTTTCTACAGAAATAAAATTTTGACAAAATTTTCTATAGAAATAAATTTTTGACAAAATTATATATAGGAATAAAATTTGGCAAAATTTTCTATAGAAATAAAATTTCGGCTAAATGTTCTACAGAAATAAAGTTTTGACAAAATTTTCTTTAGAAATACAATTTTGACAAAATTTTCTATAAAAATAAAATTTCGGCAAAATATTCTACAGAAATAAAATTTTGACAAAATATTCTACAGAAATAAATTTTTAAAAAATTTTCTATAGAAATAAAATTTTGGCAAAATTTTCTATAGAAACAAAATTTTGACTAAATTTTCCATAGAACTAAAATTTTGACAAAATTTTCTAAGGAATAAAATTTTGACTAAATTTTCTATAGAGATAACATTTTGACAAAATTTTCTATAGAAATAAAATTTTGACAAAATTTTTTTATAGAAATAAAATGTTGACAAAATTTTCTATAGAAATAAAATTTTGACAAAATTTTCTATAGAAATAAAATTTTGACAAAATTTTCTATAGAAATAAAATTTTGACAAAATTTTCCATAGAAATAAAATTTTGACAAAATTTTTTATAGAAATAAAATGTTGACAAAATTTTCTATAGACATAAAATGTTGACAAAATTTTCTATAGAAACAAAATTTTGACAAAATTTTCTATAGAAATAAAATTTTGACAAAATTTTCTATAGAAATAAAATTTTGACAAAATTTTCCATAGAAATAAAATTTTGACAAAATTGCCTATAGAAATAAAATTTTGACAAAATTTTCTATAGAAACAAAATTTTGACAAAATTTTCCATAGAAATAAAATTTTAACAAAATTTTATATAGAAATAAAATGTTGACGAAATGTTCTATAGAAATAAAATGTTGACAAAATTTTCTATAGAAATAAAATGTTGACAAAATTTTCTATAGGAATAAAATTTTGACAAAATTTTCTATAGAAACAAAATTTTGACAAAATTTTCCATAGAAATAAAATTTTAACAAAATTTTATATAGAAATAAAATGTTGACGAAATGTTCTATAGAAATAAAATGTTGACAAAATTTTCTATAGAAATAAAATGTTGACAAAATTTTCTATAGGAATAACATTTTGACTAAATTTTCTATAGATATAAAATTTTGACAAAATTTTCTATAGAAATAAAATTTTGACAAAATTTTCTATAGAAATAAAATTTTGACAAAATTTTCTATAGAAATAAAATTTTAACAAAATTTTCTATAGAAATAAAATTTTGACAAAATGTTCTATAGAAACAAACTGTCGTTTACATGAATACAAGTTCTGTAAATGCAATCTATGGTTTTTCATCGAAAAAATTCTCTAGATTTATTTTTCAAAACTCTGAAAAAAGCTAGATCTAGCGTGGAAAAAGCCAGTATATTCGGGGGATAGTTACAAAAATCTTTTTCGAAACACAAATACAAACAATTTTCTGCATATGTATACAAATTTTATAAATTCAATCTATCTTCTTCGTATTACCGAAAAGATTTTATACATTTTTCCACGATATGTTTTTCAAAACTGTGAAAATATTACATCAAATACGTGCATTGTTAATCACAAAAGTAAACTGACTAAGCCATTGTTTTGTTTATTTTTGTCGCTAAGGTTCTATGGTTTGTTTGAAAGACAATTCTTAAGATTTAATAATGAACGTTAAGCCGATGTGTACTCATGTGCATTTGTTCTTTCAACAATCTGGCCCAAACAATGCATTGACCATATGGCGCTTAACGTCTTCTGAAAATATTTGAGGACAATCGGAAAAGTAATATTTTTACAATAAATTAAAATTTCCAAAAGTTAATAAAACACTTAGATGTGTTTTTTGTTTAGGTAAGTGATTGATCTTCGACTTAAAATTAAAAATAAACAAATATATATATATGAATTTACGATTTTTTTTTATTTTTGAACATTGTTGAGATGGAGTGGAAAATCCGTTGACAAGATTTAAAAAATAAATGGATATTATTTCACACTCCAGGCTATCATACACAGAATAAATGTGAATTATTTTATGGCAAGAATGAACTACCTCGTGCGAAAATTGAAATAAATTGTATTCCATTTCTTGGTAATTTAAAGACCTTTTTGAATTTTTAACTAACATTTACGAAATTCTTCCTCCTCATAAGAGCAATAGTAAAGAAAAATAAAAAATAAAAAATATATGGAAATATGTGAATTTACAAAAATTATTTTATTTTTGAAGATGGAGTGGAAAATCCGTTGACAAGATGGCAAAAATGCATGGACAGAATAAATGTGAACTATTTTTTGAGAAGAATGAACTATGTCACTCGTGCGAAAATTGAACTTAATTGTATTCCATTTCTTGAGAATTTACATTTTGAGTTTTTAACTACCATTTACGAAATTCTTCCTTGTCATAAAAGTAAAAATGAACTAAAAGTGAAGAAAAATTATTGGCTCCAAATCATTGCCATACGAGTATTAAGTGTATTAAGAAGTGTACTAAAATTTACTTCAGCTTTTGTTACAATATAACTTATTTGTACACAGAAAAAAAAATTCACGAAAAATTTTCCAATTAAAATTTTAATTGAGTTTTAAAAAATATTCAATTAAAATTTTAATTGAATCAACAAATTTTTTAATTGTTGATTCAATCATGAAAATTAATAGTATCAATTAATTTTTTAATTGGGTCAATTAATTTTTTAATTGACCTTTAATTAATTTTTTAATTGATACTATCATTTCTGTGATTGAAGACATTTCAATTCAAAATTAATTTTATCAATTAATTTCGTGATTGAATCAGAAAAAAATTTTTTTTCGTGTGTATGATCATGGAAATTTATACCTACGTTTACATAATTAAAAAATTTACATTTACATAATTAAACATTACTTGGAAACAAAAATTTCATTGATCTGGGGAAAATTTCTTACAAAATTTTAAAAATTATCTAACAAAAAATATTTTTTTGTTATAAACACTCGTATTGAATAAAATTGTAATAAATACAAAAATTAGCGTTAATTCTACAACGCATTTTTTCTGTGTAGGCAGCTTGAGATGTAAGAATAAATAAATCTTCCTTTACACTGAAATTAAATAAATTTTTCACAAAATAAATTTTTTACAAAATTTTAAAAATTATCTGAAACAAAATATTTTTTGTTAAAAATATTGAACTAAATTCTTTTTCTTTTGTTGTAATAAATACAAATTTTATCTTTAGTTTAACAACGCATTTTTTTATGTGTAGGTAGCTTGAGATGTAAGAATAAATAAATCTTCCTTCACACTGAAAGTAAAAAAAAAAAAATACAAAACAAATTTTTTACAAAATAAATTTTTTACAAAATTTTAAAAATTATCTAAAACAAAAATATTTTTTGCTATAAATATTGAACTAAATTGTTTTCCTTTTGTTGTAATAAATACAAATTTTAACTTTAGTTTAACAACGCATTTTTTTCTGTGTAGGCAGGCAGCTTGAGATGTAAGAATAAATAAATCTTCCTATACACTGAAAGTAAATGCAAAAGATCCAAATAGGTTGACCTTTCCAATATTGCTCGTATATATATCGAACACAATTTACACAAGGGGTGGCAATATAAAAAGTTTGAGGAATTTGATTGCCCAAATCATCAGCTAAAGTTCTCCAACTATTATTTAAAATATTTTAGAGACATTTTTTGAGGATACATTTATTGAGGAGAGAGACTCCACCAAAAATAAAATCCGCTTCTCATATTTTGATTATAATTTATATTTTAAATGTTGGTCTACTTTTTACGATAATAAAATATCACAAAATTTATAGGGAAGGGTAGTCCCGCAACAAAGTAGATCGCTAATTCAACTTTTTTTTAATTGTCCCTTAAGAATACTTTTTATAACCGCCTAATATTCAGACCCACTTTTCACTATTAAGGATTTTATTATTAAAATTAGTACAGCTTATAATTCCATAATTTTTTGTATTGTATGGTCAATAAAAAATCAAATACAAATTTAATTATTTATTATTTAAATATTCAATAGCTTCATCATGATTTATTATTTTTTCGTAGCTTTATTAATTTGAAATTATTTATTGAACCTTTTCACAATTTCATTCATTGTATGCAATATAATTTGTTAATTTATAATATGTGTTCATTACATACAATAATTATTAGAACTGGCATAACATGGTCAAATAAATAAATAATACACAGAACATATAGTAAATAAATATTTACTTATTATGCATATATAGAATCCATGCATACATCGAATACAATCTTACATACAAGTCATGCATTAAAATTGAAGACAAAGTCAATAGTTAATTCACAGTTTATTTTCTTATCAGCAGAAATATTTTATTTTTCCTTTTCTTGTTTTTGGAAGTCAAGAAAGTTCAAAACAAAGCTAAAAGAACTGAGGATGAAAAACAAAAAAAGCACAAAACAAAAATTAATATTCTTAAGAAATGCTTTCAAAATCACATCTCTCGAAACAATAATAATAAATTTCACATTTGTTCTTATTCAAAACGAACTCTGTTCGGCCTCATTGGAAAATAATTAAATGTTTTATTTGTAGATTATATGAACCCTAGTATATCGTTGGTTAAATTATGATGACATGACTATACGACATAAAACCTTATTCAGGTATCGGTTTAGATTTGGATCTGGATAATCAAATTTTATTCGATTCTGTTGAAATTTGGTAAGTGGTGTACCACGCTAACAAGCAAAAAAGAGGCCATTATTAAATATATAAATTTTTATATAAATTTTTATATAAATTTTTATTTATTTATTTATGGACCTATATAGGGCCATATAAGCCGATCTATAAACAATGGTGTTAATATAGGCTAAAAGTCTGCGATTTTGTATATCTAACACATATTTAAAAATTGTCCATCTGTTTTAGTGAAACGAAATTCATCTTTCTTATGAAGTATTTTCTTTTTAACCAAATCCACCCAACTTTATTACGAGTATATATAACGATTGTCGCTGATCTTATTTATTTGTTATTAAAGAAAATTTCGTATGGACATAAGAACATTTTGTTTGTTTAAAATTTCATTCCTCAGAAAATAAATCTCTTCTTTCAGTGTGCCCACTTTCGGCCGCATGTACTTGTCTATTATAAAATTGCTGTGGTTTATTTCGAATACTGTCTCCTTGGGAATATTTTGTTACCACAAATTTAATATAAAATTTTATTGTTATATAAAATGTGGTTTTAATTTCAACGTAATGCGGCCATAATACATATTTGTAAAAAAAAAATCAAAAAAAGTACAACGACTACTGCTACAATGGATTTAAATCTACTATAAAAAATAAAATTTGGAAGATCGGAAGAGTATCTACATAAAATTTTCTTTCTAATGTGTATTTTGTCGGGAACAAATCGGATATTCTGAATGGTGGCTTCTCAAGAAAAATAAATTGGGAAAAAAAACATCCAATTCATACTCGTATATGAACATGTGGGCGCACAAAACTATATTTTTGTGCACCCACGGAAAAAAATACGTAGTTAATCTAACGCTAAATATAACTTATTTTTATTGCAAAAAAAATTATTTTTGTGTGTAGGTTAATTTTATTAGTTTATAAATTTTTCTTCGACTCCCAAAAATAGTAAGAATGACCTGCATGGACGAAAAAGACTGTTTTTCATAAAACAGTGTAAAAATTATATGCTTGGAACTCAATTTTTTTAACATAATATTTTTAAGTCAAGCATATAACGTTCATAAACCAGCATAACATGTTTGGGAAATATATGTTAGTATGTTAGAACATATTATATTTGGGACATAAACTGTTTGTAAATATAATATGCTTAGATGCAAACATATACTAATTTAGAAATAGCCTATAAACATATATGTATTTAGAAAGAGAGACCTAGAGAGTATGCTGCAAGTAAAATAATGGAAGTAACCAATTGGCGCCTTAAAAATATATCCACACAAAGAAAATTTCATTAAAATTTTTTACTACCAGTGTATGCCCAAAGGTGAAACATAATATGTTTGAACAATACAAACAATATTTTGTTTGCACCAATCCTGAATATACATATATATGCTTGAAGCAAAATGTGTTTGGAATATATGTTACAGAAGCGATTTTTTTTGAGGATGTACAGAATGGTTAAAATGGTCATAATTTGGCGCCAATGATTTCTTCTATACTTTTAGTTCATTTTTTTATTGCGTGACTTGCAGTTAAAAAGTACAATATACCATTAAATGTTCATAGTTTTAACAGCGTTTTGTGGAAATATCAATATGTGGAGTAAAATTTAGTTCAATTTTCTTATAAAAGAGTTCACTTTTTCCGGTGTCTAAGAGACAATGTTACCGTTGTGACATATGAATAGCAAATATGCACTTTTTTAAAACATTTTTGTCACACATTTTTACCATGATATGCCAGTTTATGAAATATTTTGCATAGTATTTTCCTCTCCACTGAAGTGTCAATGTTAAGGATTGATTCTCGATTAAATGGAAATAAAATTATATTATTTTATATTATTTCATTGTGAACGCACATCTTTCTTATCACTGAACTATGTTTAGCTCACTGACAAGGGACCTTTTTTATAGCCGAATCTGCATTGCGCTGAAACCACTTAGATAAGCTTTACTGAGAGGGGATAATCCACCGCTGAAAAACTTTTTGGTGTTTGGTCGAAACTGAGGTTGAACCCATGACCCTATGTATGCAAAGCAGGCATTTCAACCATTGCATCAGGCGGCTTCAATTTAATTCCTATTTATAGCCTGCGCCACACTGTGGAACAGGGTATTATAAGTTAGTGCATATGTTTGCAACACCCAGAAGGAGACGAGATAGACACATGGTGTCTTTGGCAAAAATGCTCAGGGTGGGCTCATTTTTGTAATCAAAGTCTAGGTCGCAGTTTTAGTCCAATCGACTTCAAATTTGGCACAAGAATGTGTTTTGGCTCAGAATAGAACCCTATTGATTTTGGAGGAAATCGTTTCAGATTTAGATATAGCTCCCATATATATATATATATATATATATATATATATATATATATATATATATATATATATATATATATATATATATATATATATATATATATATATATATATATATATATATATATATATATATATATATATATATATATATATATATATATATATATATATATATATATATATATATATATATATATATATATATATATATATATATATATATATATATATATATATTTCGCCCGATATGGACTTATATGGCCCCAGAAGCCAGAGATTTACGCTAATTTGCTTAAAATTTCGCACAAGAAGAACAATTAGTACTATAGTCAAGTGTGCCAAATTTTATTGCAATCGGTTCAGATTTAGATATAGCTCCCATATATATCTTTCGCCCGATATGGACTAATACGGTCCCAGAAGCCAGAGTTTTACCCCAATTTGGTTGAAATTTTGCACTAGGAGTACAATTAGTAGTGTAGTTAAGTGTGCCAAATTTTATTGAAATCGGTTCAAATTTAGATATAGCTCCCATATATATCATTCGCCCGATTTACACTCATATGACCACAGTGGCCAATCTTTTACTCCGATTTAATTGAAATTTTGCACAGGGAGTAGAATTAGCATTGTAGCTACGCGTGCCAAATTTGGTTGAATTCGGTTCAGATTTAGATATAGCTCCCATATATAGCTTTCGCCCGATTTACACTCATATGACCAAAGAGGCCAATTTTTTTGCTTCGATTTAGTTGAAATTTTGCACAGGGAGTAGAATTAGGATTGTAGCTATGCGTGCCAAATTTGGTTGAAATCAGTTCAGATTTAGATATATCTCCCATATATAGCTTTCGCCCGATTTACACTCATACGACCACAGTGGCCAATTTTTAACTCCGATTTAGTTGAAATTTTGCACAGGGATTAGAATTAGCATTGTAGCTATGCGTATTTGGTTGAAATCGGTTCAGATTTAGATATAGCTCCCATATATATGTTTTTCTGATTTCGACAAAAATGGTCAAAATACCAACATTTTCCTTGTAAAATCGCCACTGCGCAGTCGAAAAGTTGTAAAAATATAGTCGGCCCCGCCCGACTTTGGACTTTTCTTACTTGTTTTCTTTATAAATATGAAAAACTCCTCTACCAATTCAAACGAATTTTTTGTGTGAAATAATTTTGTATTGATTCAAATGACAATAATGTGTGGAAGTAATCTATGTTTCAGAATACCTACACATTTCCGATATGGCCACCTTGATTCTCTTGATCTTGATTTTCAGTGCAAAAAACGAACTACTAGCAACACAAATTTTAATTGTGCCCTTTTGGAAAGGTTTACTTCAAGCTCGATTTTGTCAGCCTTCACTCGTCGAACCATTTCTGGGATTGTTGCAAGTTTTATGGACAATAACGATTGGCAACGCTACCAGTATCATTGTAACGTTTTATGGCATGATACACAAACATTTCATTAATTTTACGTTCTTAAGTTATCCTGTAATTTTTAGCCAAATATTTATAACCAAATCACACTGTTACATTTAAATTCCGTGTATGGTAAAATAAATCCATCTTTACGAGAACAAATATTTTTTCAGTGTATACATATATTTATTTGTTGTGTTAGTTTTTTACAACTTGTTTGTTTTTTTTTTTTCTTTCAATATTTTGGTTTTCTCTTATTTACCAAACGTGATGACAAACATTTGCTAGGGTTGGACATTTAAGGTACACGAGGAATTTGTTCATGATTTTACATGTCGCCTGAAAATGCTTGAAAGGACCAAACAATGACGAAGATACCGAAATTACCTGCTTATTAAGTAACCATTAGGGAAAACAAATAATATGTGTGTGAACATTGACCAGGTCATAAAAACAAAAATATTTGGTTTTAATTGAGAAAACAGGAAGTTTAGGTTATTGAAGTTAATCGAAAAACTAAAGCATTTGTTGTTTAAAAAAAAATCAATACGTTCAATATTAAGCGTAAGATTTTTAGTTTGTCTACTAAAAACTAGAATAGAAGTTAACGATTTATATGAGTTTGATGAGTATTGTCGTCTTTTGAACAATAATTTTTCCTAAGAATACCACAGAGTTTAAAGTTATCGAATTATTTACAAATTAAATTATTTACAAATTGTAAATAATTAATAACCCTTCGAAATATATAAGTCGATATAATTTTTATAATAGTTTTAGATTTGAAATAGGTCGTTATTTCTTATCATATAAAAATTAAATTTTTTTTGACGATTTTCATAGGAATTTTGAATTCACGAATTAACGTCCTTTTCGTTCTAGGACGCATATTTAAGGAAATATGGACCAACTAAGTTTTTATATAAAAATGTAATTTTTTATAGGATTTTCATCGGAATTTTGATTTTTTGGGAGTAGTCATGAATTAACGTCCTTTTCGTTCTAGGACGCATATTTAAGTAAATATGGACCAAATACGTTTTTGTATAAAAATTTGAATTTATTTTTTGTTTTAGTCCAGCTCGAGGTCATATATGAAAAAAAAAACTCTAGATGTTTTTTATTTGAGTTTTATTTTATTGAAGCCAATATGTTATTGATGAATTGACAATATGTTATTCATGATGTCAAATCGAAATATTGGCTTCAATAAAATAAAACTCGAATAAAAAACATTTAGTGTTTTTTTCATTTATGACCTCGAGCTGGACGAAAACAAAAAATATAGTTAAACACAGGTCAACAATCCAAAATTAAATAAAATTTCAATTTTTTGAGGATTTTCATAGGAATTTCGATTTTTTGTGAGTGAATTAAAGTTCCTTTCGCTTTAGCACGCATATTTAAGGAGATGTGACCAATTTTTTTTTTTATATAAAAATTTTTCAGGATTTTCATAGGAATTTTGATTTTATGGAGGTGGTCACAAATTATCTTTCTTTTTGTTCTATGACGCAATATGGACCATTTGAGTAAATATGGACCAAATAATTTTTATATAAAAAAAATTATATTTTTTGAGAGTTTTCATCGCAATTTTGATTTTTTGGGAGTGGTCACGAATTAAAATTCTTTCCGAATTAGGACGCATATTTAAGGAGATTTGGACCAAATAATTTGTATATAAAAAATTAAATTTTTTTAGGGTTTTCATCGGAATCTTGATTTAACGACTTATATGAGTTTAATGAGTATTGTCGCCTTTTGAACAATTATTTTTCCTAAGGATACCAACAGTGTGTTATGTTATCGAATTATTTACAAATTGTAAATAATTAATAACCCTTCAAAATATATAAGCCGATATAATTTGTATAATAAAATTAAAATTAAATTTTTTGAAGGTTTTCATCGCAATTTTGATTTTTTGGAAGTGGTCACGAAATAAAGTTCTTTTCGCCTTAGGACGCATATTTAAGGAGATATGGACCAAATAAGTTTTTACATAAAAATTTATATTTTTTGAGGATTTTCATCGGAATTTCGATTTTTCGGGGGTGGCCACGAATTAAAGTTATTTTCGCTTTAGGACGCATATTTAAGGAGATATGCCCCAAATAAGTTTTTACATAAAAATTTATATTTTTTGAGGATTTGCAACGAAATTTTGTCTATATTATATCGTTGACGAATATTTGGATATGAGAAAGCTCTAAATTTATAGAAGAACTCTGCTAATAAATTATCTTTGATTTCTGTTTTTCAGCAGACGAATTTTTGCTTTTTTGATTTGACCAAAAAAATTTTCATCGGAATTTCGATTTTTTGGGGGTGGTCACGAATTAAAGTTCTTTTCGCTTTAGGACGCATATTTAAGGAGATATGCCCCAAATAAGTTTTTACATAAAAATTTATATTTTTTGAGGATTTGCAACGAAATTTTGTCTATATTATATCGTTGACGAATATTTGGGTATGAGAAGGCTCTAAACTTATAGAAGAACTCTGCTAATAAATTATCATTGATTTCTGTTTTTCAGCAGACGATTTTTTGTTTTTTTGATTTTTTTTTTGGGTGTTCATGAATTAAAGTTCTTTTCGCTATAGGACGTATATTTAAGTAGGTGTGACCAAAATAATTTTTTCATATAAAAATTTGAATTTTTTCAGGATTTTCATAGGAATTTTGATTTTTTTGGGGTTGGTCACGAACAAATGTGCTTTTATCTCTAGAACGCACATTTCAAAAGATATGGCCAAAATAAGTTTTTCATATACAAATTTTAATTTTTCGAGGATTTGCATCGAATTTTTGTCTGATGAATATTTGGGTATGAAAAAGCTCTACACTCATAGAAAAACTCTGATAATAAATTATCATTGATTGCTGTTTTTCAGCAGACCAATTTTCGATATTAAAACAAGTGTTTTGCTGTAACTGCGACAGATCTGCAATTTATAGCAGACTTTCTTTACAGTGAAACCTCTGAAAGGTGGACATCCACGGTCGCCTAAATTTTGACCACATTTGGGAGGTGTCCACTTGGGTGTGGTTAATTTTAATGTGTTAATATAGCAAACGTCCCCAGACAAGAGTCCACGTTTGGGAGGTGTCCGGTTTTCAGAGTGTCCAAATTTGAGAGATTTCACTGTAACTTACTAATCTGAATAATATTTGACCATTTAATCCAAATTGATTTTTAACAAAATAGTTTATCACAATAAATAAAATGATAAAAAAATGTATTAAACTATCGTATACTTAATTTAGATATGCAAAGTAGTTACAAAAATTAATTCAAAAAAGATTCAGCTGTTAGTTTCGATTACTCAACAGTTTCCCGTTGGTACACCCAGAGAAGGAATATGATCACCTCAAACATATTTTAAGAGCAACATGTTATTTTTGGGTGGTGACCATGTAACATGGTTTTCGCAATCATGTTATTTTCTCGGAAATCATATATCTGATTTCGGCAAGCAGGTTATATTTGACGAGAAAATAACATTCACTAACATGTTACATGGTCACCATACAAAAACAACATTTTGCTCTTGAAACATGTTTGAGGTGATCATATTCCTTCTCTGGGTGTAGAATAACAAAAGATTTTTAGTTAAGTTTTCATATAAAAAACTTTGCCTGTTTTTGCTATAAAATTCTGAATTAAATATCAATCCTCCAAGCCAAAGTCAAAGGTTCTAAGGACCACACTTAACCTTGAAACGATTTCGATTTTAGTACCAACAACATTCATTCTCTAACGGAATTTATGATTTTAATATTTTATTTACTTTCAAAATTACAAGTGTATCGGTATGTCTGTAAATATCAGACCAATTTTATAGTTTTTATGACGACATGCTTCCATGACTTGGAAATATAATTTCATAAAACTATAAAATGTACCGGTCGCCGTTTAAAAATCAGTCTAAACAAATCATTTAGAACAATTGAAACTCCATAAAAAGGCTATAAAATTTGCAAGATCATATTTCATAAAGGAAAATATGAATGGATACATTTCGAATATGGATTAAGTGACAACGACTATGAACGAAGGAACTACTGTTTTGTAAATTTTACGACTTTTACTTGAGATTTATGATCGCATAAAATATGGTCGTCATTCATCTAGTGGCTCCATGGAAATTTATCGCCATCATAAGTACCATAGTAGACGATGTATTTCGAATACGTTTTTTTTTTTTCTTCTCAATTTTGCAACAAGTCAAATATTTTTGAAAATTCTCACACTCTACAAGGAAACTAAAAGGGACATCATCCAAATCCCATTCATTGGGTATTCGTAATATTGGAAATATTCATGTGTAACAATTTCACTTTCATCGGTTCCAAACAATCAGTTTTTCTTCATGGTAATTTTCACATTTACACAAATACAGCATGTGTTTTGGTTGAGTGACAATTTCGTAAGGCCCCATAATATTTCATGGCTTTTTGATGACCATGCAAACTGAACTACGTACATATACAAACGTTTTGGGAACGTGTATTGAACGAATACTATTTATAGTTGTTATAGATTTTAAAATAATTGAATAATGCACTAATTATAAGTGTGTTCTAGTCAATGATTTACATAAAAATGGGGGAAAAAATAATTGAAAATTTTCCATTGGGATTCATTATACGGTAGAACTCTCTATGTATAACAAGTATATACGGCCGTAAGTTCGGCCAGGCCGAAGCTTATGTACCCTCCACCATGGATTGCCTAGAAACTTCTACTGAAGATTGTCATCCACAATCGAATTACTTGGGTTGCGGTAACTTTTGCCGATGACAAGGTATCTTAAAACTTCGTAATACATACCACGTAGTCCATACGTGGTATATATTAAACTTAAAATGGCCCATTAAATACGTATATAATTAAGTTTGACAAAATTTTCTATAGTAATAAAATTTTGACAAAATAAAATTTTGACAACATTTTCTATAGAAGTAAAATTTGGACAAAATTTTCTATAGAAGTAACATTTTGACAAAATTTTCTATAGAAATAAAATTTTTAAAAAAATTTGAAAAGATGTAACATTTTGACAACATTATCTATAGAATTAAAATTTTGACAACATTTTCTATAGAAATAAAATTTTGCCAAAATTTTCTATAGAAATAAAATTTGACAAAATTTTCTATAGGAATAAAATTTCGACAACATTTTCTATAGAAATAAAATTTTGACAAAATTTTCTACACGCAAAGAAAAAAAACGTTTGGAAAACGTGTACCGAAAACGTTTTTCTTTTGTTAGAGTTTTTTGAATTGCTTCGAAAAGTATACACTTTTATCACCAAAAAAATTCGTTTGTTACAAAATTTTTATTTTTTCAGTAAAAAAAGTTATTTTTGAACCAACAACACAGTCCATTTCGTTTATATCAAACACTGTTCTTTTCTAAATTTAGGTCTTTAATAAGACACATTTTACAGTTCATTGTAAAAATTTAATATAGTAGAATGTAATGTTGAAAATTTTTTCGGAATCTTCCGATCATATCTGGAATATATGTAAAAAAAAAAAAAAAAAAAACTTTGGTCGAAGCAGGGATCGAACCCACGACCCTTGGCATGCAAGTCAGACGTAGCAACCACTGCTCCACGGTGCCCAAATAAATGTATTTTTCTGTTAAATAAACTTTGTTTAATCGGCTCGTGGGCGCCGCAAGCTATGCTATATAAATATAACTTAGTTATATGGGTAATTATCTATTGATGACAATAACGGCTACATGGCTCAGTGGATAGTGTGTTGGCTTACAAATTGCATGGTCCGCGGTTCGATTCTCCGTCCAGGCGAAAGGTAAAAAAAATTTTAAAATTTATAAAATCGTATAATTCCTTCTACATTGTTTGTGTTACAGAAAAAGGTGCTAAGAACTAAAAAACTTCGTGGAAGTGGGAAAGATGTGAGGGAAAATGCAATTAGCCAGAAAAAAATTTTTTTGAGTTATTCTTTATGAAATTGTTTTTACATCCTGGAAAAGAATAAACGTTTATCACAAAAAAAATATACTTTTCTTCCAAATACACTTCCTTTCAACGAAAAGCAAATGAGAAACGAACTTTGTTTGTCTAAAATTTCGTTTGGAAAGAAAGAATTATTTTTTGCGTGTATAGAAATACAAATTTGCAAGATAATTTTTGCTCGAGTGGCAAGCATGATTATGAACCGATATGGACCAATTTTTGTGTGATTGGGGATCGGCTAAATATATCTATAGACCGCTATGGACCAATTTTGGCATGGTTATTAGCGGCCATATATTAACACCACGTTGCAAATTTCAACCGGATCGGATGAATTTTGCTCGTCCAAGTGGCGCCGGAGTTCAAATCTGGGGATCGGTTTATATAGGGGCAATATATAATTATGGACCGATATGGACCAATTTTTTTATGGTTGTTAGAGACCATATACTAACTCCATGTACCAAATTTCAGCCGTATCGGATGAAATTTGCTTCTCTTAGAGCAATCGCAAGCCAAATTTGGGGGTCCGTTTATATGGGGGCTATACGTAAAAGTGGACCAATATGGACCAATTTTTGCATGGTTGTTAGAGACCATATACTAACACCACGTACCAAATTTCAGCCGGATCGGATGGAATTTGCTTCTCTTAGAGCAATCGCAAGCCAAATTTGGGGATCCGTTTATATGGGGGCTATACGTAAAAGTGGACCGATATGGCCCATTTGCAATACCATCCGACCTACATCAATAACAACTACTTGTGCCAAGTTTCAAGTCGATAGCTTGTTTCGTTCGGAAGTTAGCGTGATTTCAACAGACGGACGGACGGACATGCTCAGATCGACTCAGAATTTCACCACGACCCAGAATATATATATACTTTATGGGGTCTTAGAGCAATATTTCGATGTGTTACAAACGGAATGACAAAGTTAATATACCCCCATCCTATGGTGGAGGGTATAAAAATATACTTACAGGAATATTAGTCCACGACACATTTTTATATGTAAACCAATCGATTCAAAGTTGATGCTTACCGCTAAGTCGACCTAGCTGCCCAGCCAAATTTTCAAAATGTGGCAGAGAGGTCTAAATTATTCAAACAATCGTTTTATCTCTATCTCATTGCAAATCTCTCCTTGCTATTGACAGTTCAAGTGAGTAACTTGGTTTATACAGTAAAAAAATGTTTGCATACTTTCAGGCGGTACACGTGTGTGAATACACTAATGGCGATTTCGATTTGTTAAAAAGGTGCAACATTCTCGAAATTGATTGCATAGCTTTCGGGTCTTCACAATATTATGAATTAACTTTGGAATGACACTATCATTTGGACGAAAATATAATGAAGAGAAAAGTAGTGTAACATCAAGGCAACATATTGTCTTAAGAAACGAAAACGACCTAAGTTATGAGAAGAAAAACTGGACACAAAATATAGTAAAAATATTGAACACAAAAATTTAGATTTATATAAAAATTAATTGAATTAATTGAAAAAATACAGGGAAAATAGAATTATTCAAAAAGTGGCAAAAGTATGGCCAAAAATGTAAACAGAATGGCATTTAGTTGCACTAAAATATCAGTGGAAAATTTAAAGTTGGAAATAATAAAAAAAATATATATAATAAATTTAGATTTGTTAGAATTGTCTACCTTTGGCATGAATTATGGCCTTCAAATGGCCGACAAAGACATTATACGCTGCATGAAAGTGGCTCTGCGGTATTTTGGCCCATCCCCGGCGAAGCTCCGTCTTAAGATGATCGACACATAGGTATTTTTTAGTGCCAACCTTACTAAATGGCCCAGGAACAGAAATCCAACGGATTAAGATCTGAAGACTTTACTGGAACCTCCTTTTTAAGCCACTCTTGATTGATACATATTGAGTGCACGGTAGAGGTGTGCACGTGACACGAAATTGTCGTGACTCACGAAAATTTTCGTGATTCGTGCGTGAGTCACGCTCATGACAACAGTGTGAGTGTGCGTGAGCACGAAAATAATATCTTCGTGAGTGTGCGTCAGTAACGAATTACACTCACGAAAATATTCCTGCTCACCAACATAAAACGCTTAAGAGTTAAATTCAATTACAATTTTAGTGACACCTGGGATGTTAACAGTTTAATAACACTCTCGATTTTAATAATGCAGATGTTTTCAGACACTTCGGTAAGGTAAATTAATCATAAAATTATTCGTGAGTCACGATATTTTTCGTGAGTAACGATATTTTTCGTGAGTCATGACGTTTTCGTGCGTGAGTGTGCATCAGTACACATTTTCTTTTCGTGAGTGTGCGTGAGCCTGAGTCCTACCAAAAAATATCGTGCGTGAGTGTGCGTGAGTATGATTTTTCAGTCGTGAGTGTGCGTGAGCATGACTAAACTATTACTCACATGCACACCTCTAGTGCACGGTTGACACAGTTGGTAGAATTCCAATAATGGTAGATTTTTTTCTGTTTGGTAGATTGGTAGAATTCTTGATGTTTTGGTAAATTTTGCAAAATATTTCTCTCCAACTAAGAGGTACTTCACCAACTTTCTATAGAAATAAAATGTTGACAAAATTTTCCATTGAAATAAAATTTTGACAAAATTTTTTATAGAAATAAAATTATGACAAAGTTTTCTATAGAAATGAAATTTTGAAAAAAAATTTCTATAGAATTGAAATTTTGACTAAATTTTCTATAGACATAAATTTTTGTCAAAGTTTCCTATAGAATTAAAATTTTGACAAAATTTTCTATAGAAATAAAATTTTGACTAAATTTTCCTATAGAAATAAAATTTTGACAAAATTTCCTATAGAAATAAAATTTTGACAAAATTTCTTATAGAAATAAATTTTTGACAAAATTTTCTATAGAAATAAAATTTTGGCAAAATTTTCTATAGAAATAAAAATTTGACAAAGTTTCCTATAGAAATAAATTTCTGATAAAATTTTCTATAGAAATAAAATGTTGACAAAATTTTCTATAGAAATAAATTTTTATATTTCATGTTAGCCTGATACCGAAACAGGTATCAGGCTAACATGAAACGATGGGTAGCCATCGTGGTGCAAAGGTTAGCATGCCCGCCTTGCATACACAAGGTCGTGGGTTCGATTCCTGCTTCGACCGAACACCAAAAAGTTTTTCAGCGGTGGATTATCCCACCTCAGTAATGCTGGTGACATTTCTGAGGATTTCAAAGCTTCTCTAAGTGATTTCACTGCAATGTGGAACGCCGTTCGGACTCGGCTATAAAAAGGAGGTCCTTTGTCATTGAGCTTAACATGGAATCGAGCAGCACTCAGTGATAAGAGAGAAGTTCACCAATGTGGTATCACAATGGACTGTATAGTCTAAGTGAGCCTGATACATTGGGCTACCACCTAACCTAACCTAACCTACTGAGTCCTGTTGGAATGTCCATAGTTTGCGCTCGAAATGAAAAAAGTCATTTGTAAAACTGATGCTAAAATTATCTTATATGTAGCAAAAAAAATTATTTTGTTTTAAAATTTTCCTCAGCTCAACGATTTTTCATTCTTTGTGATGGGCTAGTTTTGGTCAATTTTTTGAAGATGCAAATAAAACAAATATATTTCATCATTTCCTGGACGTTTCGTCGGCCTTTTTCCGACTTTTTCAACAGGGTTTTTATTGATAAATCTATTGAAGGAGTAATAACTTTATATATGAATTTAATTTTTCCTTTATTCCAAGTATGTCTCAAAAAGTTTATGAACTAAATGGCAATAAATTGAAATTTTATTGCCATTTGGACATACAAAAAAGTTCAATTCTAACTAAAACAGAAGAAGTTTTCGTACACTTCTAAAAAAAAGGGTTAAAAATGAACTACAGCGTGGTTAAAATGGGAATGATCTGGCACCTAAGATTTTTTCTTGTCGAGAAGGATTCATTTCGTAAATGGTAGATAAAAATCCACAATTGTCAGACAAATTTCGTTACACAGAAAAAAAATTCACGAAAAAATTTTCCAATTAAAATTTTAATTGAGTTTTAAAAAATATTCAATTAAAAATTTAATTGAATCAACAAATTTTTTAATTTAAACAAAAAATCAATCACAAAAATTAATAGTATCAATTAAGTTTTTAATTGGAATAATTAATTTTTTAATTGACCTTCAATTAATTTTTTAATTGATACTATCATTTCTGTGATTGAAGACATTTCAATTAAAAAATTAATTGGATCAATTAATTTCGTGATTGAATCAGAAAAAAATTTTTTGTGTGTAGTTTAATAAAACTCAAAATTTGGAATAGAACGCACGAGGTAGTTCATTTTTCCCATAACATAGTTTACTTTATTCCTGTGCATATTAACCAATTTGCAAAAAACAAATACTCAATTTAAAAATTATTTAATTGAATTAAGTTTTTAATCAAAATAAAAAACAATGAATCAATTAAAATTTTCCGTTATTGAATTAAGTTTAAATAAAATCTAATTGTATGAATTCATTGGAACCAATTTTTTTTTATAATGAAGAATATCTGAAATTCGATCGGTTGAACTGTCAGTGGTATTTACTTCTCAAAAATGTCATCCTTCAAAGTGTTAAATGTTTAACTCTCTAGCGGATAGGCATCATTGAGGCAATGGCATAGAAAATCCTTTACTCTCAAATAAATACAAATCCAATCATACAATAAATCAAAATATTAAAACATTGTCCTTGTGGACACTCATTTTCATACAAAAGAGATTTTTCAAAAAGGGTCTTTAGTCGTCTTTAAGGAACCACAGAAAATGAAATTGACACATAGTCCATGGTTCACTAATGATTTATTGTGGTGTTCCCTAGATGGTTAGTTCGTCCCTCTTCCTAAGCCATGGATTTTGTGTTGTTCAAATATTTACTTCAAACCAAGCAATGCTCCTATCATTTTTTGTATTTTCCACTTTTTTTCTGTGGTTTTCGAGGTCTCAATGGAATGGGAATACAACAAAAAAAAAACCAAATAGCTCTACAACTACAATTTCCATGGCTGAATGCACATATCCATGTGAATTGTTGTATGTCTCAAGTCGCTTTGACACTTTACTGGAACGGCAATGTTTTGTCCGTTAATTTGTAAAGAAAATTAATTTCCAAGAGTTGTTTTCGCCCACCACTGCTTGCTCCCATTACATATTTAAGTATGGACGAATACTCTATGAGCCTGTAATATAATAGAATTGCAATGAATACAATGCCTTTACCGTATGGGGTTTTGTTAGGTGAGTTACGTTTTGGCGGTGTTATCAAATATGGGACGATAAATCGTGCATGACATTCGGGTGCCTTCATATACCTCCTTGGAACACTTCTTATTATTGGGGTTTGGGGATTGTTTAATTTTTCCTACCATTGTCTCAATGTACTTTAATTACGATGGGAAAATTATATGTTCAGAGTTTTTTATGTGACCTGAAAAACTTTGTAATTTTGGAAAGGGAATTGTTAAAAAAAATGTCCAAGACGAAAACTATAAACTATTTAGCTTTCGTATAATAGAGCATATAATATTGTATGTCTTAGCCGATATAAGATACGGCCTAAATTTTTATTGTTCAAAAGCAAACAATAAAGAAAATAGCTTAAAATTTTGGAATCAGTTTAAATTTGTACGAAATGGCCACACTCCAAAAAAATTTACTTGGATCCAAAGATTTTGACCTTCCCTTAAAGATCTTGGTATTGATTCCGAACCAAAGACGCGGCTTCTTTAAAATAATGAAATTTTTTGCCACCTATCTGGCTGTAAATCTAGGATCAATAAAATTAAAATTAGGATACAGATCTCATTTATCGTCATTTATTGCCATTCTCTTCTCTCGCGGTATATTAACAGGTTGGCTGATAAGTCCCCGGTCTAACAAAGAAACACACATTTTTTTTGTCAAAATTCGTTTTTATTATTCAACATAGTTCCCTTCAAGAGCGATACAACGATTTTTTGATACCATTTTGGTAGTACTCCTTCGGTTTGCCTCAAAATATGCCTCAGTTTTGGCGATCGCCTCTTCATTGCAGCCAAATTTTTTCCCTGCGAGCATCCTTTTGAAGTCTGAGAACAGGAAAAAGTCGCTGGGGCCAGATCTGGAGAATACGGTGGGTGGGAAAGCAATTCGAAGCCCAATTCATGAATTTTTGCCATCGTTCTCAATGACTTGTGGCACGGTGCGTTGTCTTGGTGGAACAACACTTTTTTCGACCTTCAAACGCTCCAAGAACGCCATATAATAGTCACTGTTGATGGTTTTTCCCTTCTCAAGATAATCGATAAAAATTATTCCATGCGCATCCCAAAAAACAGAGGCCATTACGTTGCCAGCGGACTTTTGAGTCTTTCCACGCTTCGGAGTCGGTACACCAGTCGCTGTCCACTCAGCCGACAGTCGATTGGACTCAGGAGTGTAGTGATGGAGCCATGTTTCATCCATTGTCATATATCGACGGAAAAACTCGGGTGTATTACGAGTTAACAGCTGCAAACACCGCTCAGAATCATCATCAGCACGTTGTTGTTTTTAGTGAAATGTGAGCTCACGTGGCACCCATTTTGCACAGAGCTTCCGCATATCCAAATATTGATGAATGATATAACAACCAACACGTTCCTTTGATATCTTTAAGGCCTCTGCTATCTCGATCAACTTCATTTTACGGTCATTCAAAATCATTTTTGGATTTTTTGATGTTTTAGTCGGTAACCACCTCTTTCGGGCGTCCACTGCGTTCACCGTCCTTCGTGCTCATTTCACCACGCTTGAATTTTGTATACCAATCAATTATTGTTGATTTCCCTGGGGCAGAGTCCGGAAACTCATTATCAAGCCAAGTTTTTGCTTCCACCGTATTTTTCCGAAAACAGTATTTTATCAAAACACGAAATTCCTTTTTTTCCATTTTTTTTTTTCACAATAAAAAAAGTTGCTTCACAAAAGACGCTCTATCTCACAAACTAATTGACTTACAGACGTCAAATTTTGACACGAATCATTTGAAGGTTGGTACTATATAAAACTAATATGCATTTAATACTAGCGACGCCATCTATGTGTCAGACCGGGGACTTATCAGCCAACCTGTTAATTAAACAAATCATGTACAAACAAATGTTTTCTTAATTCCAAAAAAAAAACATCTTTTAACCAAAATGCTAAATCCTCAAAATAAGTTTTAGCCTATAACATATTTGAAGCGTTTTTGTGTTAAATCTTAAGATTCGATATTTCAGTTAATTTAAGGACTATTTCTTAAAATCAAAAATTTATTGCTTTACTTTAAGGACTACGGCTTCAACGGAGCGACGCAAATTTCTAAAATCTATGACCTCAACTTAATAAAAAAAATTGAATCAAAGATTATAAACTTTATTTTAAGTAAAATTTCATTATTTTAAAGAAATTTGTCTTTAATATTTTGTAAATTGCACATCCTAATATTTGGGATCCACCGTGGTGCAATGGTTAGCATGTCCGCCTTGCATACACAGGCTCGTGGGTTCGAACCCAGTTTCGACCAAACACCAAAAAGTTTTTTCAGCTATGGATTATCCCATTTCAGTAATGCTGGTGACACTACAATGTGGAACGCCGGTCGGACTCGGCTATAAAAAAAGAGGTGCCTTGTCATTGAGCTTAACATAGAATCCGGCAGCACTCAGTGATAAAATAGAAGTTCACCACTGTGGTATCACAATGGACTGAATAGTCTAAGTCAGCCTGAAATGTCGGTTTGCCACCATACCTAACCTATCCTAAAATTTGGCTTATGTAATGTAAATATATTTTTCAGTGTACCTTTGGTACGAATTGTGGCCATTAAATGCCGACATCGTCACATCACACGCTGCAGGAAAGCGTCTCTTGCAGCCATTCGACACTTTAGTATTTTTTTGGGTCAACCTTACTCTCCAAAATGCCCCCAGTAGTAAAAGTCCTGAGATTTTGGTGACCATTATGTGCTAGAAATGAAGCGACATCCTTCTTAAGGTTGAGTTACATAGCTTGTGTTAATGCGTCCGTTGATTGAAGAGTTGAATTTTCTCTTTGAAAGCAACAGTTTTGTTAGAGTGCTTCAGACTGAAAAATATCAACGCTTCCATCAACGCACGGATTAACTAACGCATGCTATGCAACTCAACATTTAAGCCATTTTTGGTTGACGCGTGCTCGGTCCTGTTGGAATGATCATGGTCTGCGGCCGAAATGTTCGTCTGCCCACGACTTCAATACACGCAGAGAAGGAATATGATCACCTCAAACATGTTCCAAGAGCAAAATGTTATTTTTGTATGTTATTTTTTTAGTGTTTGTTACTAAAATGTTATTTTCTCGTCAAATATAACCTGCTTGCCGAAATCAGATACATGATTTCCGAGAAAATAACATGGTTGCGAAAACCATGTTACATGGTCACCACCCAAAAATAACATTTTGCTCTTAAAACATGTTTGAGGTGAACATATTCCTTCTCTGAGTGTACTGTCTTTAGGACATTTTACCGATAAAATTCGTCATTTATTTTGAACGCACGTTAGATGAATATTAGCGGGGAGCCACCATCGGCTACTACGGCGGTCCATACCATTACCGTCGGCGACCCTGGGGTTCTGGCGTTCAATCGAAGGTGTACATTTCGTGCATGCCAAGTAACTCCTTGGCTCATTCCAGTCTGATACATCTCAGCCACTCTGTATATATTGAGTAATTTTGCCACACTAAAACAATATTTTACTAAGCATAAAGATTTACAGTTCGTAAAATACGAATTCCATTTAGGCATCTCTGCAAAAAAAAAGCGTCAGCAAAAAAATAGTGAAAATGTTCTTTTTGGATCCGGAAGTGGTGCAAAATTGTCGCAGAAGCGATGAATGTAACATGTCCACCATTTTAACAGCCGTTGCTCTGAATTTGCATCACTTCTTAACCCTCTACTGCCCCAATTTTTTTGCCATCTGATTAAATTTTCAATGTTAACGACACAAAAGAAAAAATTTTCGTAAAATTCAGCATATGCTGCAAAGCCTCTTGAATAGTTTCATATAAGTTTTGTTTTTATTTTGCCATTTTTGTTGTTTTAAGGTGTGTTTTACTAAAAGCTTCCTTATTAAATGGGCATTAGAGGATTGAGGTGTTTTGCGTATTCAGTGTTTTGGATGTAAATTAAGAGATTTTGTAACATTTTGACAAATAAATAATTTTTAAAATTGTTTATGAGTTTTAATGCATTCTTACGCTTGTGTGGAACGTTTGACATCAAATATTTTCAAAAATGGATTTGGTATTTTTTTGGTAAAATCTAAATAATTTTTATCATTTTATTAATTCTTAATCTATTTTTAACCTATTATTAAAATTATCCAATAAAAATATGAAACAATCGAGTTTAAAAAAAAAATTGACTTCCTGTGCAGCTAAAATAAAGAACTACTTTGGGATGATAGTGCTTTTAAAGTTGTGCTTTTAGAAGAACTTCCAAATTTTTTTGCTGGGACAGAATAGAAAACATATTTCTCGGATACAAAGATTTTTTATTTGACCAAAAGATGATAGAGTTTTCATTGAAGATATTTTGCAATTATGTGATCCTAACCAATTCACCGCAGTGGTCGCCTCCGTTTTGACCCGCATCTCGATAAGTCTAATATTTAATGTTTTACCCAGTGTTGCCAATTTGGCTTTTCCCGCTATATCTGGGGTTTTTTAAGTCGTTTAGCGGGAAAAAATATGCATTTAACTTTAAGCTTTTTATACCCTCCATCATAGGATGGGATGTTTGTTATATTTGTATATAACAAACAAATAGTTAGGCGGATTTTTTTTTCAAAAAGCCATCTGAGGGCTAACTCCTCCCCTTGTCCCCTTTATATCATACCGTTAGTTTGTGGATGGTTATGTCAAGGAAAAACGTTATGTTGCTTGCATTAATGAGAATTTATATGGGTACATATCTTGCACATGACCTTTATGGTTGTAACAATGGTCACATAAAACTTCCGACATATAGTATGTCCGAATAATTTTCAGAATATTCTCGTGGAAACACAGCTCACTTAAACTTATCAGTCCATTGTGATCAGCGTTGCCACAATGAATTTTTATACCCTCCACCATAGGATGGGGGGTATATTAACTTTGTCATTCCGTTTGTAACACATCGAAATATTGCTCTAAGACCCCATAAAGTATATATATTCTGGGTCGTGGTGAAATTCTGAGTAGATCTAAGCATGTCCGTCCGTCTGTTGAAATCACGCTAACTTCCGAACGAAACAAGCTATCGACTTGAATTTTGGCACAAGTAGTTGTTATCGATGTAGGTCGAATGGTATTGAAAATGGGCCAAAATGGTCCACTTTTACGTATAGCCCCCATATAAAGGAACCCTCAGATTTGGCTTGTGGAGCCTAAAAGAGAAGCATATTTCATCCGATCCGGCTGAAATTTGGTACATGGTGTTGGTATATGGTCTCTAACAATCATGCAAAAATTGGTCCACATCGGTCCATAATTATATATAGCCCCCATATAAACCGATCCCCAGATTTGGCTTGCGAAGCCTCAAAGAGAAGCAAATTTCATCCGATCCGGCTGAAATTTGGTACATGATGTTGGTATATAGTCTCTAACAACCATGCAAAAATTGGTCGACATCGGTCCATAATTATATATAGACCCCATATAGACCGATCTCCAGTTTTGGCTTGCGAAGCCTCAAAGAGAAGCAAATTGCATCCGATCCGGCTGAAATTTTGTACATGGTATTGGTATATGGTCCGTGACAACCGTGCAAAAATTGGTCCCCATCGGTCCATAATTATATATAGCGCCCATATAAACCTATCCCCAGATTTGGGTTGCGGAGCCTCAAAGAGAAGCAAATTTCATCCGATCCGCCTGAAATTTGGTACATGATATTGGTATATGGTCTCTAACAACCATGCAAAAATTGGTCCACATCGGTTCATAATTATATATAGCCCCCATATAAACCGATTCCCAGGCTTGCGAAGTCTCCAAGAGAAGCAAATTTCATCCAATCCGGTTGTAATTTGGAACATGGTGTTAGTATATGGTCTTTAACAACCGTGGCAGAATTGGTCCATATCGGTCCATAATTATATATAGCCCCCATATAAAACGTTCTCCAGATTTGACCTCCGGAGCCTCTTGGAGGAGCAAAATTCATCCGATCCGGTTCAAATTAGGAACGTGGTGTTAGTATATGGTCGCTAACAACCATACCACAATTGGTCCAATCACACAAAAATTGGTCCATATCAGTTCATAATCATGGTTGCCACTAGAGCCAAAAATAATCTACCAAAATTTTATTTCTATAGAAAATTTAGTCAAAATTTTTATTTCTATAGAAAATTTTGTGAAAATTTTATTTCTATAGAAAATTTTGTTAAAATTTTATTTCTGTAGAAAATTTTGTCAAACTGAATTATATACGTATTAGGTCGATTTTTTTTGATTTAATATATACCACGTACACACAAAAAAATAATTCATTTATTGTATGAATAGTGTTCCCAAAAATTTTCCAAACACGGAATTCATAAATTATATGAAAAAAGTTCATAAATTAAAAAATACAGGTTTTCATTGACTACGAATGTATACATAATATTAATGAAATTTGTAATTTGATAAATGTAGTATACATAATTTTCGACATTGAGAAATATGTATTTTTACATAAAATACACGCTCACAAAAAATTGCTTCTGTAACATATACTCCCAAACATATTTTGCTTCAAGCATATACATTTTTGGGTATTGCCCAAACATTTATATGTTTGATCTCTTCCAATATATAATATGTTTGAAAGCATATTGGTCTAAACAATATATGTTTGGGTAGTCTAAGTTCCAAACATTTTGTATTTTTGCATCCAAATTCAATAATGTTGTCTTCCAAAAAACAATATGTTATTATGTGAGCATATAATATGTTTGGAAGCATTTTGCACCCAAAAATATTATATGCTTAAAAAAAATTCTCCCAAACAATATTGTGCTCAAAATTTTATTTATTTATTTATATATTTACAATCATAATGAATTATGAAAATAAACAGGTAATATAGGTGCTAACAACATAGGTTTTCGACCTGAATGCTCAAAATTTTGTTTCTGCCCAATTGTATATTCCCCCACATCTTTCTCACTTCCACGAGATTTTTTAGTTCTTAGCACCTTTTTCTGTAATACAAACATTGTAGAAGAAATTATTCAATTGTATGATTTTTTTTATTTTAATTTTACCTTTTGCCGGACGGGGATTCGAACAGCGGACCACACAGTTTGTAAGGATCAAAGAAGTAGCTGATCAATTGCCCAAGGAAAAATAAAATGTTAATTTTGTAATAACAAGCAACAACCACCAACTTAATTCAATATCGCTCCCTGTTAAATAGCGCTCCAAGCTACTAAACACATATATGTTTATAGGCTATTTCTAAATTAATATATGTTTGCATCCAAGCATATTATATTTACAAACATTTTATGTCCCAAACATAATATGTTCTAACATATTAACATATATGTCCCAAACATGTTATGCTAGTTTATGAACATTATATGCTTGCACTCAAAAATATTGTGTTTAAAAATTTGTGTTCCAAACATATAATGTTTATAGCCAAACATATGAAAAACAGCTTTTTCATCCGTGTATATTAAAAATATCATGCATTAAATATATCTCTTCTTTTCTTTTTTCTTTTCGATTTTCCCCTAATTCTTAATTGGTCAAAATGTATGAACTCATTTATTAAAAACCGCATTAAAGTCCTGCGAGTAAAACACATTTTATAATATTTTTTATTAGTTATAAATATGAGCACCAATGCTTCCAGTTAATTAATATAATTGTTTTATTTCGTCAACCTATTTCAGCAATAAATAATCTTTGAATCGCGACGGCGACTCAAACTGAACTGAAAAAACCAAACACAGCAAAGCCACGTGTTGCCTTCAAAAACGTTATGTTTGGGTTTTGTCTTGTTTTGTATGCTTGTATTGTATACATATGAGAGTAACTCTATGTTGTGGCCAGTGCTGCCGCTAGTGAAAAATTGAGTGAAATAGATTTTGGAAAAAAGTGGAGTAGATTGAATAAAATTGAAGTAACATTAATTTTTGAAAACAAAGCAATAGAATTCATTTTATTATACCCTCCACCATAGGATGGGGGTATATTAACTATGTCATTCCGTTTGTAACACATCGAAATATTAAAAATATTATAGAAATTTGGTACATGGTGTAAGTATATGGTCTCTAACAACTATGCAAAAAATGGTCCACATCGGTTAATAATTTTATATAGCCCCCATATAAACCGATCCCCAGATTTGATCTCCGGAGCCCCTTGGAAGAGCAAAATTCATCTGATTCAGTTGAAATTTGGTACGTGGTGTTAATATATTGTATCCAACAACCATGTAGGAATTGGTTCATATCAGTCCATAATTATATATAGCTCCCTTATAAACCGATCCCCAGATTTGACCTCCGGTGCCTTATGGAGATGCAAAATTCATCCGATTCGGTTGAAATTTGTTAAGTGGTGTTAGTATATGATATTTAACAACCATGCCAAAAGTGGTCCATATCAGTTCATAATCATATGTAGCCCCCATATAAACCGATCCCGAGATTTGGTTTTGGAGCCTCTTGGAGGAGCAAATTTCATCCGAGTCAGTTGAAATTTGGTACATTGTGCTAGTATATGGCCGTTAACAACCATGTCTAACTAGGTCCATATAGGTCTATAGTTATATATAGCCCTCAGGTAAATCAATCCCCAATCACACAAAATTGGTCCATATCAAGTTCATAATTGTATATAGCCCTCATACTTACCGATTCATCTTGCACATCCCATATCCACACGATATTTACTCATAATTTCACAGTTCACGCATTGACACTTGGACAAAGCAAAAATAAAGGGTTGCCATTCCAGCGATGAAAAATAGGGTTTGCATATGTTCAATGATTAAAACCGCTATGTTCATCGTAATTAAAGGAATAGGAAAAAAATTAGGTATTATGGGGAAAAATTTAAAAATTTGAAGCAGAACAAAAAGTGAAGCAGATTTTTGGAAGAAGGAGTGACGAAGTAAATTTTGCGAAAATGAAGCAAAATACTTCGATTGAAGTAGTAGCGGCAGCACTGGTTGTGGCTCTCTCATGCTAAGAGAAAACCGGTATTTTTGGATATATTATGTAAAGTTACATTAATTTTATGGAAGAATCCATGCACATTATTAAAAATTGCTTAATTTAATAACAAGTATTTACGAATAAAAAAAATACATCTATTTCATGAAAGAGTACATAAATTTTCAAAAATTTACACATTTATGTACAAATTCATATTTTATTTTTTTGTGTGTATGGACTTACATACAATTTAGAAGATGGTGTTAGGAGGTTTTAAGATACCTTGCCATCGACAAGCGTTACCGCAACTTAAGTAATTCGATTCTGGATGGCAGTGTTTAGAAGAAGTTTCTACTCAATCCATGATGGAGGGTACATAAGCTTCGGCCTGGCCGAACTTACGGCCGTATATACTTGTTTTCATTACCCTTTTAAGGGGTTTTAGCCTTTTTTATTTTCGACATATTTCTTTTAAAATATGTACTTTAAATATATTCATTGAAATTGGTGTATCGTATAGTAAAATAAGTCGTTAAATCGAAAAAAAAGATTTTCAAGATCGTATACCGTCCTCATGGGATTTCCCAAGAGGTCACTTAATATTATGAATGAATATTTTCAAATTATAAAATGACTCTCATTAATGTTCATTAACAGGAGACCCTCATCAATTTCCATTCATCACAATTTTCAGAATGGCTCGCAAAATAGAACCAAAAAATACAGGAGAGTGTGCCATAATGACGCCGGCAATCTATAACGAACAATAAAGTCAAATAACAAACCTAATGGATCGAGCATTGGTATAGAAACCAAGTGTTGAAGACAAATAAATCAACAGAGAATCGACCTAAACGATAAAAAGGCAAACATTTTAAATTCACATAAACAAGAACAAACTCTCTTTTTCAGTTTGGAAAACAATTAGACGCAGAAAAATAACGTAGACATTCAAAACATTGTTTGTCT
Organism: Haematobia irritans; assembly: GCF_050003625.1. Taxonomy (NCBI): domain Eukaryota; kingdom Metazoa; phylum Arthropoda; class Insecta; order Diptera; family Muscidae; genus Haematobia; species Haematobia irritans. Next base: position 12,185,741 of record NC_134397.1, read on the forward strand.
TGTATCTTATTTGGATTGACAAATAGACCAAAATGATAACAGGTAAAATCAGACACTATGACCACAATACCAGATGAGTGGTTATGTGAATAACTAGGTAGGAACGACCAATTGTCGTTCATCGTCCTCATCGTATTGGATTTTCCTACACTGGGTCATTGTCTTCGATTTACCCTTATGTCCTACATGAAGTGCTTCCTTTTGTTTTTGACCATTTGGCCGTATTTTTTTTCTTTATAAATATTCACTAATTTCTGTTAATTGCTGTCCCTTTTTATGTTCTCTCTTTGCTTCAGCTAGACATTCAGACAATTAGATTCTTTCTTTAAGAAACCACAAAAATTGGGTTTATCCAATTTCCTTAACCTTTAGAAGTTTTCTTTTTCAATGAAAGACGAAATTACGTGTTATTTGGTAATTTAACAGATTTATTTATATTTAATTAGCAAACATTTATTTTCTTGATGATCACAACATTTTTCTTCTCTTCTCTTTGAAGTATTGTTGTATATTTTTTTTGGGGCATTTTCAATGGAAATTTTATATATTGTCTCATTCCATAATATATACATATGGAAGTTGAGGGGAAAAGTATTTAAAAATAAAATGCAATTGAATTAAAGACTCCAGTGAATTAGTAATAACTTTCATTTAATTAACAAAACAAAAAAAAAAACATATGAAATTATATTAATTTTCTTTTGGGGTACACGCAAAAAAAAATAATTCTTTCCTCCCAAACGAGATTTTAAACAAACGAAGATCGTTTCTCATTTGCTTTTCGCTGTAAGGAAGTTTATTTGGAAGAAAAGTATATACTTTTTGTGAAAAACGTATATTCTTTTCCAGGATGTAAAAACAATTTCATAAAGACTAACACAAAAAACAGTCTTTTATGGCTAATTTATTTATTCATTTATTATACCATTCACCACTACTGTGGTACAGGGTATAATAAGTTTGTGCATTTGTATGTAACGCCAAGAAGGAGTAATCATACACCAATCTTTTAGTATACGGATCGGCTTAGAATTTAGTAAAATAAGTCGTCTGAGTCTGAGTCGATGTCCGTCTGTTGATGTATTTTTGTGTGCAAAGTACAGCTCGCAGTTTTAGTCCGATTGTCCTAAAATTTGGTATAGGGTCCTGTTCGGCTCAAAGACGATTTTGGAAAAAATCGGTTCATATTTAGATATAGCTGACATATATATCATAATTGGCGTGTATATCAACCGATCTTCCTCAAATTCCGTACATCCGAATATATTATGAGTCTCGAAAAACTTGCAAAATATCAGCCAAATCGGTTCAGATTTAGATATAGCTCCCATATATAGCTTTCGCCCGATTTACACTCATTTGCCCACAGAGGCCAATTTTTTGCTCCGATTTAGTTGAAAATTTGCATAGGGAGTAGAATTATCATTGTAACTATGCGTGCCAAATTTGGTGGAAATCGGTTCAGAGTTAGATATAGCTCCCATATATATGTTTTTCTGATTTCAACAAAAATGGTACAAATACCAACATTTTCCTTGTAAAATCGCCACTGCTTACTCGAAAAGTTGTAAAAATGACTCTAATTTTCCTAAACTTATAATACATATATATCGAGCGATAAATCATAAATAAACTTTTGCTAAGTTTCTTTAAAATTGCTTAAGATTTAAATGTTTTCCATATTTTTTACTAACATTGTGTTCCACCCTAGTGCATTAGCTGACTTAAATTTTGAGTCTATAGATTTTGTAGAAGTCTATCAAATTCTGTCCAGATCGAGTGATATTTAAATGTATGTATTTCGGACAAACCTTTATATATAGCCCCTAACACATTTGACGGATGTGATATGGTATCGAAAATTTAGATCTACAAAGTGGTGCAGGGTATAATATAGTCAATTTGCAATTTGGAAGCCAACAAACTATCCACTGGGCTACTCGTAGCTGTTACTATCATTAGCAGACAATTATTGCTATAGCCACCAACGCACAAGCAACGCAAACAGTTATATTTATATAGCATAGTTTTCGGCGCACATGAGCCGATTAAACAAATTTTTTCTTTAACAAAAACATACGTTTAGTTGGGCACCGTGGAGCAATGTTTAGTACGTCCGCCCTTCGGCCGAACACCAAAAAGTTGTTTTTTGTTTTTTTTTTTACAGATATTCCATATATGTTCGGGAGATTCCGAAAAGATGTTCAAAATTACATACTACTATATTAAAGACTTAGGGCCAGTTTCTCAATGTCTTTTTATTATTTATGGTGTCGATAAAACAGCTGATCCCATACAACAATTTTACTAACCGGAGGTCTATCCACCGGTTAAAATTAATCGGAGGATAAGAAACTGGCTATTAAAGTCAGAAAAGAACAGTGCTTGATATAACCGAAATGGACTATGTGTTGGTTCAAAAAAAATTTTTTTATTGAAAAAATAAAAAAATTGTAACAAACAATTTTTATTTTGGTGATAAAAGTTTAAAAAACTCTAACAAAAGAAACCGTTTTAGGTATACGTCTTCCAAACGTTTTGCTTTTCTTTGCGTGTATATTAATAAATTTGGCATCAATTAAATTGAACCAAATTAAGGTAAACAAATAATAATAAACTAAAAAAATGAATAACAAACTAAATTAAATAATTAAATTAAAACTATGGAATTATAATTATGTTTTATTAAAACAAAAACAAAAAATTCAATATATTAATACACTGAAAAAAAAAGATTTTTTTTATGAGTAACGAGATTTTAGATAAGCGAATATTTCCTTTGGAACTATGTTAATAAATTTTCTATAAAAAGAACTATAAAAAGCCGTAAGGACAACGTTTTCCATAAATACCGTTGCAACGTTTGCCATAAATACGAGCTTATTTGATCGTTCTCTAAAATTTCGCTGGGTGTAATTAAAAGTTTATTTACTTAAATCAAAAATGGTTTTCGTTACATTAAAGAAAATTAAACTTACTCTACAGACATAGAACTGTAACGGAGGGACACAAATTATAAAGATTAATGTAAACAACTAAGGAAAGTCTAAAGCCGGGCACGTCGACTTTATTATACCCTGCATCACGTTGTAGATCTATATATATATATATATATATATATATATATATATATATATATATATATATATATATATATATATATATATATATATATATATATATATATATATATATATATATATATATATATATATATATATATATATATATATATATATATATATATATATATATATATATATATATATATATATATATATATATATATATATATATATATATATATATATATATATGTGAGAGCTATATCAGAATTTGAACCGATTTCAACCAAATTTGGCTTGAATGTTAATTCTACTCCCTGTGCAAATTTTCACGTTAATAGAACAATACTTTTGGCCGATTTCTTTCAAAATCAATAGGATTCTATTCTAATCCAAAGCCAATACCTGTGCTAAATTTTAAGTCGATTGGACAAAAACAGCGAACTTTATTTTGGTCACAAAAATGTGTTTACAGACAGATGGATGCCCCGTCTAGATCGACTCAGGGGCATTATTGCCAAATACACCATATGTTTACCTCGTCTCCTTCTGGCTTCCTATGTGGTGCAGGGTATACAAATATTGACCCAATATATTTGCTTTAAAAATTATATTTAATTTAAATTTTGTTAACGGATCAAACAAAATGAGCAGGGAGGACGGTGAACGCAGTGGACGCCCGAAAGAGGTGGTTACCGACGAAAACCTCAAAAAAAATCCACAAAATAATTTTGAATGACCGTAAAATGAAGTTGATCGAGATAGCAGAGGCCTTAAAGATATCAAAGGAACGTGTTGGTTGTTATATCATTCATCAATATTTGGATATGCGGAAGCTCTGTGCAAAATGGGTGCCACGTGAGCTCACATTTCACCAAAAACAACAACGTGCTGATGATGATTCTGAGCGGTGTTTGCAGCTGTTAACTCGTAATACACCCGAGTTTTTCCGTCGATATGTGACAATGGATGACACATGGCTCCATCACTACACTCCTGATTCCAATCGACAGTCGGCTGAGTAGACAGCGACCGGCGAACCGTCTCCGAAGCGTGGAAAGACTCAAAAGTCCGCTGGCAAAGTAATGGCCTCTGTTTTTTGGGATGCGCATGGAATAATTTTTATCGATTATCTTGAGAAGGGAAAAACCATCAACAGTGACTATTATATGGCGTTATTGGAACGTTTGAAGGTCGAAATCGCGGCAAAACGGCCCCATATGAAGAAGAAAAAAGTGTTGTTCCACCAAGACAACGCACCGTGCCACAAGTCATTGAGACCGATGGTAAAAATTCATGAATTGGGCTTCGAATTGCTTCCCCACCCACCGTATTCTCCAGATCTGGCCCCCAGCGACTTTTTCTTGTTCTCAGACCTCAAAAGGATGCTCGCAGGGAAAACATTTGGCTGCAATGAAGAGGTGATCGCCGAAACTGTGGACTATTTTGAGGCAAAACCGAAGGAGTACTACCAAAATGGTATCAAAAAATTAGAAGGTCATTATAATCGTTGTATCGCTCTTGAAGGAAATTATGTTGAATGATTTTTGACAAAACAAAAGTGTTTTTCTTTGTTAGACCGGGGACTTATCAGTCAACCTGTTAATACCCTATGTGGCGCAGGGAATAAAAATATTAATCCAATATATTGGCTTTGAAAATTATATTTAAATTTAAGGAAAAGCGATATGTTTGTACGAATTTATTTTGGAAGGTTCAAGTGTGGTTTACTTTTGGACTGCCTGAAATTATTCTGATAATTGGTTGATAGTTTTGCTGCAAGTAGAGGATGCTGATGAGGAATGTGGTAATTCCAAAACGTGCGTCCATCCAACCATCTTGCAGTCTATAGGGCTTTGCCCAAATAAATTTGACAAGCATTCTTTTCCTCTGTTGGTTAAGCTACACTTGTAGTTTAGCCAATGCATGGTTTTAAGCTGAAATCAAAAAAAACAACTACAATGTTAAAAAAAACAACAATAACAAAACAAAACGAATTATATTTAATTTAAATTTTATTAACGGATCTGTGAAATTTGCTTTCCTCCCTTAAAGTCGGAAGATCTTGAGGTAAGGCAAATTTTCCTTAAAGTAAATAAAAACATTTATGATTTAAGGAAATCTTTAAATTAAAAGAGATATTTAATTTTGGATTAAAGATAAAAATTTGGATTAAAGAAAAAAATATAAAAAATATACAAATATAGGCTAAAATCTATTTTGATGACTTTACAGCAAAATCTTTGAATTCAAATAAACTTTTTTTAGGTGTAGTCTTCTACATTTGGACACTCATGTATACACAGAGATGGTCTGTATCAAACTGTTTTAGGTTTGCGACTGTCGCAAAGTTGTAAACGTCGTAAACGTCACATACGCGTCGTAAATGTAGAAAAAGTAACAAAAGTCGCAAACTGAAAATACTTTAGTCGCGTCAGCTAGGCAGCGAATTCGATGATATCCAAGACGATGGTATGTGCGAAGAAGTTTCAATTCTTAGGAATGTTCACAATTTTCGGTTTTAGTCCCCACATTTTCCCTATTGCCTTTTGCACGAGTTCAGGGTAACCGTGGATTTTCTCGTCCTTTCTTAGCTTTAAGTTCAGTCTCCACACTCACCAACGGGAATTTCGATACCACCTAAGAAAATAGGCTTGATCATGGGAAAACTTTCACAAATTTCGGCAGAAACTCACAGCGAATGCTGTCACACTAAATTAAAAAATGTTCAGGATTTCTTCTATTCAAAATTTGGTTTTCTACAGCAGGTTTACGACTTTTGCGACATACGTATTATACCGTCGCAAATGTATGTCGCAAAAGTCACAGTTTGTGACAGGCCAACCCTGTATATACATTCATGATTAGAGTGAATGTCCTTTACAAAAGCCATATAATCCCAGGAGTAATTCTACGCATTCGTATAACAACAATAATAAGGTGTAAATTCTTTTACATTTCGAAGGTGGTGTCCTATAACACGCATATGGAATGTGGTACAACTGTGAACACGAGTAGTAAAAATCCAATGCCTATTTTGACATATTTATGACGTAACATGGGTAAATCTAAACCTCAAATAGTCAAAATGCCACTTTGGGAATATTGGAGAAAAATACAAAGAAACTGAAAGTCTTTCCGGAGAACTATTAAAAAGAACCAGTCAACAATGATGCTCTTATTATACGATTAAATGTATGGAGTATACCACTTTACTAAAAACCAAAACCTATGTCAAGTTGGAGATATTCGTTCATCAGTATGTCCGTCTGTTTGTCCGCTCGTAGGTCTAAAGCCAGCAAGTGCATTCCCAGTATGTGTACGATCATCCAATTGTATCTCATGTTATCTCAGTTGAAATATTTATGACTTTGGTTTAAAATCACACAAATCGACATAAATATTTGGTTTAGTATTGCATTTAACAAATACAACACACATTTCAAATTTTGATATTTTATCCTCATAGAATTTTTTAGTATTTCTTATGGGTATCTAAAGACATTTTTTTTTGTTTTGAGAGAGAAATTTATGTTCAATTTACTTTCTCCAAAAGATGTACATATATTCATGATTTTATAATAATTTCATAAACCTCCTTATGAGAGGACAGCTACATGTACTACACACTAACCCAGCAATTCTTTCTGGGCCACTTGAAATCCGATATTGAATTTTTTCGCACTCAATATTTTCACTTGGTGTCTAGTGGATTTAGGATTCTAGTGAATGGAGATTTCTTCGTTTACTTTGAGAAGGGTTCAAAATTGTTAAATATTATTAATATTTTTAGGGTCATTATCGATATGTTTATGAAGTAAAAATTTAGTTATTTGGTCTACCGCATAATGATCGTTTTGGCTTGAGACACTCATAGAGTATCAAAGTTTTTTTAGAGACTAAATAAAAATCATTTGATAAAATGTCTTTAACACTTTATTTCATTCAAGTGGTTACTATTAAAAGAAGTATGTAGTGTTATTTTGTCAAGAAAAGGAGAAAAACCTAAATTCATGCTGGTCGTAAAATAATTCACACAAAGCATTTTCAATTTTTTTATGGAAAATATTATCGGTTTTTGACACAAATTTTTTTGGTTTGTGTCAAAAACCGTGGAAGAAATTTAAATTTCAGAAAAATAAATGGGAATTGCAATTAAAATCACAAAGTCGACCTTTTCAAAATTTGGAAGAGTTATCATTCCGACTTTAAAAAAATTTATAAAATTCAATTATTCGGCTTTTGTGATCATTGAGAAGACGAAATTTGACTTTTGTATGAATTATGAATTTACAACCAAAGAAACTTTTTATTGAAATAACGAAATGTTACGTTCTTTTAACGAAATTTGTTCTTCAAACTTTCGTACTTTTTATGATACAGTTTCGTACTTTTTATGAAAAACTTTCGTACTTTCTATGAAAAACTGAAAAATTGAAAAAATGTCCGAACTTTCTGAAAAAAAATATAGTCCAAAATGCATTTGGTTGTAGTAACAAGTTTGAAAAATTGTATCACTACACAGAAAAAAATTTCACGAAAATTTTTCCAATTAAAATCTTAATTGAGTTTTAAAAAATATTCAATTAAAAATTTAATTGATTCAACAAATTTTTTAATTGAAATAAAAATCAATCACACAAATTAATAGTATCAATTAAATATTAAATTTTATCAATTAATCTTTTAATTGACTGTCAATTAATGTTTTAATTGATACTATCATTTCTGTGATTGAAGACATTTTAATTAAAAAAATAATTGGATCAATTAATTTCGTAATTGAATCAGAAACAAAATTTTTGTGTGTACTTTACATCCTAAATTTTTGAATAATTTTGAGTTTCAATGTTTTACTTTTATTCATAGTGTGCTGTCACCCGAATGAGAAGTAGCGTAGACATGCATTAAAAATTGAATAAAGGAATACACTCAAGCTCATTATACAAAGACAATTTTATGTCGGGAAGGGAAATTTTACAACTTCAATGAAACTTCTTCGTTATTTCAAAGAACATGTTTCGTACTTTTTAAAATATTCATAAATTCGTAAAAACTTCTTCATATAAATCATGAAATTTGCAGAAAGTATCGGTTAAAGGATGAACTTTTTACGAAGAAAAATTAATGTAGAATATTTCGTAGACGTTTCGTATATTCGTAAAATTATCTTCGTAAAATTTGCGAAAATGAAAATTTCGTTGTTTTAATGAAGAATTCACGAAGAATTGTTATTGTAGAATGTTTCGTAAAATTAACGAAGAGAAATCTTTCGGTGTAGATCGTATCGCTTTTCATTAAAATTCAAGTTTTTTGGATTCATCGAAAAAAATCAAAATATCGCTACAATAAAATACATTTAAGCGAACCATAAAATACTTTTAAGCCATAAAAGTACTTTAAGCCTGGATGTATACAAAAGGTTGCTCTCCTGAACTGATTAGTGATTTTCGATGAAATGGAATGATTGTTATGTCAATTTAGATCTAAGTTGAAAAAGTTATTTCAAGCCTCTATAGAAAAAAACTGTTATAATATTTTTAAAATTACTGAGCCATCTTTTAACAGGTTGGCTGATAAGTCCCCGGTCTAACAAAGAAAAACACATTTTTTTGTCAAAATTCGTTTTTATTATTCAACATAGTTCCCTTCAAAAGCGATACAACGATTATAACGACCTTCCAATTTGTTGATACCATTTTGGTAGTACTCCTTCGGTTTTGCCTCAAAATAGGCCTCAGCGATCGGCGATCACCTCTTCATTGCAGCCAAAGTTTTTCCCTGCGAGCATCCTTTTGAGGTCTGAGAACAAGAAAAAGTCGCTGGGGGCCAGATTTGAAGAATACGGTGAGTGGGGCAGCAATTCGAAGCCCAATTCATGAATTTTTGCCATCGTTCTCAATGACTTGTGGCACGGTGCCTTGTCTTGGTGGAACAACACTTTTTTCTTCTTCATATGGGGCCGTTTTGCTGCGATTTCGACCTTCAAACGCTCCAATAATGCCATATAATAGTCACTGTTGATGGTTTTTCCCTTCTCAAGATAATCGATAAAAATTATTCCATACGCATCCCAAAAAACAGAGGCCATTACTTTGCCAGCGGACTTTTGAGTCTTTCCACGCTTCGGAGACGGTTCACCGGTCGCTGTCCACTCAGTCGACTGTCGATTGGACTCAGGAGTGTAGTGATGGAGCCATTTTTCATCCATTGTCACATAGCGACGGAAAAACTCGGGTGTATTACGAGTTAACAGCTGCAAACACCGCTCAGAATCATCAACACGTTGTGGTTTTTGGTCAAATGTCGCGAGCTCACATTTGACCAGCACCCATTTTGCACAGAGCTCCCGCATATCCAAATATTGATGAACGATATGACCAATACGTTCCTTTGATATCGTAATTCCTTTTTTTCCATTTTTTTCACAATAACAAAAGTTGCTTCACAAAAGACGCTCTATCTCACAAACTAATTGACTTACAGACGTCAAATTTTGACACGAATCATTTGAAGGTTGGTACTATATAAAAATAATATGCATTTAATACTAGCGATGCCATCTATTGTGAATGACACTTTTTAGAAATTCCCAAAGGTAACGCTGGTGTAAGATCATTTGCCTTTGAGAACTTGAAAGGCTTTACCTTGAACTTGCTTTTTAAGATATGTTACATTCTTTTGCGGGACATTTTCAGATCTTTAGCCGTTTGTTTATCACTACAGCGTAGATTTTGGTGTTAATGCTTTGTGTGTGTGTTTTTTGTCTAGAACCTCGAAATTTCATTATGTTACCAGTATCATGGTGTAATACACAAACATTCCTTTCATTGTGAACCAACTATAGCAATTACGAACTAACTCAACTACGAACCACTTTCATTTTATATACAAACAAAAAATAAGACTTTGTTGGGTACACAAGCTGATGTAAAGAAACATTATGAAATGAAAACGAATCACTTTAGTTGATCGCTTTCTTACAAGCGAATTACACTATACAACTTTTAATACATTCCAAAAATTTTCGCAAGCATTCGAAAAAATTTTGGGTATTAAATACTACTACGTAAAATTTCGACTATGACATAAATTCAAATAAAAGAACAGTGCTTGCTTTAAACGAAGTGGACTTTGATTTTGGAATAAAAATTATTTTTCTATTGCAAAACTAAAGATTTGAACTTTCCGTAGAAATTAAAAAAAACAGCATCAAAAGAACAATGTTTGCAATATCCGTTTTCCAAACATATTTTCTTTGCGTTTAGGGTAGGTTTGGTGGCAGCCCGATGTATCAGGCTTACTTAGAGTATTCAGTCCATTGTGATACCACATTGGTGAACTTCTCTCTTATCAGTAAGTGCTGTCCGATTCCATGTTAAGCTCAATGACAAGGTACCTCCTTTTTATAGCCGAGTCCGAACGGCGTTCAACATTGAAGTGAAACCAGCGTTGAAACATTCAGAAATATCACCAGCATTAGGTTAGGTTAGGTTATGTGGCAGCCCGATATATCAGGCTCACTTAGACTATTCAGTCCATTGTGATACCGCAGTGGTGAACTTCTTTCTTATCACTGAGTGCTATCCGATTCCATGTTAAGCTCAATGACAAGGGACCTCCTTTTTATAGCCGAGTCCGAACGGCGTTCCACATTCCAGTGAAACCACTTAGAGAAGCTTTGAAACCCTCAGAAATGTCACCAGCATTACTGAGGTGGGATAATCCACCGCTGAAAAACTTTTTGGTGTTTGGTCGTAGCAGGAATCGAACCCACGACCTTGTGTATGCAAGGCGGGCATGCTAACCATTGCACCACGGTGGCTCCCATCACCAGCATTACTGAGGTGGCACAATCCACAGCTGAAAAACTTTTTGGTGTTCGTTCGAAGCAGGAATCGAAGCCACAACCTTGCAAGGCGGGCATGCTAACCATTGCACCACGGTGGCTCTCTTTGCGTGTAAGCTCAGACGCAAATACTTTTATTGGCTTGTACACAATATAATTCGCTGTCTAACACAGCTCAGGTTTATATATAGCTTCCAAAATTTTTCCTTTTGTCCAATATATTCTGTTTAGGTTAAATACACCGAAAAAAACTGTTAAACTGTTTTATGGTTTAGGAAGAATGAACTAACTCGTACGAATATTGAACTAAATTGTACTACACATTTTGAGATATCCACAAAGCTTTGTAAAAACCAGGTAAATTTAATTGGCTATTGTACTTTTTAACTGCAGTTCTGCGAAATTTTACATTTACACCCTCTCATAGAAGAAAAATTAAGTAAAAACAAGTATATACGGCCGTAAGTTCGGCCAGGCCGAATCTTATGTACCCTCCACCATGGATTGCGTAGAAACTTCTGCGAAAGACTGTCACCCACAATCGAATTACTTGCGTTGTGGTAATACTTACCGATGGCAATACCTTGCCTTAACACTTCTGAACATCGTTTTCTAAATTGTGAGTTAGTCCATACGTGGTATATATTAGACAAAAAAGTTATGTATAGGTAACTCTACAAATAATTACGAATCGATATGGACTTTTGTGCGGTACGTGGAGAGCCAGAATTTTTATGTGTGATTGGGATCGATTTATCTGAGGGCTATATATAACTATAGACCGATATGGACCTAGTTAGGCATGGTTGTTAACGGCCATATACTAGATCCATGTACCAAATTTCAACTGACTCGGATGAAATTTGCTCCTCCAAGAGGCTCCAAAACCAAATCTAGGGATCGGTTTATATGGGGGCTATATATAATTATGGACTGATATGAACCAATACCTGCATGGTTGTTAGAGACCATATACTAACACGACGTACTAAATTTCAATCAGATCGGATGAATTTTGCTTATCCACCAGAGATCAAATATGGGGATGGGGTTTATAGGGGGGGGGGGGGGGCTATATATAATTATGGACTGATATGAACCAATTCGTGCATGGTTGTTGGATACCATATACTAACATCACGTACCAAATTGCAACCGAATCGGATGGATTTTGCTCTTCCAAGGGGCTCCGGAGGTCAAATCTAGAGATCGGTTTATATGGGGGCTATATTTCGACCAATTTTTGCATGGGTGTTTGAGGCCATATATTAACACCACGTACCCAATTTCAACTGAATCAGATGAATTTTCGTCTTCCAAGAGGCTTCGGAGGTCAAATTTGGGGATCGGTTTATATGGGGGCTATATATAATTATGGACCGATGTGGACCAATTTTTGCATAGTTAATAGAGACCATGTACTAACACCATGTACCAAATTTCAGGCTGATCGGATGACATTTGCTTCTCTTAAAGGCTCCGCAAGCCAAATCGGGGGATCGGTTTATATGGGGGCTATATAATTATTGACTGATGGGGACCAATTTTTGCATAGATGTTGGAGATCATATACTAACACCATGTACCAAATTTCAACCGGATCGGATGAAATTTGCTTCTCTTAGAGGCTCCGAAAGACAAATCGGGGGATCGGTTTATATGGGGGCTATATATAATTATGGACCGATGTGGACCAATTTTTACATGGTTGTTAGAGACCATATACAAACACCATGTACCAAATTTCAGCCGGATCGGATGAAATTTGCTTCTCTTAGAGGGTCTGCAAGCCAAATTTGGGGGTCCGTTTATATGGGGGCTATACGTAAAAGTGGACCAATATGGCCCATTTGCAATACCATCCGGTCTACATCAATAACAACTACTTGTGCCAAGTTTCAAGTCGATAGCTTGTTTCGTTCGGAAGTTAGCATGATTTCAACAGACGGACGGACATGCTTAGATCGACTCAGAATTTCGTCACGACCCAGAATATATATATATATATATATATATATATATATATATATATATATATATATATATATATATATATATATATATATATATATATATATATATATATATATATATATATATATATATATATATATATATATATATATATATATATATATATATATATATATATATATATATATATATATATATATATACTTTATGGGGTCTTAGAGCAATATTTCGATTCCGTTTGTAACACGGAATGACAATATACCCCCATCCTATGGTGAAGGGTATAATAAAGATGAAACCATTGGCGCCATCATGACCATTTTAATCATACAGTTGTTCATTCTTACTACTTTCATATTGAACTTATGTGTACGGTCATACCCCCGTTTAGTTCATACTTAAAAAATAATACAATTTAACTACAAACAAATAATTGTCTTCTCTTTCAGGCTCACTTAGACTATTTTGTGATACCATAGGTGGTGCCCGATTCTAAACCCAAAAAAAAGTGAACCCACTATGAAAGAAAATGAGGTTTATTTTAGAAAATTTTAACGAAAATATTAGTTTTCTATAGAAATTATAATTACAACATGTCACAAATAAGTTAACACTTTTTGTCAAATCGAAGAAAATGTTTTAATAAATTTATTTTTGCTGTTTAAGAAAATTTCAAAATTGGATTTAAAAATTGTTAAAATGTCTTAAGCGCTGTACGATGTTCAAGACAGGCACAATTTTAGTAAAATTTACTCATTTGATAGATTTATGAAATCAATTTAAACAAACTTCTCCCATTTGAGGATGATGTAAACTATTTTATTTTTAGTACAATTATGCACTATATTTGTATAAAACTTTTTTTCTTATTTTTAGTTCACCTTATTAAAGTTAGCAAAAAATTATTCAAATAAGGACCAGTTTCTAACAATGGGTAAAATTTAACTAAAATCAACTAATCTTCATGAACTTTTTTGAGTGTATGTTTAGCTCAATTACATATGTTTAGCTCAATTACATTACGATTTGCAATACAAAATATTTAGAAATTTTAATATGAACATACACATAAAGTAAGTTAGCGAGGACAAACCATATGTGAGGGAGCATTAAATGTGATCGAAAAAAAAAAACTGCATAGAAAAGTAGAAGGTAGGCTTATACCAAACTAAATGTACAATAATACCCATATAGGAATACATGTAATTATATATACATGTGTGTATAGATATATATGTAAATTTTGTATATATGTATATGTAAAAGTATGGCGACTAGTGACTTGAACCCAAGAGACTTTAAGAAATAACAACGAGTTCATTTTGTTTGTTTCTTATCAGTAGAATAACCAACAACCGTTTGCTTTGCACTTTATGGACAACAAAAGGAACAACATTCACACCATACTATATACATACATATGTAGATACTTATATATGTATGGATGTATGTATATAAATATATATATGTGTAGTTATTAATATACAAATTTACATTATGAATATTATAAAACGCGCTTAAATTTCTGTCGTCTTGTTGTTTCATTATTTCTGGTGTTCCAGAGCTATGGCTAGCAAGCCATAATGGTTTGTTGTTGCCCTGTTGCCTTTGGAAACGATTTTTCTCGTCTTGTTTTTAATTTTTTTTTGTTCTTTTTAAATTTTTTTATATGTATATATACATATTTTTTATAAGAATTCTCCATATTTTATTTAACAAGAATGTATTGAAACGACAAAAGGCATACAAAAAAAAGAGCCTCGAGTATATATTTTTAAGTCGTTGTTTTCTACACTTCCTGTCAAAGTTCAGCTGACATTGTTTTTTTTTTTCTTTTTTTTTCTTTTTTTGTGTTATATGAAAACAATTTATTTTTAAAACATATTCTTAATAAGCTGTTAAAAACAATTAACACAAATAAAAACAAGATGCTATATGCTGCTTATGAGATCATTTCAATATGCACAAAATGTTAAAACTCGCAAAAAATAATGCATGAAATAAAAAAATATATATATGAAAAAATTGTATTCGAAAGCATATGGATGTTATAGATAAAGTTTCCTAATTTTAAATTTTAAAATCTTCAAGTTAGAGACATTTTTAAGTAACTCTTTGTAATACAATTTTTTTCTCTACACTTTCAAAGAAAATTGCTTCTCTAACATATGTTCCAAACATAATTTGCAGGAAGCACTTATATTATATGTGAACATATTATATGTTTGGAAGCATTTTGAGCCCAAAAATACAGAGAAGATTGTGCTCATTCCCTCACATAATTTTCCCTTCCCCGAAATTTTTTAGTTCTTGGCACCTTTTTCTGTAATACAAATAATGTTGAAGAAATTATTCAATTTTATAAATTTTTTAAATTTTACCTTTCGCCTGGACGGAGAATCGAACCGGTAACCATGCAATTTGTAAGCCAACACACTACCACTGGGCTACGTAGCTGTTATAGTCACCAATAGACAATTATCGTCATAAGTTAGATTTATATAGCATAGCTTGCAGCGCCCACGAGCCGATGCAAAGAAAACTTTATTCAACAGAAACATATATTTGTTGGCCACGTGGAGCAGTGGTTAGCATGTCCGCCTTGTATGCAAAGGGTCCTGGGTTCAATACCTGCTCCGACCAAACACAAACATTTTTTTATTTTTGTATTTATATTTATATATTATTAAATTAAATTTTTACAATGAAACTTCGAAATGTGTGTTATTAAAGATTTACAGTCAGAAAAGAACAGCGCTTGATATAAACGAAATGGACTGAGCTTTTGGATAAAATATTATTTTTTAGTTGAAAAAATAACAATTTTGTAACAAAAAAATGTTTTTGGTATAAAAGCTTGAAATTTTCGAAGAAATTCAAAAACTCTAACAAAAGAAGAGCGTGAAGTCGAGTATAAACATACATACTTTTACAATATACACATACATTTATTTAGGCGTGAACAATTTTTTACTGGCATTTAACACCATTTTAAATGCATTTAAAATTTATCGTATTTTGAAATACAAATAACCCCCATTTTCATGAAGCTCCGTTAGTGCTACGTTAGCTAACGAACTTTTAAACCGTGATATCTACATATCTGTCATCTTGCGTATATATTCCATATGCCAGTAAGAAACTTAACTGCTGAAAATTTTTCAGTTAAAGTTAACCGGAGAAAAGATATTTCCATTTTTCTTTCTGTTAACTGTCAGTTAAAGCCTAATGGAGCTACATGAAAATGGCCGTAAATATGAATATTTATTAACGAATGATTTTGTACTTAATTTCATTTTTACCTTTAGGGTCGGAATTAAGTTGGCATTATCGCTCTATAATAGCCATGTTTTCACGTTCTATTTTCTTTAATAATTCATTTTAAAGAAAATAAACTTTTTTAGTTGTTGCTTTAGATCGAGTTTTGCCGCTAAAATGAAAAATAATTTTAGCGGCAAAACTCGAACTTAATGCCAGCTTTTATTTTTGAAAGTGTACGTCAGCTCATCTTGGACTACTTATTAATAAAGAGGAACTAATCTTATTTTTTTTTTTCTGAATATCCCTTTGTAAATTTTATATATTTTCCCCTGTATTTTGAATTTCCTTTTTTGCTATATATTTTGACTTACACGTCGTACGTTCCGATTTCTTTTGGCGAACCAACAAAAAAAAATTGTGCCCATAATGCCAAAATGATAAACAAAACACATGTCCACACATACTTAAATTGCTGTTCTCAAGGCAAAAACAGATGCTGTTTTTTTAATGTCTATTCTCTTGGTTCCGAATGTCTATTCTCTTTACTCCGAATACGCAATTTAAAGTCCAAATTAAATAATATTTAGATTTAAGCATATCCAATTTTTGGCGAAGCCTTATTAACATGCCAAGCGCATATCCAATAAAATGAACACGTTTTGCGAAACAATATACAAGCAGTTTCACAAAAATTGCTCTCTTTTGATTCTCTCTCTCTCTCTGTCGCTCCCTGAATAAAATATCATATATATGTTTACTCGAAGTTTGTAAATTTATATATGTTTACATTCACACATATTATTTTTATGAAACATTCTTGTCCTAAACATTCTAACATATTAACATACGAGTATGTGTCCCAAACATTTAATGCTAGTTTAGGAATATTACATTTTTGCACTTAAATATATTGTGTTTAAAAATTGTGCCCGAAACAAATTTTGTTTATATCGGAACATATGAAAAACATATTTTTCTAAAAGTGTATACATGAACATTTTCTTAAATTTTGTTCTCTAAAAGGTAAAATATTTTTTTTTCACAATATATTTATTGAAACGTGGATCTAATAACTAAAAAACTAAATTATCTGGTTAAGTTTACGTCGTTTTTGACGTATAGTATACGTGACTAAGCTTGCCTGATTAAAATGTTTCAACCATTAGCATAAGTCTTAAAAGCCGTTTTGTTTTTTTTTTTAATAGAAAATACGACATTTTGTAATCTTCAAATATTTTTTTACAACTTTGAAAATCGACAAAAACTAGAATTTTCCAATTTTTTTCAACATTTCCTGATTTTGAAAACCCGACTGACTTTCCAAAATTAAAAAAGTATATAGGACCGAAAGTTCGGCCAGACCGATTCTTATGTAAATCTTATGAAAAAACGAAATAAAATTTGGGGATTGGTTTATTTGGGGGCTATATATAATTAAAAATAGATATGGACTAAAATTTGCGTTATTATTAGAACGCATATATTAACATCACGTATCGAATTTAAACCGGATCGGATAAAATTTGCTCTTCCAAGAGCATATAAATATATATATTTTTGGAAGAGCAAAATATATATAGTTATGCTCTTG